>NC_142336.1:51270987-51589946 GCF_054954075.1 Amborella trichopoda | reverse complement strand
AAACTAGTAGACCCCCGTATCTAAGATGTATCATCTGACCGTTTATAGCCTTTTAACTAGGGGTGGCAACGGGTTGGGTTGGATCGGGATCGAAATTGGGGTCGAGATCGGGGTTGGAGTCGGGGTCGGGGTTGGGGTCAGGGCCGGGTCCCACCAGACCCTAAAAATGATATGGGACCCGGATTTTGACCCATCCTGACCCAAACCCAACCCAAAATAAATTATTTAATTATATTGAAATATATTTCACATATTGGGATCCGAAAAATTCTATCAGACTCGATAATGTATTGCAAGATACACTAACTCAATTTTTTTTTCCTTTCATCTTCATACATTTCGATGTCGAGATGATCAATTAGAGGGTTTTCCAATATCTAAACAACCTTTTATGATGGATTTTTGAGGTTCATCTCTAATTCTAAATTTCAAGGTTGTAACCTTATATTTCCTATACATCTCAGACTTGAGGGTCGGGAAACTGTACACGAACCTTCATCCAAAGATAAAACACAAAGTGGTAAAACCAAAACCAAACAGGATCTTTATATGAAAACCAAAAAGTTAAATTAAAAATTGAAAAAATATCTCTATACACCCTAATTTCGTGTACAGTTTCGCAGTAGACCCACCAATCTGAGATGTATATAGCGGCATTGAACATTCTATAAACCTTCCTCTAAAGAAATGATGAAGTTTTTATAGGGCCTGGGATTTATGAAAACAAAATAAAGCCTCACCTCAAATCCTCCATAAAGTACTTTCGACATCGAAAATCTCCATGATGGACTTAAAATCAATTTTCAACATCGACAATAAAATTTGAAACTCAAAAAATAGTACTGATCTTGTGGATAACACTTATTTTTAGGGAGTATTAGATAGTATAGATAATTTCTTGCAATATAAACTATTTTTACAACTTGAAATCCTAATTTTTTTTTTTAGAATCATATTGAAGACAGGATGATAGATTTAAAGGTTTTTCAATACTTGAATTACAATATAAAATGAATTATGAGGTGAAGCTTTACTTATTTTGAGCAGGGGCTTGAGCCCTATCAAATTATTTTCTTCTTTTTATTTCTATTTTTTATCCTATTTTTATTATTTTATTTTATTTTTTTTCAAAAAAAGATTACGTGGGCTAGTCTCTTTCTTCTTCTTTTTTTTTTTTTTCTTTTTTTTTAACATTTACAGATAGTGATCTATTCAAATCGCAGAGTTAGCCAATAACTAGCTCGCCCACGTTTTCACAATATCAAATCATAATCAACATCCAAATTTGGGGATAAAAGAGAATTCTTCTCCTATATCCATGAGACAACAAGGAGATGAGGCTGACCTGTCAATGGCGTTTTGCGTTACTCCATAATATTCAGTGACAATTTTGAGTGGTTGCAGTCAAAGCTAGCACACCACCCACTCACGCACAAATACAGGGGATTTTTATTCTATGACCCGTAACATGGCCTTCAAATTCTAAGAAGTATCCGGGGAAATTAATTTTTTTTTAAAACATTTCCAAAGAACTTTTTTAGAGCTCAGAAAAATAATAATTTGGCAAATTCGAGGACCCTAAGTTATTTTGTTATCCGATACTCTAGTCACCATGTTGTGGTTTTCATTCTCAATAACACCACCCCTCACCTTCAAAACAATACCTCTTACACTATTTGATAGTCACCATGTTGTGGTTTTCATTCTCAATAACACCACCCCCCACGTTCAAAAAAATACCACTTACACTATTTGAAAAAAGGGGTAAGAGCCTACTTTCCCCACTGAATTACGTAAAAAAACAAAACAAATGTTTCCGAAAAAGGCAGGTCCACTATTATTAGATCCATTCCTAGTTGCAAGAATTCTTGAGTTATTACCTGTGTTTTAAAATCCAGATTTTGGACCACCCACCCAGCATATCAAACAGTTGGAAAATCCGTAAGAAAATAAAACCAGGGATTGTGGGAGGAAGGGCGGGGCTTGATTGCTTCAATCGCCTCTCCTGCCCATTGAATTTAAAACCCTAATTATTGCCCAATTGAAAAATAAGATAAACTCATCAAAATATATCCCACTTCTCAAACTGTTCACTATTTTACTTTTTTTTCCACCATTCCAAGTCAAAATCATGTATATTTTTATAGGTATTTTGAAATAAAATTAAAAGATATGGATGAAATGTTAAATAGTTAATATTTGAGTTGTATTTTGATGAAATTAAGTCTATTTTTGAGGATTGAATACGGATCTCTTTTTTTTCTTTGACTTTTTATTGATCATAAATAGAACATATCATAATTACAATGTCAAAAGGGAAATAAATAAAACATCAGCTTGAATTCCATGTTTCGCCAACAGATTTGCCCTAACATTCACTTCCCTATAAACATGATTGAACAATAATACATGATTTCGACAAATATCCACCACTTCCATCCAATACTTTCTCAAGCTCGAAGGTGGCCTTCCTTTCCTGGAACACCAGTTGATCACGTTTAACAAATCAACCTCCACCGCCCAACCCAAATTAGTACATCGATCTTTCAAAATCTTTAGACCATGCAATACCGTTAAAAACCGCATGATTTGCTGTTACTACTCTACATGGCCCAAAATATGAGAACATCTCTACACCCATTGAGTTTCTCACGACTCATCCAAAACTAGCTGGTCCTGGATTCCCAAAATCTTCTTGTATAAAAAAACATAAAAAATAATAGGTAATTAAAACGTTTCAAAACACAAAAGTAGGCAATTCATTTATGGAAAATAGTTTGATACGGCTGCCACCTTATCAAAATAAGTAAAGCCTCCCCTCATAACTCATCAAAAATTGCAATTTAAGTGTTGAAAAACTTTTAAATTGATCATCTCAACTTGAACAGTATGATTGAACAAACAAATTAGAATTTCAAATTTTAAAAATAATGTATATTGCAACATATCATTTAGACAATCCATTTCACCTTATAAACAAGTGTTCACATATCCCAAAGAACTTTACATTTTTAGTTCCAAATTTTATTGTCAGTCTCGGAAATTAATTTTGGAGTCATCATGAAGATTTCCGGTGCTTTAGGATTTAAGGGGAAGCTTTATTTTGTTTTCATAAAGCTTTCCTACTTTATTTATTTATAGATCAATATTTTGATCGATTTGTTTATATAGAAACATTTCCTTACCTACGTGTCAAGGAATCATCAGCCACATGATTACTGAATATCCCTCATGCCTCTCATCTACTTCCATTGACATTGGTATTAAAGAGGTTTTTTGTTTCTATTTCTTTTTCTTTCTTCTTTTTGTAAGTTCAGATTTTGGTAATTGTAACTGCTCTCGTTTGCAAGAATCAACGAAATGCTCTTTCATTTCATACCATAGAGGTAGACGGGGAAGATTTTAATGAATTCCATAAATTTTAAATCATTATCATTAGGCCTTATATGTAAAGTTCCAAATCTGAATGACAAAAATTTAGAGAGAGAGAGAGAAAGAATTCACATTTCCAAGAAAAAGATATTCCAGACAATCCAAAGAACAAATTTGCATTTTCTTGATTTCTACCACATGAATGACATTTCTAGAAAATCTCAATTCCAAGATTAACTTTTCCCAGGATTGAAAAATCCAGGGATCGGGTCCTAAATATTCAATATAGAAATTCAAATAACCTTCCAATAAGTATATCTTTTTTCAAAACTACAACTCTTTATCTATACTACATTATTAAGAAGAGAGAGAGAAAGTAGGAAGAGAGTAAGAGATTGCTTTCCTATCTTAATTTGAGAAATAAGATAGTTTTTATCCAATTTTTTGGTTCACACTTCCTAAAATGGGCAACTATACCCAACTCACATTCAAGAGAGAAAAAGATATGCATGCATATCTAAGATGGTTTGTGCGAAGAGCAGAGATTTTAGGAAGAGACAGAGAGGAAGTAGAGATTTTAGGAAGATAGGAGATCTTAAAGTAGAGATTTTAAGAAGAGACCGAGAGGAAGTAGATATTTTAGGAAGATAGGAGATTTTATAGAGATATTTTAGGAAGATGAAGAGATTGTTTCCATCTTTTAATCTGAGAAATAAAACATCTTTTATTTCCATATTTTTTGGTTCAAACTTTCTAAAATGGGTGCATATCCCCAACTCATATTCAAGAGAGAGAAAGATATGCACACATATCTAAAATTGTTTCCATATCCTAAGGGATTACCCATTTAAGAGCATAAATCTCAACCCATATTTTTTGGTTCAAACTTTTTAGAATAGGCCTATCTCAAACTCAAATTCAAGAGAGAGAAAGATTTGGACACATGTCTAACATTGTTTTCATTAAAAGGGGATTTTCTATTCAAGAGCATGATAACCTCTCTTAATGCATGCATATATCTCTCTCTCATTAATATATATATATATATATATATATATATATATATATATATATATATATATATATATATATATATATATATATATATATATATATAAAGCTGGGGTTAGCAAACTACCTGATATGAGCTCAACGGCTCAGATTGAATCTGGGGCCATCTTACGATCACGGATGTCCGATAGTGTTTAATTTTTTCTACAAATCTAAATCACTTGAAGTTTTAAGCGTGTATTCATAAAAAATAGGTGAACTTTAAAAAAAAATCAAAAAAATATTTTACATAAAATAAATTAACCAAAATAACTCTAGCTTTTTCCTATATATAATGGGGGTATTTTGGTCATTTTTTAATTTATGGATTTTTTTTAAAAATATATTTTAATTAGTCGAGGCTTGATGAGAAGAATATTCACTTAAAATTTCAAGGGATTTGGATTTGTATAAAAAAAAAGTAAAATTCAAACACTCTCGGCCGTCAGATCAGCCCAGATTCAATCTAAGCCATTGGGCTTATACCATTCTGTGAGCTAGTGGGCTCACCCTAACATCTTCCATATATATATATATATATATATATATATATATATATATATAAGCAATGATCTAATGCAACGGTTGTATCATATTATAATGCAACGATACTTCAAGAAAACCATGTTTGTGGTATTTGTATAACTCCAAATTTTCACACACTCTCTTTTTATTTCAATAATCAATCCCCTTAAAAAGAAAATTTCAATTTGAACCCTAGATATGGTCAAAATGAGTTACCTCCAAAAAGAAATCTAGACCATTCATTTTTTTAATTTCAAGATCTTAGCCTTTATATATTCAATTTTTTTTTTCCTTTTTTAACATTATTCATCTAATGATAATAAAACCATTCAAAAAATTTGGAAATGAAAAAATCCTTCTAAGTCCTAGATCTAAACATCTCACCAAAATGAATGGCCTATGTTAATTAGGCCAAAAACTTACTTTTTAGGTTGTGTATTCATATTTTTATTTTTTGTGATTGTTCATTAAAATAAAAAGAGTGCATATTTCAAATTTTGGATCCAACAAATGGCCATAAGATGGTTTTTTAAGGTTGTTGCATCATATTACTATACAACCGTTGCATGAAATCATTGCTATATATATATATATATATATATATATATATATATATATAAAAGCTGGGATTAGCCCACTAGCTCATATGAACACATGAGCCCAACAGTCCAAATAGAATTTGGGCCGATCTGATAATCAAAGATGTCCTGTAGTGTTTAAATTTTATTTTTTTTCTACAATTCCAAATAACATGAAATTTTAGGTATGTATTCTTCTCATCAAGGCGCACCTAATAAAAATATAAAAAAAATTATTAAAAAAAAAAAAAAGGCCAAAATGTCCTGTAGTATTTGGTCATTTTATTTCATATAAAATATTTTTTTGATATTTTCGAAGATTCAACTATTTTTTATAAACACATGCCTAGAATTTCAAGTGATTTGAATTTGTAGAAAAAAAAGTAATATTCAAACACTACCGGACATCCTTGATCGTCAGATCGGCTCAGATTCAATCTGAGCCGTTGGGCTCATATGTTTATATGAGCTTGCGAGCTAATCCCAGCTTTTCCCAGATATATATATATAAGTAATGATCCTATGATACCCTCCCACACCCATGCGTGTAGGACTTCCAAGGATCAACATTAAATTTGGTATAAATCTCTAGAAAAGTTATCACATAGATATGAGACTTAACTTTTTTAAAGATCTGTGCCAAATTTAATGGTGGTCCTTTAGGTCTATACATATGGCTTTGAGTGGATCTCATAGGATCATTACTATATATATATATATATATATATATATATATATATATATATATATATATATATATATATATATATATATATATATATATATATATGGGATTTTTTAGGGTTAATTGGACCCCAAATTATATAGGTTCAAGTTAGAGACCCCTGTGAATTGTATTTTTACTTTACTGCCTCTATATTACTTGAAGACCTTTTACTTTCAAACTTGTAAAAATTTGAATTTTAAAGTTCAAATCTCTTCTCTCTCACACACGCATTCCTATTATTTATCTCTCTTTATTATTCCGTCCTCTTCCTCTTTATCTCTCATTTTCTCTCCTTGTTGTTCCCCATCATCTCTTTTCTTGTTGTCCTCCTTATTTTTTTCTCTCCTTGTCCTTCATCTTCTCTCTCCTTACTGTCCTCCATCTTCTCTCTCCTTGTTGTCTCCTTCTTATTTTTTCTCTCCCCTTAATGTCTCCCATCTTCTCTCTCCTTGTTGTCTTCCTTCTTATTTCTCTCTCATTGTTCTCTTTCCTATTCTTTCTTCTCCTTTTATCTCCCTTCCTACTATTTCTCTCTTTCTCTCTCCTTGCCCCTTCTTATTATTTCTCTCTCCTTGTGGCCCGTTTTTCTCTCATGTCTCCCTTCCTATTATTTCTCTCTCCTTGCTTCTATTATTTCTCTCTCCTGTCCCTCTTCCTATTATTATTATTTTTCTCTCCTTGCTCCTATTATTTCTCTCTCGTCCCTCTTCCTATTATTATTATTTCTCTCTCCTTGCTCCTATTATTTCTCTCTCTTGTCCCCCTTATTATTTTTTTCTCATTGCTCCTATTATTTTTCTTTCCTTGCTCCTATTATTTCTCTCCCGTCCTATTATTTCTCTGTCCTTGCTCCTATTGTTCTTATTTTTCTCTCTCCTTGCTCGTATTATTTCTCTCTCCTGTCTCCCTTCTTATTATATCTCTTTCCTTACTCCTAGGTTGTTGTCCACCTTCCTATTATTTCTCTCTCCTTGTTGTCCTCTTTCCTATAATTTATTATTTTTCTCTCCTAACTGTCCCCTTTCCTATTATTTCCTTCTCATAGTTGTCCACCTTCCTATTATTTCTCTCGCCTTGTGTCCTCCTTCATATAATTTATTATTCTTCTCTCTTTCCTATAATTTTTATTTCTCTCTCCTTGTTGTCCCCCTTCCTATTATTTCCTTCCCATTGCTGTCCCCTTTCCTATTATTTCTTTCCCATTGCTGTCTTCCTTCCTATTATTTCTCTTTTCCCTTTCCTTGCAGTCTTCCTTCCTATTAATTGTCTCTCCTTGTTGTCTTTCTTCCTATTATTTATTATTTCTCTTTCCTTCCTATTATTTATTATTTCTCTTTCCTTGCTATCCCCCTTCCTATTATTTCTCTCTCCTTGCTGTCCCCTTTCCTATTATTTATCTCACCTTATTGTCCTCTTTCCTATTTCTCTCTCATTGTTATCCTCCTTCTTATTATTTATTATTTATCTCTCCTTGATATTCCCCTTTTTATTATTTCTCTATCCTTGTTATCCCCTTTCTTATTATTTCTCTCTCCTTGTTGTCCACTTTTTTATTATTTCTCTCTCCTTGTTGTCTCGTTTCCTATTATTTCTCTCTTTCTCTCTCTTGATCCCATATGATAGATTACGGTAAAAAAGAGCGATGATGGGGGAGGGAAAGGAGAGAAATAAAGAGAGAGAGAGGATGGGGGACAACAAGGAGAGAGAAAGAAAGAATAGGAAGGCGTGTGAGAGAGTTTTAAATTTCAAATAAAAAGTCCAAAATATCATTCTATATTCTTTGGTTTTCAAGTAATATAGGGGTAGTAAAAAAAAAATACAGCTCACAAGGCTCTCTAACTTGAAACTATGTAATTTTAGAGGTTGTTAACCTTAGAAAATCCATATATATATATATATATATATATAGATATGAAAAAGCTGGAAGTAGCCCACTAGCTCATATGAACACATGAGCACAATGGTTCAGATTAAATTTGGATCGATCTGACGATCAAAGATGTCCGGTAGTGTTTAAATTTTATTTTTTTTCTACAAATCCAAATCACTTGAAATTTTAGGTATGTATTATTCTCAGCAAGGCGCACCTAATAAAAATATAAAAAAAATTATTCAAAAAAAATAAAATGACCAAAATGTCCTGTAATATTTGGACATTTTATTTCATGTAAAATATTTTTTTGATATTTTCAAAGATTCAACAATTTTTTATAAACACATGCCTAGAATTTCAAGTGATTTGGATTTGTAGAAAAAAAAACTAATATTCAAACACTACCGGATATCCTTGATCGTCAGATCGGCTCAAATTCAATCTAAGCCGTTGGGCTCATATGTTTATATGAGCTTGTGAGCTAATCCCATATATATATATATATATATATATATATATATATATATATATATATATATATATATATATATATATATATATATATATATATATATATATAAGTAATGATCCTATGATACCCTCCCACACTCATGTGTGTAAGACTTCCAAGGATCACCATTAAATTTGGTATAGATCTCTAAAAAAGTTATCACATGGATGTGACACTTGACTTTTTTAAAGATCTGTGACAAATTTATTGATGGTCCTTTAAGGTCTATACATATGGCTTTGAGTGGATCTCATAGGATCATATATATATATATATATATATATATATATATATATATATATATATATATATATATATATATATATATATATATATATATATATATATATATATATATATATATGGGATATTCTAAGGTTAATTGGACCTCAAATTATATAGGTTCAAGTTAGAGACCCTTGTGAATTGTATTTTTCCTTTTACTGCCTCTATATTACTTGAAGACCTTTTACTTTTAAACTTGTAAAAATTTGAATTTTAAAGTTTAAATCTCTTCTGTCTCACACTCGCATTCTTATTATTTATCCCTCCTTGTTATCCCCATCCTCTCTCTCTCTTTATCTCTCATTTTCTCTCCTTGTTGTTCCCCATCATCTTTCTTCGTGTTGTCCTCTTTATTTTTTCTCTCCTTGTCCTCCATCTTCTCTCTCCTTGTTGTCCACCATCTTCTCTGTCATTATTGTCTCCTTCCTATTTTTCTTTCTCCTTAATGTCCCCCATCTTCTCGCTCTTTGTTGTGCTCATTCCTATTCTTTCTCTCTCATTGTTGTCTCCTTCATCTTCTTTCTTCTCCTTTTATTCCTCTTCTTACTATTTCTCTCTTTCTCTCTCCTTGTTTCCTTCCTATTATTTCTCTCTCCCCTTTTATCCCCCTTCTTACTATTTCTCTCTTTCTCTCTCCTTGTCCCCTTCCTATTATTTCTCTCTCCTTGTGGGCCCATTCTTATTATTTTTCTCTCATATTTCCCTTTCTATTATTTCTCTCTCCTGTCCCCTTTTTTATTATTTTTCTCTCCTGTCCCCCTTCTTATTATTTTTCTCTCCTTGCTCCTATTATTTTTCTCTCTTGTCCCCCTTCCTATTATTTCTCTTTCCTTGCTCTCTCTCCTTGCTGCCCCTTTCATATTATTTTTCTCTCATGTCCCTTTCTTATTATTTCTCTCGCCTTGCTCTTATTGTTCTTATTTTTCTCTCTCTTTGCTCCTATTATTTCTCTCTCCTGTTCCCGTTCCTATTATTTCTCTTTCCTTGCTCCTACATTGCTTTCCACCTTCCTATTATTTATCTCTCCTTGCTGTGCTCCTTATAATTTATTATTTCTCTCTCCTTTCTATCCCCTTTCCTATTATTTCCTTCTCATAATGTCCACCTTCTTATTATTTCTCTCTCCTTGCGTCCTCCTTCATATAATTTATTATTTCTCTCTCATTGTTGTCTCCCTTCATATTATTTCCTTCCCATTGCTGTCCCCTTTCATATTATTTCCTTGTCATTGCTGTCTCGTTTCCTATTATTTCCTTGCCATTGTTGTCCTCCTTCCTATTATTTTTCTTTTCCCTCTCTTTGTAGTCATCTTTCCTATTATTTCTCTCTCCTTACTGTCCTTCTTCCTATTATTTATTATTTCTCTCTCTTTGTTGTCCTCCTTCCTATTATTTATTATTTCTCTCTCTTGCTGTCCCCCTTCCTATTATTTCTCTCCTTGTTGTCCTCTTCCTATTATTTATCTCTCCTTGTTGTTCCATTTCCTATTATTTATCTCTCCTTGTTGTCCTCTTTCCTATTTCCCTTTCATTGTTGTCCTCTTTCCTATTTCCCTCTCATCGTTGTCTTCCTTCCTATTATTTCTCTTTTCCCTCTCTTTGCAATCCTACTTATTATTAATTCTCTCTCCTTGCTCTCCACCTTCCTGTTATTTATTATTTCTCTCTCCTTTCTGTCCTCTTTCATATTCCCTTTCTTACTATTTATCTCTTCTTGTTGTCCTCTTTCTTATTTCCCTGTCATTTCTGTCTTCCTTCCTATTATTTATTATTTATCTCTCATTGTTATCCCCTTTTCTATTATTTCTCTCTCATTGTTATCTCCCTTCCTATTATTTATTATTTATCTCTCTTTTTATTATTTCTCTCTCCTTGTTATCCCCCTACATATTATTTCTCTCTCCTTGTTATCCCCCTTCCTATTATTTTTTTCTCTTTGTTGCCCCCCTTCCTATTATTTCTCTCTCCTTGTTGTCTTCCTTCTTATTATTTCTCTCTTTCTCTCTCTTGATCCCATATGAGAGATTACGGTCAAAGAGAGCAATGATGGGGGAGGGAAAGGAGAGAGATAAAGAGAGAGGATGGGGGACAACAAGGAGAGTGAAAGAAAGAATAAAAAGGCGTGTGAGAGAGTTTTAAATTTCAAGTAAAAAGTCCAAAATGTCATTCTATATTCTTTGGTTTTCAAATAATATAGGGGTAGTAAAAATAAAAATATGGTTCACAAGGCTCTCTAACTTGAAAGTATGTAATTTTAGTGGTTGTTAACTTTAGAAAGTCCTTATGTATATATGAAAAGATGGGATTAGCCCACTAGCTCATATGAACATATGAGCCCAACGTTTCAAATTGAATCTAAGCTGATCTGACGATCACGAAAGTCTGGTAGTATTTGAATTTTAGTTTTTTTTCTACAAATCAAAATCACTTGAAATTCTAGGAGTGTGTAATTTCGAAAAATATAAAAAAATTATTTTACATAAAATAAACTGATCTAAATATCCCCAAAATATTTTGGGGGGTATTTTGATCATTTCATTTTTTTCGAATAATTTTTTTTATATTTTTATTAAGTGCAGCTTGACGAGTAGAATAGACACCTAAAATTTCAAGTGATTTGAATCTGTAGAAAAATAAATAAAATTCAAACACTACCAGACATCTGTGATCGTTAAATCGGCCCAAATTCAATCTGAACCGTTGGGCTCATATGTTCATATGACCTAGTGGGCTAATCCACTCTTTTCCATATATATATATATATATATATATATATGGAAAAGTTTATATAAAGTTGCAATTTTAAAATATAGAATCACATATGCACCTCAAATATCTAACGGAAATGTAGTTTTAATATTGAATAAGGCCTCTAATCGATCATCTCGACATTGATATGTATGAATATGAAAAAAAAAAAAAATTTTTGAGTCCTTGAAATACTGCATCTTGCACAATAGTATGTGACCGCCCATTTTCAAGATTTTCATATATTATAGATCTATTTGATTTTCAAAATGTCTGTCTTACAATTGCCCCTCCCCCCCCCCCCCCCGCCCCCTTCCCCCCAAGCTTATAAAAAAAGAAGAAAAAAATCCAAGCTGCCCATCAAAAGAAATAAAAGTATCTAAAAGCTCACAAGTTTCTAGGATATTGCTCTGCACCTATTGTATTTGATATTTTCACTTAAAACATGGGTGGAAATATCGCAAAAAAAGTGATGGCTAGATTCCACCCATGCATATGAGTGCTTATAGAAAATTGTAGGTACCAATAGCAATTCTCACTGCCAATAACTCCTGGATCACCAATAAAATAACCAAAATAATGGATAGCTTTTATTAATTGTAAATGGCAGAAAAATCAAAGCATGATCAATCAACACAATATCAAGTATGAACAAACCAAATGCGGGAAATAACAGTCATCTTCATTAAAATAGGGCCACCCCATGTTTTTTACATAGTTGATTATCATCAATGCTACTTTAGTCACAATCAGACAAAATTGGAAGTCCATCAATTTACCTTATTGCTTCTTACAGTATTCCCACATAGTATATAAAATTAAGATACCTCTTAAAGACAATGTCAAGGCTTGTTTATGCCACAGATGAGGGTGGAATTTAACAAAAAAAATGACAAAAGTCAAGCTAAAAAATTCGCCACAATGTTGGTGTATACCTGGACAAAGTGGCTTCGAACCATACATATAGATCCAAAAAATGAAATGAGAAATACGTAAAAAGATAAGATCCAAAAATAGAGTGGAGTGAGAAGAAAAGTTTGGGATTATCTATTATGGGATCGCCTTTTAAAAAGTTTAAAAATTGGTAAAAGGTAAGTACATGTAGTGCATCATTGCTATAAGACTGTTCCAGGATGTCAAACTGTATTCCTCGAAAGAAGGCTGCTCCAAAATTACTCATTGGCTTCTGAATATCTGAATGGAAAATTCTCCGCTTAGTTTTGTATAAAAAGGTGAATCATTAATTACTATAGATGAGGGTATTAGCACTCATCTGTGAGAGCATGGGAAGGTCAGCCTTAAATATGAACAATCCAATTATCAAGTACACCGTAAATTCAAAGCCAATACAATCCCTAACTAAATAAGGAATGTAGAATGTCCTTTCTACTAATCAGGAAAAAAAGAATAAAAAGATAGAAACATTTATCTTCCTTTCTAAATCACAATGGATTCACTGCATTTTGCAATGAATAAGTATATGAGGAGGTGTGATGTAGTGGTGGTTTATGACTCGTCCATAATGTCCACCAAAATCACTCCGAGACGGATGCATTTAATCAGCGAACGGAAACCTAGTTTAACACTGCCATAATCACTTCACACTACCTTAATGTATCAAATTCCTATGAGAAAACTTCTGTGTTGCATAGACATGACAGCATATTCTATTTTTATTTTACATTTTGAATGGTGGAAAGAAGGTTTATATAAAACTAACATACAAAACTATAAATGGATCTCTAGGGAAATGATAAGTAGTTTATTCATTGTACCAAACTAATTATCTTCAAGACAAAGAATTTCTCTTAGTTAACCAACAATACCCAATTCACATTCTAAGTCACCTACACAAAATTGACAAGCACATAATGACAGTTTATGTGCCATATTGAAGTGAGCTATGAATCTTACTGAGTGCCATGGATTAGAGAGTTACAACCTGAAACATAAATACATTTACACTTATGTTACATGCCTGCATTGAAGAGGTTAGACAGTCTAGAACAGAAGCAAAAACAACTTTTTTTTATAAATTTAAGGACATGGGTGTCTAGAAACCTTAGCTTTTATGTGAGCCTTTAACGTTAACTGTTAGTAGTGAATGGGTTGGCAATTTAAGAAACAGTCAGTAGTTTTCGAAAGAGGTTAACATTGGTAGTAATGGAAACCAAGACCAGTAATTAAGTCACAGGTGGTGCTACCACCTTGACCTCAACCCCATTCATCTCTTCTTTTCAATAATTAAAAATTGCTTTATTTACATTTTTTCCACCACCCCAGAATATCCATTATCACCTTTGCCAAAGTCTTCAAAATGATATGGACTTGGAGTCACTCAAGCTAGGTGGCCCCATTATCAGCTGTGCACACTTATGGGCAATTTTATAGTCAGTGAATAAAAAAGCAGCCTACATAGCGCCTAAGCGGGTGTCCTGGGTGGGGAGTCCCTAGGCGACCCGCTCAGGAAACCCACCTAGGCTTGGGTGATGCGCCCTGCCCAGCCGGAAATGGCAGCAGAGAAAAGGGGAGGTTTAGGTTATTGTGTGCCCTAAACCCTTTTGTTTACCTTTAGAGTAGAAAAGAAAATTTAAAATCATTTTTGTACTTTTCTAAGAGATTGATCATGTATTTTAGGGTTTTTTGAAAATCGATCCAAAAATCTTCTTTTGGTTTGGATTTGATTTTGATGATTTTTTAAGCTTATTAGAGGGTTTTTGGGAAGTATTTGAGATCAGGAAACATCTTAAACATTGAAGATTGAAGATCGAGCAGTAAAATTAGTTAAAAATATTCATATTTAAGATTTATTAATTATTTCAATGCCTTCTTCGGGTTCTTCTACAAGTGGTGGTCCGAGTTGGAAGTATGGTTATAACCCAAATCCAAATGACAGAAATTGTATAAGATATAATTATTGCGAAAAAGATAATAATGGGGGTATAAACTGGTTCAAAAAACACATTGCCGGTATTATGGGGAATGTTGCCCTTTGTAAAAATATTCTTGAAGCTATCAGAGAGGACATTAAGCAATATATGAGTTCGGTAAAACACAATCAGGAACAAAAGCCTTGTCATTTAGATAAGTCTATATCTGGTTGTTGAAACCAGAACAAGAAGTAGTGATCCGGGTTGGAAGCATAGTTATAACTTGAAACTGAACGATAAAAAATGCATAAGGTGTAAATTTTGTAAAAAATATACCAATAGGGGGTATTAAGCGATTTAAGAAACACCATGCCGGTATTAAAGAGAATATTGTTTCTTGTAAAAAGGTTCTTGAAGTTATTAAGGATGAGATTATACAATATATGAATTTAGTAAAATCAGAAAAGGTTCTCCAGGTTCATCTACAAGTGGTGATCTGGATTGGAGTATGATTATAATCCGAATCTGAATGACAAAAATCGTATAAGGTGTAATTATTGTGGAAAGGGTACTAATGGGTATTTACCGATTCAAGATATACTTTGCCGGTATTAAGAGGGATGTTGCCCTGTGTAAAAATATTTCTGAGGCTACCAGGAAGGAGATTAAGCAATACTTGAGTTCAATGAAACACAAAAAGCAAGAAAAGGGTGAAGAGGCACCAGGTAGAGCGGCCAAGACTCCTATGGCCTTATCTGTATAGAATAAGTGGGAGGTTGAAGAGGAAGAGGAAGAGGAAGATTCAGAAGACACAAAGGACGAAGAGCATTATGTTGAAGAGGGAGATGACATTGATAATGATGGCCTCGAATCTGATGCATATGATGAGGCTTACCCTACTTTTTTTATGATTATTGAAGACACTTGACGTATGTTTGTATGGTTGTCATTGTATAGAAATAGGGATTATGGAATGATATGAAATATGGAGGATGGAGTATGATCTATGGAGTATGGATTATGGATTTTGCTTGTATTACTAATTTGTTGATTACTATTATATTATATTTTTTTTTGTTCTAGTAGTCTATCTATTACAAATATAAAAATGGTTTGGAATTTTTGGATTATGGGGTTTTTATTATTTTTAGATGTATATTCATATTCCCTTGCCCCATGCCCCTATTCTTCAACCTAGGTCCTAGGCTGCCCAAGTTCTGGGCAGCTGCTTTGGGGCTGGGTGGCCAAGACCCCCCGGCCACCTAGGCATTTGCCTGGTGTTTTTTGGAACACTGTTTATAGGTAATTTATCCACCTAGGCCTAGTAAAAGTACATCCTCTAGAAAATCCTCAGGTGTTACAGATGTCAAACTCTCAAAGAACTTTTCGAAGGTTAAGAGTTTAATCGTTAGTAAATGAAGAATTTCCAAAGCTATGACAGCATATAAATGAAGAGTCCCAGAGCAAATAAATGAACACTAGAAATCCCCATCTATTATTCAAGGTTAAATATTTCGTATTTTCAAAGTTCATGCTGCCAAAATCTACAGGTCCATAAAGAAAATTATAAAGCTCTTGAATAGTGACATCCAATGATCTAGGATTGTTTTGTAAGGACTACATATATTTACTCTTTTTATGAAGTAGGGTGTAATGGTGCACAGCTTCTTCTTTTCATGAAGTTTGTCATTTTCATAGAGTCTTGTGCAGGCCTTTGTTGCTTGTGATCTTGGATATAATTGCAGTCTGCCTAGCAACACTAGGTAATTCTGGGTACGTTGCTAAGCTTAGGGAACTTCTAGCTTTAAGTTCAGCATGTCTTAAGAGATTGGTTATCCGAAGAAGCATGAAGGACTTCTATAAAAGCTAGTTTGAGATCTTGAGGATGGACTCCAACAGTAGGCTGAACCAATTTGGAATGGAGAAGATTTCAAAACCCGTCATTTAGGGGTTGTTGCAAGAGAACGTTTAGAAAAACAGGCACTATTTTCTGGAAAACAAAGAAATTACCCCCACATAGAATTAAAGAGTCATAAAAAGTTAAAATCAGGTACTGTTCATGGGTGGGGAGGATTTCAAAAATCCATAACTTTCTGCCGTTCTAAATCTGGAAAGTTGGCTTATGTACCACTCCACCTCCAAACCCCTCACCCCCACCCCCACCCCCAAAAAAATCTCCCCCACAGGCAAACAGAGAAAAAAAGGGGAAAAAGAAAAAGATATGATGGTACATTGCATATCCAAGGATGGTCAAACTGGTTTTGAAATTGGTGAAGAACTCCGAAGGCAATATATGGGTATGGAATCTAAGGTAATCAAGAGAATTGGATTAACCCCACTGGTTCACTCTGCATTAGGGATATCATTAAGAAAGGGCTGTTCACATTTTCTCTAAAGGTCTCTCTTCTCAATTTAGTACCAAGAATCCTCATCCTGTGTGTGAAATTGATCAATGAAAGTGAAAGAAATGTAAAATTTTGTATTTCAGGCTCTTGGTAGAGATGTAGCCTCTGTTTATGTGGAGCAATTAGGAAAAACCCTGTGAAAATGGGAAATCTATGACATACTAGTGGTTGAACCAATGAGGGGGGCCCTTGAAGTGGACTGGAGAGTTATTTTTCCTTATCAGAGACGGATTCCAACAGGACCATAGAAGAACGGATCCAATGGATGGACTTTCGAGAAATAGTAGTAATAACAGCACCGATCAAGAGCAGAAAAGACATTTTGCTATGGATGAGGTGCATCTTTCCCATTCATGCGCAGTTCACACATACACACACACAGCACATGAATTTTGGTGAAACATCCCTACTACCATGGCCTTGAAAATTTTCAATTTTGATAAAAAAAATCTAATTTTTCCTTTAGAAATAAATCATCAAGTCAACACTTCACTCTTCACACCAAGTAACTGGAAAATATATGTCAGATAAGTTCCATAAGTTATGTTGTGTAAATTGTACTTGGAGGCAAATGACTTTTGCAGACAGTGCTCAACAATATGGTGAAGCAAAGAGCAAGTTGAGGTACTTCTCAAAAGGGCGTACAACTTCAATTTTTAAAGGAATATTCCCAAGGAGTCATGAACCATGTCATCAAATAATCAAGTGCCATTAGCACAAAGAAAATGAAGTTTCTCATTGGCAGTGATGTATAAGATCGAATATTTCGCAGTTTTTTAAGTCCACGACTCCATATGTTATGTAAGCATTCCAAATAGTCAAATACCAAAATCAAAAGCAAAAAGTGCAATTTGTGGGGTATGACAAAAATGAAAACATTAAAGGCATAGCTTCTCCAAGGTCAAGCATTGGATAGAGGTCCATCCTATTATGTGCAGCCCCATTGTATCCCCAATTTATGAAGCTGAGCAAAACAACTTTGCTTAAACTACATTCCAAGTTCATTAGGATCATCGTCTATACTGAACTCTTATAGACATCTATATACGGAGAGTCAAGCTCGCTCTAAAATCCACAGACGAAATTACACGGGTCAAAGAATCTAAACAGAAGGTTCCAACAAAACAACAGGTTTTGAAAGTAAATGTCATTGCTGTCTACTTAGAAGGCAGGTGGTGCACCAAGTGGTCACTATGGTTGAAGCCATGCATTTTCCCTCCCAAAAATGCCAAAGGCACTTCACTTGTGTCATACCTAGGCAACATCAATTTCTGATACTACTTGCATTCTTAATCAATTGGTTAAGAGAAAATTGATTTAGGATGAGAAAACCACAGTTTGACATTGTTTTGCAGTTTTATCTGATGCATGACATTCTTGGGCTTCTTCACCTTCAGAATAGACAAAGGAACCAGAACATTGAAATCACCACATACCTGTGAGTTTATATAATCCATTCCTGGGTCATATTGTCCCTGGTACCCAAGCTGCAATCCAACAAATACACAGATAGCAATCCCATTAAATTTAATTCAAGAATAAATGAGGAATAAATACGAAGTACTATCATTACAATGTAATACACAAAATTGGTCTTTACCGGAATGTTTGAACCTGTTGGCACTCCAACATTGTCTTTCTTCCCAGACTGCTCCCCAGCTTTCGAAGAACCCTTAGTGTCCCCCTACAGAAATAGAGAACCCCAAACTACGAAATAAGGAAAATAAGATTGCTTTGTCCATCAAAAGGACAAACCTTAATAACACGCACAAGTTATCTCTAGGAAACATATCTAAGAAATAAATGGAAACACATACCTCCATCTGAAATCCCATCGAAAAAAGTTACACCAACAAAACAAAAAGACAAACTATGATTAGTTCCTCAGAAGTAAAATAGAAGATAATAGTTATACTATTCAACAATCATTTATTTCTTCTGGAAAATGACTAAAACACCAAAATCCTTGTGACTGTGAAAGAACATCCCAACTTTTATTAAAATCCCCAATACCTTTTGAATAAGACCATTATGTTAAACATACTCGTGATTGTTAAGTGTCAACATATACATCTCTTTAAGTTGAAAGAGAGGTTTACCACAGATTTCAACTGCATATAAACTAACAAACTTATTGGCCAAGAAACTTATTGGCCAAGACGCAAACAAGAGAAAGCCCATGAAGACAGGTAGTAGAATAAGCATTAGCATATTCCACTCTAAGAACTTCTAAACAATTGAACTTTAGTTCTACATGACCATTTCTAGAGTTAACCTCGGACCATCAAACTTTGTCCTAATGTACATAAAGATTATAGGTGAGGCTCAAGAACATAAAACTCAAAGTAATAAAACTTTATTAGATGACAAGCACTCCATACAGTCTATTCATAATAGTGATCAAGTCCTATGGTCCTGCCTATATTATAAGGGTGGGTGCCATTCCCAGTCACTTGGAAAGTTTTAAACCCACTGATGATTGGCGCACATTACTTGGATAAATTTCACGGAGAAGCAAGAAGATTATTTTCAGAAATTAGTAGTTAATCTTAGCAAATAGTCATGCAACTAGTCCAAGATTCTTGACATTTCTTTCAAAGCCTATTTTCAGAAATGGTAAGGTTCAATTCTGCAAAATATATGGCCACAATCCTACAATATCAAATTACTTTTAACCACTCTTGAATTTCTCAATTCACTTGTAGCATTTTCCTTTTCTTTTTCTATAGACTATTGAGACATTAATTACAATTGCCATGAATCAAATGCAACACCAAAACATAAACCTAATGGTCCTTCTAATCAATCAGAAAACCCATATTGAGAACTCCAGAAAATATGTAAACAAGAATCAAGTGTCATTGAAAATCTAGCATAGACACACTTCCATTCTTACAAACTCATAAAGGTCCTATTGAAATTTGGGGGTTTTAGAAAATGTATGTCTTTGCCATTCCCACCAATGGAACACAAATTCTAGACCGAATTTGTGAAAAAAGCATACCTCTCTATAGATCTGTAAATAGATCTTAAGTGGATCAATGTAATCCTCAAACCCCAATGTGCCCATTGCCCATAAAAGATCATCACCGTTAATGGTCTTCCTCTTTTCTCTTTGGCACTTATCACTTGCCCTGTATCACGAAACACAAATTTAATTTTAATATACAATCCCAAGAGACAAAAACCACAAAAATAAACAATGAATATCTGTAAAAACAAACAGGGTAAAAAACAATTCAGTAAAGAAACAAACCCAGACCCACATAACCCAAAAACATAGGAGACTAATCCAAAAGTAAAGCCCCATAAAATTTGAAAAGAAACGAAAGAACCACTAAATTTCAAAAAAAACAAAGGAACCCCAATGAATTAACAAATAAGAAAATAAAACCAAGCCAAGCACAACCATAAATACCTATTAAAAAACAATGAATTGAAATAATACATGAATACTACAACAAGAACACATGAATCCCTATTAAAAAGAACAAAAAGAACATGAAGCGAACAAATATGAATGAATTCACTTACTCGCTAGTAATGAAACTAATGAATTCTGATACACATTCTTGGACAGTCTCTTTGGCATCTTTCGCAATCTTTCCATTAGCCGGTATAACCTTCTTCATTATTCGACTGATGTTTGCGATCGGAAGATATCGGTCCTGATCTCTTACATTGGATTGAGAAGTATGTTCGCTTGAATGGGGGCTCTCAGGGCTACCAGGACTACCAGTGTCAGCCATGAATTAAGCCCTAAAAAAAAAAATAAATAAATAAATAACAGTTACTATAGTTATGAATAAATCAAGTAATGGTGGATGAGCCTGTTGAGTTCCAGGAAGAAAAAGGCACAAGAAATTAATAACTTATATATAATAGTTGCCCTAACCTATTGAATTTGGGGAAGAAAAGGATAAAATTAAGAAACAGTCAAATGACTAGAGTATTTGAATTTGATAATATAGAAACTATATAACATAAGAAAAGAAAAAAAAAAAAAAAACCCAGAAAATAGGATTGAATACTTGTTAAATTCACAAAGACAGTAATTTCCCAAAAAGAAACAAGAGAAATCTAAATACAATAGGGAATGAACATACCAAACCCTTAAAAAAAATGAAGGAAAAGATTGGAAGATGAGAATTTAGACTAAATGGGGGCAGCTAATAGCTTAAACTTTTAATGGCGGAACCCATTTTTTCTTTGGATATGTAATGGAACATATTCATTGCATTTGACTATTGAACTTTATGGGAGAGGGAGAGGGAGAGGGAGAGAGAGAGATTTCGAATTGAAAACTGACAAGAATGAAATACAAAACAATGCAGAAAATTAACAAAAAGAAACCACCCCATAACATGCCTAGGAAAAGCAAAAATTGTGATTCTAAAAACGTGCAAAAAATCCTTGCCAGTGATCTGCGTTCTGAGATTTAAATAATGATTATTTTGACAAAATGTAAAGAAAATTATGCTCCATAAAATGCATAAATAAATAGAAGAAACTCATCAAAAACAATAAATATTTAAGATAATGATCATTTTTTTCATCAGATGAAGGAGAAAGAGATCACCTAACGGAGCAAAATAAGGGGAAAGAGAAATAAAGAAGATCAGGGCCGTTGATTTTCGCTGCAAGACACGTCCACAAGATCTCTGTTCTTTTTTCTGCAACTTATTCTGGTTTTTTTTTTTTTCTTGTCCTATAAGGGTTTCAGATTTTAAAATTTAAATAGCCATTAATCAGGAAAATGTCTCCTTTTGGATACGCGGAGGATAATCCCCATTGACCGGGGCAGCCTCAAATTTTATTAGTGACTAAGAATAACATTTTCTTCTCAATTCTCATAAATAAGATGCATGCGTTAACATTTAATAGTAAGCGCGTACTCCCGCGGGAATAAAGAGATGCTCTTGAGGATTTTCTAGGTTTTTGAAATTTTTGCATTTATTTTGTAATCTCGTGATGGATATTTTCATTTAGATACGGTTTTGGTGAAACACTCGACTCAGTTTGGTCCCTTGTCTATCTAACATCCATCTCTAAGACGACGGTGAAGAAAGGATTTTGAAAGATAATATTTATATTTTTTGAAAAAAAAAAATTGTTAATTTAGATCATTGTCATAGTTGAGATATTTGAACTCTAAAATTTTGGATAAAACATACATCAAGGGAACGCTACAAAATTAGTGTGTGTTTGCTTACTCACCAAACACTTTTCCTTTTCATTTTACTTGCGAGTAGTGGTTTGAAAAATATCAATCGGTTGGTTGGGACCAACATAGAAGTTATCCGATTTTGATAGACTCACCTAATTTTGTTAGAGAATCAATCGAATCTGTCGAGGAACCAGGTGATTTGGAGTCGCATTGTCATAGTTGAGATAATTGAACTCTAAAATTTTTGACAAAATATGTCTTTGATATGTATTTTGTAGGGAATCCACACAAAAATAGTGTAAGTTGGCCAACTCATCAAACACTTTTCATTTTTATTTTACTTTCAAGTAGTGTTTTAAAAACAATCGTTCCGATTTTGATAGACTCACATAATTTTGTTAGACAAACAATTGAATATGTTTAAGGAACGAGGTGATTTGGATTGGCCGAATCGCCTCGTTCCCACTTATATTATTTATTTTTACACTATTTTAAATTTTATTTTTTTAAAAAAAATAATTATTATTATTTAGTTATTTTGGACTGATTCTCACGTAGAAGAATCAATATTTTGTGCCTCGAACTGGCAATTTGATCCGTCCAATGGGTGACTGATCCCGCCTCTTGATTTGAGTTTTAAAGCACCGGTTAAGAAACGAAGTTGGTTTTTGAGTTATTAAGACAAAAGGTTTGAGAATAGCATGGAGTCTTGGCGGTGGTATTCTTGAGCTTTATGATGAGGTCATTCTCACCAAAAAGTTGGAGCCCAAATCTCCATTGCCATTTTTTTAATTACCCAAAAACAAAGATTTAACATAGGGTTTTAAAAAGCGGTGATTCGTTACCGAGCACAATTTAACAAAGGGTTTTAAAAATCGGCGATTCAGAGGGGTATTAGTCGATTTGGATCCAGTTCAATAGGTGGGCAGTTGGGGTCTACGACCCTTGGAATCCCCTAATTCCACCGATATTTTTCTATTATCACTTTCCCTTGTTTGACAAATCCAGATCTAAAATTTGATTTCAAGTTTTAAAACATCAGATTTAACCGTTGAAAAAATGGACAGTTTCAATTCAATCTAAAGACATTATTTTTGAAGTATAGATTGCATCATTTTAAATTATGTTCTCAAAATTTGAGGTCTTAAAATACTCTAACGATAATATCTTCTTCTTTATAGGGAATCCATTAATGGTTTAACGGTGATGACCAAGCAACCCTAGCATCCAAAATCTCTACTTTCATGTACATAGTGAGATTTCATGAATAAAACTTATTTTTTGCCTTATAAATTAATTTTTTTAATCAAAATACACTTAACTTTTCAATAAGTTAACCTTTTATCTTTTGTTCAACTATTCTTATTTTGTTCATGTATATTTTGATGGATATTTTGAAATTAAAACAAAATATATCAATAAAATATTAAAGGAAATCTTATACAGTAGATCTTACGTCCATTTAAATAAATTTTCCTCAAAAGTCTAAACTATAACCTAGGTATTGTTGTTAGAGTCCTCAAGGAAGCCACTCCTGCCCGCACATGCTACTGTTGTTTTACCTACTTCAATGGGAGTCTGGCACTTATTTGAACAAGGAACGAACTCATAACCTATCCTATGATTGATCCAGACCAATTTTGGGGTGGCATTGGGTTGGGTGGGATCGGGTTTGTGTCTGGCCGGATTTGAACCTGGATCCAAAAAGATATATTAGGATCTGGATTTGGATCTGGATCCAGACCCAAAAATAAAGTTAGGAATTTGGACCCAATCAGACCCGGACCTGAATAGTATTTGGGTTTAAGATTTGGACCCCTGCCTAATCCCCCCAAATCCATTTTTTGAACCCATACCCAGACTTGGATCGGGTCTAGCCCTCATGTCTTAGATCGGATCCGGGTCCGTTGCCACATGAGACCATGCATTTGATCAGTCCAACATGAGTCGAGCTTGGGAAGGAGGGTTGGGATGGGACTCGCGTTTCAAAAATAACCAAGCGCACTCTGAACAATGCTTTTTGCTGGCGCTGAACCCGGCTGGTTCTCGTATAGGTTGTTTCTTTATCGAATTAAATTTTATATTTTGATTTATTTCTTGTGTTAGAAATCATTCATCTCTCACATACCTACAATAATTCTAAAAGAGCTTTTTGGACGAAAATATATTATTGGCAATATTAAGAGGAAAAAAAAACTGAACTTTTTTAGGCTCAAACCCTCGATCTGTCATTTCTTTATTTTCTCCCAATTTTTTCAACCTAAATTCTTGATATTTGTGCAAAAATCCACCACATTGGAGCCTTCTAACAAATATGCAACAATTGTCTTTTATAAAAAGTCTGTCTCGAAGAGATCTAGAGTCAAAATTGTCGAGTTTTATTTTTATTTTTAAACAAAAATCAAATATTCATTTGCTTGCTACATTATTTTGTTATGGCTTTTGTTGGATAGAGTCTCAACTTCAATTAAAATATGTATTGCATGATGACAAACATGCTGTAGCAGACTGAAAATATTTTTTTATACAGAGCACGTATACCATGTTCCCTCGGAACATAATTTATTACCACTCCCTCAGTCAAAATACCTTTATTCTCAAAAAAAAAAAAAAAATTAAAATTTGAGTTTTTTAACACTTAGATGTCACCACTTAAAAATTGGATAGTCTCAATTCATTCTAGAGACATTATTTATTTTCAAATGCATAAATGGTACAATTAGTATTTTTTTTTTTATTGAGTCTAGTTTATAGGTTGAAAAGGTTTCATTCCTAAAATTTGAAATATTAAAATTAGTTCTAGGTGGGAATTTATCCAAGAGAGTAATTGGACGTTCTACGCCTGTGGGAGTACAATGGCTTTTGGCTTCTATAGGAAACGTTTTTTTTTAAAAAAGGAAAGAAAGCAAACATTACTTTTTTTTTTGTTTCTTTAAGAAAATTTTGTTTTCTTCTTGGATGTATTTGTGTTTTGGGCTGTATTTGTACTCAAATCCAATGGAAAAATGGTGGATTTCAGTTAGTTTGGAATCCAAAATTTGGATTCATCATATTTTTCTAATTTAATAACTCCACTATTGTTGGTCATAAGCCTGGATTAGAAAGAAGGAAAATTGTGTTAGGTTAACAGTAAGCAGAAAATTTTTGCCACATCTCCATCATGAATCATTATCCAATATTATATGTTCATGCTAGGATGAGGATGTTGAGATAGACGAATGTTACTACTAGGAGAGAATTCGAAATGAATGTATTTGAGGGAACTTAGTGTAGCTTCAATAGGCGATAAAATAAAATAAAGTAAGATTATGTGGTCTAGTCACGTGCATCATTGACTTAAAACATCACAAGTTAGGAGAGGTTATTTAGTTCAAATGAAAAGCTCTAAAAGAGTAAAAAGAATGATCCATAGAATATGGATAGAAGTAATGTGAAAAGATATGGTGACTTATGGTCTCTGACTGAGAATATGGATAGAAGTAGTGTGAAAAAATATGGTGACTTATGGTCTCTAACTGAGAATATGGCTCTTACTAGGACAAAATTGTGGATTGAACATGAGTAACTGACCTCAAATAGTTAGAAAAAATTAGATGATGATTTTTTTTCTAATTTATTATATTTCTCTTATTTTTTTTCTAGGAGCCAACTTGAGACTCGGACTATAAGTGCCCAAGTAGGCTCCCGATTCTCATTTGTACGTTGGCTGGATCGTTCCGGAACCATGCAAGTCTCTCATTTGTCGATTGATTGAAATCTAACCTTGGCTTCCAATAGAAGGCAAACCTTTGCTTTCAATAGAAGGCTTGTGTTAGGCTGGAATTTATAGGAAAGAGAAAAAAAATATAAAAAATGGGGCTGCCTTTGCTACAGAAGCATAACACGTCTAATTAGATGGTCTGATTGGACTAAAAGTTACAGACAAATGCTCTTTAAACTTTGATTGGGCACTAATTCCTTGTACGTCACCTCAACGAATTATTGACTGTCTTTTATTTTTATACTATAGAGTTAAGGCGCACCTCAAATCCCAGAAGAACAGGTTGTCCTACGACTGAAAAACCCTCCAATTGATCATCTCAATTTCAATATATATGCATATGTGAAAAAAAGAAGACATCAAGTCCTACATATAGTATATCTTGTAACATATTATTTGAATAGTTCATCTTCAAGATTTTGAATTGTTTATAAATTTGCTTGATTTACACCATTTTGGAGCTTTAGATTTCATAATTAGGGGGTATAAATAGAAATTGAGCCTATTATAGGGGTTTTCAACACTGGATCAGTATCTTCCGGTATGGTTTAAAGGCGCAAAATTTGGTTGTTTGAGGTGGACACCTTATTTAAACAACACCTTTCTTTTTTTATCAAAGGTAAACAATTTTTTTATATATAATAATTTGTCAAAATTACCCTTTTTTTTTTTGAGATTATATATTATGAGACTATTTATTTTTGGTACAAGGAGATCATAGTCATTTTTATCTATTGAATATGAAATCTAATTGATGAAAGTGTGTCTCGACATTCAAAAAATTTTATTTTGAAAATTGTGCCTAAATAATGGCACATCTTTAACCACCCAATTTCAAATGTAACAGTCAATCATGAATGTAGCCTCCTTATATCAAAAGTAAATGGTCTCATTGTACATTTCCTTCTTTTTTTAAATTTTTATTTTTTTATTTTTATTTAGAGTAATTCAGCAAGAAAATGTCCTTTACCCAAGATAGGAATGTAATTCACGATACCACATTATGGTGCCTTGCCACCTTGATCACCTAGCCTTGAGTCCTTTTATTTCTAAGTTGGTCAATAGGAAAGTGGTCCCATAGGTGTACAAGAAGTAAGGAATATAACTCAGGACATCATGAGTGGAATGTACCTTTGTTATCACGAGACATAAGAGGCAGTTTGATTATCCACGCCTTATCATTGTTTCAACGCAAGTGCTCTAGCTTAAGTACGGTGTACTTCATGATTAATTGGAACAAAAATTTTATTTTTGAAAATCCGATCCAAATGATTCTGCAAGCGGTCCAATGGATTTTGACTGTACCAGACCCCTCTATAATCCAATGTCCTATCTGATACTGTTAACACTAATGATGATTATGATAAATATTTGGGTATGGTTTTAGAATTTCAATAGGTTACATTTGTGCTCCCACTAATCCAACTATGGGCAAGGAGTACACGGTGAGTGTGTCCAACAGGAGGAACTCCTAGAACATTCCTACAATAGGGACATGCATAAGAATAACCTTAACATGGTTGTTATAACTTTTGATTAGGAACTCATGGTAAGCTTCCAATGTGTATTGCTTGGCCTTAAGTGATTAAAACGAATAGGGATTGGGACTGGAATCCATCCACCCCACCACCACTGTTTTATGAGTTTAAATCTGATGCTGTTCTTCGAAACAACTCGATTTGCTCTTCGAGTGAAAGCACTTTCCCCTGCAGCAAATAAATTAAAATTTAAAAAACGTATTAGTATGGTACCTACTGTAAAAATAGTAATTTTACATAGTAAAAGCATGGAAACAAGGCAAAGAATCTTGGAAATTATATCCTAATTTAGTGGATTATGGATGTGGTACATCCAAGGCTATATCTAGTGTTTAAATTGGATGGGGAGGCTAACTGAAGTGGAGCCACATGAAAAAATTGGTTAGAAAAAACTAAATGTCAATAATTCACGAGCAGGAGCATACGGAGGATGTAACATGGAGTACAATTGCTGCAAAATGATGCGGTTAGTTTGGTATAAGCCACTAGCTTCTAGTCGTCAAAAAATCAATTTTTTTTTGAAAAAATCAAGAAAAAACTAAGGTGCACAGTAAAAACTATATAAAAACTTTTTGCTAAAATATAAAATGACTCAAATACCCCTAAAACATTATGGGGGTAATTTGATCATTTTAAATTATTGAAAGTAATGTTTTTATATTTTTATGTGATGTGAAATAGTGTTAGGCATAAACACTAAAATTTCATCTTAATATGATTGATAGAAAAATATTTAAATTAAAGTAGTAATATAAATTTTGAACCATGCGATAAAAGATCTAACGGTTGGGAGTTAGTAGTTTATATTATTCATTATAGCCAGTAGCTTAATATATATATATATATATATATATATATATATATATATATATATATATATATATATATATATATATATATATATATATATATATATATATATATATATATATATATATATATATATATAATAAGCCTCAAGAGCACCTACTTTCATGGTCATGAGAGTTGAGCAACGAGTGAGACCACAGACTAGCAAAGACTTGAGATGGGAGTCCTGCTTTTCCAACAGTTTTGAGAGAGATGGATCAATTGAATGTCATTAGAGGTAGATAAGGGGATTTAAAGTTTAGGAAATACTTAGATATAAAATGTAATAAATAGTTGAAATTAGAGAAACAGAAATAAAAAGAATAAACGATTTTAGAGTAAAATTTAAGAATGATACATGGAGATAGAGATGATATAAGAATTCTGAAGTTGTTCATTCTTCTAGAGAGATTCTAGCAGAATTGGAAGGAATAAAGGAGTCTAGAGGAGGAATAGAAAATTCATGCCCTTACTTACTCTCCCTTAGTTTAATACATATTAAAGGATGAAGTTTCTATCAGACCTAAGCTTTATGAAAATAAAATAAAGCATCATATCAAATCATCATCTACATCTAGAAAGGACTTTCGACAACCGAAATCTTCATGATGGTTCTAAAATCAATTTCCAACACGGTCAATAAAATTTGAAACTAAAAAAATGGTACATACCTTATGGAAGGTGAACACTTATTTTTAGGGTGAAATGGACGGTTTAGATAATTTGTTACAATATAATATTTTTTTTTAGAGCTTGAAATCCAAATTTTTTTCACAATCATAATGTTCATGCCGGGATGATTGACGTAAAGTTTTTCCAATGCTTGAAATGATATTTATTTCAAAATTTATCCCTTCTTGTCTTGTCACTCATCCATCTCAACATCCTCATCTCTGCTACACTCATTCTATGGATATATTATTTTTTGACCGCTCAATATTCCACCCCATAGAGGGAAACTGGTCTCATAGCTGTCTTATAGAACTTGCCCTTCAACTTTATTGGTATGCAGTGATCATATAACAACCTGGTTCCACATCTCCACTTCGTCCACTTAGCTCTAATTCTTATTTTTGACATCTTCTCCAATCTCTCTATTTTATTGGATTATCGACCCAAGATATCAAAAGTGCGCTCTTTATTGTAATTTTTGGCCATTACTTTAACTATTTCCTCGTCTCTACTCCTATTACTATTAAACTTGCATTCCATATACTCTGTCTTAATCCGGTTAATATTAAACTTTTAGATTTTAGAGCATCCCTCCAAAGTTCTAAATTTGTGTTGAAGCCATTTCGAGTCTCATTGATTAAAACTATGTCATCTACAAACAATTTTTTGTTGCATAAAATCACTCTATTTATAGAGATATAGGAAGGGGCACATCCAATCCCTGGCTGTACATTAATCTCCAGTTTTTTAGCATGGGGAAGAGCACTTTGTTAGCTCACAAGGTTCCTGACTTTAGCTAATGTGTTCAAATCTTGTCTCCATAACATATTTTTTTCTTTTTCTTTGTTTGTTGTTGGATATGACTTTGATTCCTAGTAATTAAGGAACTTTTCCCTTTGTTGATTGGAAGATAAGAAAGAAACAAGAAGATACAAACACGATACCATAAATGTTTATGCTAATTATACTATAACATTTCTCTCTCTCTCTAATAATAATAATAATAGTAATAGTAATAGTAATAGTAATAGTAATAGTAATAGTAATAGTAATAGTAATAGTAATAGTAATAATAATAATAATAATAATAATAATAATAATAATAATAATAATAATAATTCATTTCAAACAAACACTATTGCACATTTTAAGGGAAATTAAATTTGAACTATTCAATGTGACCCTTTATTTGGTTAGGGTATATGCCAAATTTTAGTTGTTTTGGGCTGTCCCAAAACGTGCTTTGACATGGTTAGGTTGGTGTTTCAGGGTTTGAAACATTTCTAGATGAGGGTCTCGTGCATGCATCCACTGACATGCATGAATGCTTCTAGGAATCCAAACTGAGAGTTATTTGATCTCTCAAACCAGGGAAACAAGAAATTGTCTTTTGAAAGTTTATGAAGAGATTTGTTTTTATATTTTCAACTCTTCAACTTTCACAGTTCAGTGTACCGAGAATTTTTACTTGCATTTTTTTTAAATATCATAAACCAAAGAGTCTCTTTATCTTAGTCTAACTCATCTGAAGAATCACATACGTGTTCTTGAAGATTTGGTGCGTTGGATGGTGCAACTTTCATCAGACGGAATTCTGGTTCATTTTGGAAACCTGCCTAACTTCTTGGCTTTTTCACGACCTCCATTTTGGGGAAACAGCCATAAGTTTGCCTAATTGTGGGCATGTCTTTGACATGGGTTGTATTTTAGAGTATTTTTTCAAATAATTGAGGTGGGCTTGTTCTCTATAGAGACCCAACTTTTAAAAACACATTTTTGCTAAGATGGGTAGCCTTCAACTATGTCTCATTGTTTATTCATATTCATTGCTTTTTTCCACGTGTATTGATATTCAGTTTTCCTGATTGTTTCATGCTGTAAAATATAATAAGATTTGGACTCTGAATACGTTCAGCTTTTGCATTTTCTAGGGTGAGAGAATAGATTGGGGAACTAGAACCATCTTGACAATTAAAGAAGGTGAGGAACACATAGGGTCATTCGAGTGTATATGTATATATATTCAAAGAGGATCTTCTCTCATCTAGAGGAGGTATTTGTTTATTTAGTATCGGGCCTTTTGGAGTAGTCATATCAATTTTATTAAGTCATTCGGTAATTCCTTTCGGTTATCGCCTTGTTCTCACCGATCTAAGTATATGTGTTTCTCTCTAGATCGCAAAATATTGCTTCTATGAGACCTTTTATGTCAGGATATGCAGCAAATAATAAATATTTTTTTTCAAGTGGTCTCAATCTATTAGTTATTAAATACCGTTAACTCCGTGTATGTTATGAATATCTCTATGGGCGATTCGTTAGAACATTAACTTTTACGTCTTTTCTATATTAACTTTTACGTCTTTTCTATATATATATATATATATATATATATATATGTATGTATATTATTATTTATTTATTTATTTTTTATTTTTACGGGTACTCGTATATATGAGTATTCTTTCAATGTACTCAATTTTTTTTGTTGTGTACAAAAGTTTTTGTGTGAAGATATTTTTTTGTCATTAGCTGGGGTATGGTAGATTTTTTTAAAAAAGCTAGTGGAATTTATTAGTGGTTAAGAAGTAATCATTGCTCCATGTGGGTGATGTCATGATGATGTCATCATCTATTATGGTTATTAAATACTATTATTTCTTTAATGAATTTTCTGGTTTTTTCCTTGAATAATTACCTAAAATACCTCTAGACTAAAAGTTACTATATTATGGGGTAAGGTTATTAAACACCCATAAATATTGATTACATTAAGTAATATTCACATGTATGAGTATCCTAACATAATCCTATATGGGTTGGGTTGGCCCAGGCCTGACCAATAGGTCAAATATTTAGATGCAAAACAAGACCGGTGTTTGGTTGATCTATCGGTTCAGTGGGTTGACATGACACAATTGCAACCCCAACCCCCACCTAATGTCTAGAGTTCGAATTTGATCGTTCGACTTACCTATAACAAAGAAGAAGAGAAATAAATAGATAAATTTGCACAGAGATTCACGAAAAAATGCGGAGTTACCCTTGGTCCAGGTTTTGAGTCATATTATGTCTTTGGAACGATAACTTGACCTGCAACTCGTGGAAAGAGTGAATAAATGTCTTTGGAAAACGTTGGATGAGTGTTCGACTACGGCTCGGCCGAGTAGCTCTGTGTATTACAAGTTTGGTGATCAAGCTTGAGGATATTAAAAAGATTATTAAAAAAAAGAAGAAGAGAAGAATTTTTCATGTGTTTTTTTATATTTTCTATCATTTTGACAAAAAGAATGCATTTTAGACTTGAATACTTTTTTTTTTTTTTTTTATTAGTTCTAAACCATGCTAGGTCACATATTGATTTTTTTCAAATCTATTCTTTTACTACTTTTTAACGTCATTTAGAGGTGTTTTTGTTTAATTTTATCATAAATGTATTTTTTTATATATATATTTTTAATACTTTTAAGCCTGATCAGACCCTAGCCAACTCAGGCTGAGTAATTCGGAACTTGGACATAGTTACTTGGCAACTCAGGCTGAGCCCATAGCTGAGTTCCGTTGCCAGTTCATGGTTTCCATCCCTGCGTTGGATTGTATAGAAGGCTATGAGAGCATAGAAAATACACCCGTGAGATAGAGTGCAATGTTTTTTTTTTATTATTATTTGGTAAATTGAGAGAATTCCATGTTAAAAAAGCCGGAAAAGCATACGCAACATATCCGCAACCCGTTGGGTTGGTCAACCGGCTAGACCAACTTATCTTTAAACAAATTAAAAAAATTTTAAAAAAATTTGTTCAAATGGGAAGTATTTTGGCCTTTTTTTTTCCATCTTTTTTGGATTATTTTTAAAATACCTCTAAAAACAAATTATTTTTTTCAAATCCATTTTTCACTTCTTTTTTAATTTTATTTAGCTTGTTTTTTATGGAATTTTCATATATATATATATTTTTTTTTAAAAAAAAGAGGACTTTACATCCTTTTTTTGTTAGACGAGGACCTTCCCAGTTAGGGCCGGTTAATTGGACCGGTTCCTGGTTACTCGAACCAATGTTCGCAAAATCGAACCAGAACGACAACCCCGCAATGGGCCTGGAAGCGGTTTAACCAGCCTAATCGGTAAACCGGCCGATTCAACCGCTCTAATTGAGCAAGTCTCGAGAGGTCAAAGAAGTGCTGAAAAAAAATACCAAAAAAATCTACTAAAATATGAAAAGCATATAAATAATGGTTAAACCAAAACACATTCAAATGAAGTTGAAAATTAATGAAAAGAATAGATTTTAACCCATTTTAAATTTTCTATTACCTATTTTTAAAATTTTCTAAAAAAGATGGGGAAAATATAAAAGTGAGTATTAATGACCAAAACAATTTTTAACCTTTACCGTAATGTAAAGAATATTTAAAAATGCATTACAAATCAAATTTTTTAACTTTTAGAATTTATATACATGTTTTTTGAAAAAAAATTTTAATACCAGTTAGCGAACAATGACTCGGACATGGTTCTGGTTCGCGGTGTCTAACACTGTCCGCAACAGTAATGGGCTTGGCAATGGGAAATCAAACAACTTCCGAGAAGGAGAGAAAATGCAAAAAGAGTGAGTGCCAAAAAGTTAGAAGAGAGTCCAAAAAGTTTCTCAAAAGTTGTCCAATTTGTTAGTTTATCTTCGGGACTCTCCGCACCGTCTCCTACGTTTAGCGATGAACTTCTTTCTCCACTTTTTTTGTGACAGAAGCTTCATAGTTCATATTGGGAGGACCTTAATTCACATTTAGAGGACTTCTTCCATTGTTGCTTTGCCCGTTGTTTGCGGTCGGGGTCTGTCACTTATTTATGTTAAAAGATTTCTTTCCCGCGGGCATTTGCTCCCTCAGTACAACTCTAATAGGGAATAATTTTTTTGGGCTAACCCGTAAACGAACTATTCAAACCATTCTAACCGGGATAAAAAAAGAGTTGAGAAATATAAAAAAATATATTAAAATATGAAAAACATATAAAGAATGATTAAAACAAAACACATTCAAATGAAATTGATAATTATTGAAAAAAATGGATTTTAACGAATCGATTTGTGTCTAGGGGTATTTTTAAAATTTTTTGAAAATGATAGGAAAATATAAAAGATGATACTAATGACCAAAAAAAATTTTAATCTTTACTATAATGTAAATAATATTAAAAAGGGCAACCAAATTCCTTATTTTTGAGAATTTATATACATTTTTTTGAATTTTTTTTTTTTAAATACTGGTTGATCACCAAAACCACTCAAAATCAGACCCGGCCAGTTCCGATCTAACCAGGTGGGTAGCAGTTAGATCGTTCAGTTTTTCCAACAGTGAACCGGCTAGACAAACCTAACTTAAAAAAAAAAAATCAAAAAAATTTAGATATATATATTTTTAATTGTTCTAATAGGCTTTTTAGTTATTTCTATTGCTTTGGAAAATATTGGGAAGTATTTCAGCCATAAATACTCATTTCTATATTTTTTTCATCTTTATAAATTATTTCTAAAGTGATTTAGATATGGACAGTAAAATTTTCGGTAAGATACAGAATGACAAACAGAAATTACAAAAGAAGGTCGATCAACCTATATCTTTTTACTTTTCTAAAACTGCTCCTCTCTGTCAACTCGAATTTTGATTTTTCTTTTTGGGTTTTTGATAGTAGGGTAGTGCCTCAAGCTTTAAGGGGCTGCACTTCTAATGAAAAAATTAAATAAAATTAAAATAATAATAATCAAAACTCTGATTGATCAAGGGACAATTTTGAAAAAAATAGAAAAAATATAGGTTGACCTACCTTCTCCGTAATTCCTGCCTATCATTTCATATTTTACGTAAAATTTTAATGTCCATACATAATCACTCATATTTCTATAATAACCCTAGGCATGAATAATTTTTCAATTTTTTTTTTTCACTACTTTTTTAATTTCATTGGTACGTATTTTATTTAGTTATACTTTAAACTAATTTTTCATATTTTTTTTATATTTTTTAAATTAGTTTTTACTCTTTTTAACCCGGCTAGGACCTGCCCAGTTAGGGCTGGATACCGGGATCGCTTCCAGGCTACTTGGACAGGCCATGCCCGAGTTTTGCTCTGGTTCGTGGTTTCTAACACTGGCAACAACTGTAATGCCCTCACAATGGGAAATCGAACAAAACTTCACTGAATGAGAATTAGAGAACGACAGGCTTTCTTTGCATCCTTTCCGCATAGAAGTTATATTCCTCCCTTTTATCCAATCGTCCATTCTGAATGGAGGGCTAAGATTTTCCCAATCACAATGTCACGTCTCTACACTATTTTATTTTTAAGTTTTTTCTATAAATTATTTTGACACTATATTTTGGACGTCCATTCCTCTATTAAATGTAAAAAGTGATTGCCGCAGCTGAAACATATGAGACGGTGCGGAGACTCCTCAACACACTCACAAATTGCAAAACTTTTATGAAACTTTTTGCAGTCTCCCCTAACATTTTAGCACCCTTTTTACAATCTCTCTCTATTTCTCTAATGGGAAAGGTTTCTATGCTCCCCCAACAGTATAGAAGTTCTATCCTCCCCCTAGCATCCAGCCGTCCAATTTTGATCATGAGAGCCACTCACCGTTTGATTTTAGATCCAATGTCTCAAAATATTTTATTTTCAGTTTTTTTTATACAAATTGTGTGAATATGAACTTTGGTACGTGCCATCTTCTCATTGGGTTGCACCTACAAAAAATATTAAAAATAAATTTTAGATAAAATATAATGACCAAAATACCTTTTGAAACTTTCAGGGGTATTTTGGTCATTTTATTTTATTGAAAATATTTTTTATATATTTTTCGCTAGTGTAAGTTTACTAGTGGGATGGACGTCCAAAATTTGGTATCAAAATAGAAAAAAATTAAAAATAAAATAGTATAGAGACGTGACATTGTGATTGGGACAATCTTAACCCTCCATTCAGAATGGACGGTTGGATAAGGTGAACATAGAACTTCTATGCTATAAGAGAAGAATAGAAAGCTTGCCGTTGTTTTTTTGGACAATACTTTTTACATCACTGTTTATGGTATGCTTTGTCCAGGTTTTAGCCATTGAAGCTTCATAGTTCATACTGGGAGGACTTGGTTCACATTCGGAGGAAGACCTCTTTCATCGCTGCTTTGCGCGTTATTTGGTGAAGGGGACTGTAAAGCCCACCTCAAAACTTTCATTAGAAGAGGTTGTTTTGATGCTCAAATATCTTCAAATGGATCATCTCAACATCATGATGAAAAAATATGGGTTTCAAAGTTTGGAAATAGTGCATCTTGTAATGCATTTTTTGCCTGTCGATTTTCAAGATTTTCAAGTTCTCATAGATCTGCTAAATCTACACTATTTTTTAAGCCAGCTACCGCAAAGATTTTTAGTATTGAAACTACATTTCTCGACTCTATTTGAAGGTAGGCTTTGATTGTTTAGAGCCTCGGCTCTATACAAACCACACCCTTAAATTAAAAGATTTCTTTCCCGCACGAGCGTATGGTGCATTTGCTCCCTCAGCACAACTCTAGCTTGGAATATTTTTGTAGATTCCGATTGAACATGATTCGTCTAATTTTTTGATAGGAAGATCAAGATGTTCAAGAACTCAAAATCCAAATTTTTTTTCAAAATAAAACCCCTTTTTTTTTTCAAAAAAATCCATCTAACTTGCTCAGCGCTAAAGCATTTGTTTTCTCTCTCTCTCTCCTATTTTCCTCTGGCATCCTATGGAATACTTGTTCATACAGCAAGGCTCTTTGTTCGTGTGCAAAATATCATTACCCAATTATGCATGAAACACGGTTAATGTGCAGCAGGTGTAGCGAATGGGCTTCCCTGTTGTTTTGATGGCGAAGACTGTGATATAGCCTCCACCTAGGGGTGCTAATGGGTCGGGTAGGGTTTGCGTCAACTAGGATCCAAGCTCGACCCATACCAGAAACAGACCTTTGTCAAGTCGAGGTCGTGGGACCTAGTCCCAAGTCCCAACCCACTAGATTGGGTGGGGACCAGGTTTAGATAAGAGAAAATTGTATAATTGTATTATAAGTATTTTATCATGAATAAATAATGTTATATATATATATATATATATGAAAAATTATCCTATAGGACCTTCTTCCATCTATGTGTGTAGGACTCCAAAAGATCACCATTAAATTTGGTACGGATCTATAGAAAAGTCAAATCTCACACCCATGTCATAACTTTTCTACAGATCCGTACCAACTTTAATGGTGATCCTTTAAGGTCCTACACACATAGGTAGGGGAGGGTCCTATAGGATCATTACTATATATATATATATATATGAAAACATATATGATCAGCAGCCTCATGTAAATAAGCTAAAAGCGCCAACGGCCTAGATTGAATCTGGGGTGATCTGACAATCACGAATGTCCCTCCAGTAGTATTTGAATTTTAATTTTTTTTCTACTAATCCAAATCACTTGAAATTTTGGGCGTGTGTTTTTAAAAAAGTAGGTGAATCTATGAAAAATATTTTACCTGAAAATAATTGAACAAAATACCCTTGTAACTTTTTAGAGGTATTTTGGTCAACTTTTTTCATATAAAATATTTTTTGAATATTTTTCGTAGATTCACCTATTTTTGAAAAATACATACCTAAAATTTCAAGCGATTTGGATTAGTAGAAAAGATATTAAAATTCAAATACTACCAAATATCTGTGATTGTTAGATCAGCCCAGATTCAATATGGGCTGTTGGCGTATTTAGCTTAGCGACATGAAGCTTCTGACCATATATATATATATATATATATATATATATATATATATATATATATATATATATATGTATAAATATAAAGTAATGATACTATGAGATCCTCCCACACTCATGTGAGTAAATGGTCACCATTAAATTTTGACACAGATTTCTATAGAAGTTATCAATAAACCCATTCACTTATGTCTTAACTTTTTTAGATATCTGTGTCAAAATTTAATGGTGATCGTTTGAGGTCCTACTCACATGGGTATGAGATGGTCTCATATATATATATATATATATATATATGGGTGCAGTTGGCATACGGATGCATCTGTAGCTGTAGATAAGGTGCAAGGTATATAATTTTGTCGTAAAATGTTATTAGGATTATCTCAAAATCTCTTTTTATATCTAATTTTAAAATTTTAAATTTAAAAAATGGTTAAAATCAAGTAGATCTATAAACATATGAAAATCTTGAAAATGGACCGTTTAGATAATATATTGTAAAATACACTATTTTTCAGAATTAAAATCTTTTTAATTTTCATGTCATACATCTCAAAGTCGAGATGATCAATCAAAGGTTTTTCAACATTAAAACTACCTTTTCCGACGGATTTTTGAGGTGCATCCATAGTTCTACATTTAATGTTGCATCCTTATGTAAACTTTTTCCTATATATAAAGGGTGTGGTTTGTATAGAGCTGAGGCTCTAAACAATCAAAGTAAAACACACCTTCAAATAGTGTCGAAAAATGTTGTTTCAATACTGAAAATCTTTGTAATAGTCTTAAAATATATGTTTATCTTTAATTATAAAATTTAAAGCTTCAAAAATAGTGTAGATCGAGTAGATCTATGAAAACTTGAAAATTTGCAGCCCAAAAATGCATTACAAAATGCACTATTTTCAAAAATTGAAATCCATTTTTTTCTCATATGCATCATGATATCAATATGATCGATTCGAAGTTATTTGAGCATCAAATCAACATCTTTCAATGAAAATTTTGAGGTGGGCTCTAATTTGATTGTTTAAAGCCTCAGCTCCATCCATTTTCAAGATTTTCATATGTTTATAGATCTACTTGATTTTAAGTATATTTGGACTTTGAAATTTTATAATTAGATATGAAAATAGATTTTTAGATAATATTAATAGTTTTTATACGAAAATTATATATTATGATAAAATTTGGAGGTACGCCTTAATTGGATTGTTTAACATTGCAACCTTCTAGAAATCACACCTATATTATTTATGTATGATAAAATATTTATAATACAATTATGCAAATTATTTTTCTCTTATCTAAAGCTAGATCCCACCCAATCCGGTGGGTTGATTGGGTGAAATAGGGGCAAAAAGATATTACAAATTAAGAAAATATAACTTGAATCCTTCTTATTTTTGGGCACAAAGGAGCACTATTTCAATATGATATTTGCCCCCTTCCCCCCCCTTTCGATACTATAAATTGTGTGCATGAAAAAAGACAATTCGTCCTTGAGATTCAAAAAAACAAAAGGGTCCCTTTTGATGCTCCAAAGCTCTATAACTAGTATATTGGAACTTGAAACCCACAGTGGACACTAGAGTTTAGTGTTGAGAAAGAGAGAAAAACGAATAGAGAGAGAGAGAGAGAGATGAGTGCTCGTGTGAGAAAAATGTGTCATTCCTATGGGAAGAAGAACCCATTTTATAGGGCTGCAAGAGGCTGCCCATTTACTGTATGGTTGATTACGTACACCACCAATATTTACAAGTTACATGCATGTTTTAAATCTCGACAGCGGCTGTTACAAGCCTCCATCTCTTTAATGGCTAGTGACTGTTGGAGATGACCTGTTACTTGTATTTTTAAGACTGCTGTCAGTTTCAGGTGTCTTGAGGTTTCAACGGCTAGAAACCCTTGGATTTCTGCCTTAAGGTTTCAACGGCTAGAGATCGATGGATTTCACATACTTGTTACACTTACAACAAGATTTCAAGCCTCGAGCCAGACCCACAAACATACTTGGGTGAGGGATGCCTCATGTGCCGATGTGAGCATGCAACGTGCACCATCAAGCGCCCTTGTACCTCTAACGCTAAACATACTTTACAAGAAATAGCTCGAGGAAAAATAGTGAGTTGGGTGGATTTCTTAAAAAAAATTAATTGGGATCCATCTAGGTATCTCTAGATGATTATTTTCAGTTCCTGAACATCTTGATATTGGCATAAAAAATTGGACGATTCATGGTCGATCTCTGGATATCTTTTTAAAGGCACATAGATAATTCAAAATTTTGAGAATGTTCACTAAGTTCTAGATGTTACATTTTTAAAATTTAGAGCCCAAAAAAAAAAATTTCCATGCTAGAGTTGTGCTGAGGGAGCAAATGCACCATATGCTCCCGAGTGAAAAGAAACCTTTTAACATAAATAAATGACAGACCCCCTCCGCAAAGGACGCAAAAAGCAACAATGAAACAAGGACCTCCAAATCCGAACTAAGGTCCTCCCAATATGAACTATGAAGTTTCAATGACTAAAAAGTGGAGAAAGAAGTCCATTGCTAAACATTATTAGAGATGTAAAATGTATTAACAAAAAAAAAAAAAAATGTAAAGAAGTGATTGCGATTGTTGTGTGGCCGAAACGTACAAAACGTTGCGGAGACTCCCGAAGATAAATAATGGGACAACTTTTGAGAAACTTTTTGGACTCTCCCCTGACTCTTTGGCACTCGTTTTTCCTTGGTCTCTCTTTCTCGGAAGTTGTTTGATTTCCCACTGAGAAGGCCGTTATTGTTGAGGACAGTGTTAGATACCACGAACCATAACCCGGGCATGCGCCAGGTCCGAGTAACCAGGAACCGGTCTAACTAATGGCCCTAACTGGGCAGTTTTGCAATTTGTGAGTGTGTTGGGGAGTCTCCGCACCGTCTCATATGTTTCAGCTGCGGCAATCACTTTTTACATTTAATAGAGGAATGAACGTCCAAAATATAGTGTCAAAATAATTTATAGAAAAAACTTAAGAATAAAATAGTGTAGAGACGTGACATTGTGATTGGGAAAATCTTAGCCCTCCATTCAGAATGGACGATTGGATAAAAGGGAGGAATATAACTTCTATGCGGAAAGGATGCAAAGAAAGCCTGTCGTTCTCGAATTCTCATTCAGTGAAGTTTTGTTCGATTTCCCATTGTGAGGGCATTACAGTTGTTGCCAGTGTTAGAAACCACGAACCAGAGCAAAACTCGGGCATGGCCTGTCCAAGTAGCCTGGAAGCGATCCCGGTATCCAGCCCTAACTGGGCAGGTCCTAGCCGGGTTAAAAAGAGTAAAAACTAATTTAAAAAATATAAAAAAAATATGAAAAATTAGTTTAAAGTATAACTAAATAAAATACGTACCAATGAAATTAAAAAAGTAGTGAAAAAAAAAAATTGAAAAATTATTCATGCCTAGGGTTATTATAGAAATATGAGTGATTATGTATGGACATTAAAATTTTACGTAAAATATGAAATGATAGGCAGGAATTACGGAGAAGGTAGGTCAACCTATATTTTTTCTATTTTTTTCAAAATTGTCCCTTGATCAATCAGAGTTTTGATTATTATTATTTTAATTTTATTTAATTTTTTCATTAGAAGTGCAGCCCCTTAAAGCTTGAGGCACTACCCTACTATCAAAAACCCAAAAAGAAAAATCAAAATTCGAGTTGACAGAGAGGAGCAGTTTTAGAAAAGTAAAAAGATATAGGTTGATCGACCTTCTTTTGTAATTTCTGTTTGTCATTCTGTATCTTACCGAAAATTTTACTGTCCATATCTAAATCACTTTAGAAATAATTTATAAAGATGAAAAAAATATAGAAATGAGTATTTATGGCTGAAATACTTCCCAATATTTTCCAAAGCAATAGAAATAACTAAAAAGCCTATTAGAACAATTAAAAATATATATATCTAAATTTTTTTGATTTTTTTTTTTTAAGTTAGGTTTGTCTAGCCGGTTCACTGTTGGAAAAACTGAACGATCTAACTGCTACCCACCTGGTTAGATCGGAACTGGCCGGGTCTGATTTTGAGTGGTTTTGGTGATCAACCAGTATTTAAAAAAAAAAAATTCAAAAAAATGTATATAAATTCTCAAAAATAAGGAATTTGGTTGCCCTTTTTAATATTATTTACATTATAGTAAAGATTAAAATTTTTTTTGGTCATTAGTATCATCTTTTATATTTTCCTATCATTTTCAAAAAATTTTAAAAATACCCCTAGACACAAATCGATTCGTTAAAATCCATTTTTTTCAATAATTATCAATTTCATTTGAATGTGTTTTGTTTTAATCATTCTTTATATGTTTTTCATATTTTAATATATTTTTTTATATTTCTCAACTCTTTTTTTATCCCGGTTAGAATGGTTTGAATAGTTCGTTTACGGGTTAGCCCAAAAAAATTATTCCCTATTAGAGTTGTACTGAGGGAGCAAATGCCCGCGGGAAAGAAATCTTTTAACATAAATAAGTGACAGACCCCGACCGCAAACAACGGGCAAAGCAACAATGGAAGAAGTCCTCTAAATGTGAATTAAGGTCCTCCCAATATGAACTATGAAGCTTCTGTCACAAAAAAAGTGGAGAAAGAAGTTCATCGCTAAACGTAGGAGACGGTGCGGAGAGTCCCGAAGATAAACTAACAAATTGGACAACTTTTGAGAAACTTTTTGGACTCTCTTCTAACTTTTTGGCACTCACTCTTTTTGCATTTTCTCTCCTTCTCGGAAGTTGTTTGATTTCCCATTGCCAAGCCCATTACTGTTGCGGACAGTGTTAGACACCGCGAACCAGAACCATGTCCGAGTCATTGTTCGCTAACTGGTATTAAAATTTTTTTTCAAAAAACATGTATATAAATTCTAAAAGTTAAAAAATTTGATTTGTAATGCATTTTTAAATATTCTTTACATTACGGTAAAGGTTAAAAATTGTTTTGGTCATTAATACTCACTTTTATATTTTCCCCATCTTTTTTAGAAAATTTTAAAAATAGGCAATAGAAAATTTAAAATGGGTTAAAATCTATTCTTTTCATTAATTTTCAACTTCATTTGAATGTGTTTTGGTTTAACCATTATTTATATGCTTTTCATATTTTAGTAGATTTTTTTGGTATTTTTTTTCAGCACTTCTTTGACCTCTCGAGACTTGCTCAATTAGAGCGGTTGAATCGGCCGGTTTACCGATTAGGCTGGTTAAACCGCTTCCAGGCCCATTGCGGGGTTGTCGTTCTGGTTCGATTTTGCGAACATTGGTCCGAGTAACCAGGAACCGGTCCAATTAACCGGCCCTAACTGGGAAGGTCCTCGTCTAACAAAAAAAGGATGTAAAGTCCTCTTTTTTTTTTAAAAAAAAAAAATATATGAAAATTCCATGAAAAACAAGCTAAATAAAATTAAAAAAGAAGTGAAAAATGGATTTGAAAAAAATAATTTGTTTTTATGGGTTGCAGGTCAAGTTATCGTTCCATGGTGGGTTTCATTTTTCCAATAGACTTTATTATCTAGGGCTTGATATCATCCAATATGTTCTACATTTTTGTCCTCTAATCACTAATTTACATGAAAGTATACAACAAGACAATTTTTGTTGAACAAGGATATCCATCATCTCTAGCTGTTAGATCTGAATTCATAATGCTAGTGATGTGCCCATGATTGTGCTAAAAATTTAAGTGAATATTCTAGTAAATTATCCTAAAAGAAAAACATCGTGCAAATCACTTGATTTTTTGTTTTATAAGCTAAAAGCCTAAAAGTGATTGTGATCTCCTTAGTGAAAGACTTTATAGTTTAAATTAACATATGTTTTTATTTTTCCTGGCTAATTTTATGTAATAACCATGACTGGAAAAATGTCCAAGGAGTTTTTTTCTTTTGGTTATAGGAACATAGGAATTGAAAAGGCATTTTTGGGTGTAAATGGATCAGATCGGTTCCAAGTTAACCCCGACATGGATCCGACCGACTGGCCTGCGTTGGGTCGAGTGCAGCTAGATATATAAAAACAAAAATTTTATTGTAAATATTTTATTCTATAGAACTAATATTACATGTATGAATTATATTTATATTTAAAAAAGTGTTTAGTGAGTCGGCCGGCCGACTAACACTATTCTTGTGCGGTCTCCCTACAAAATATATCTCAAAGACGAATTTTGATACAAAATGTTAGATATAAATTATATCTCAAAGGTTGTTGAATCCCCGGATCCAACCCGTTAAACTCCTATGCGGACCTGACCAAAAGTGTCCAACACCTGAAACCAGTTCAAGTCGACCAGTTGGGTCGGCGAATCAACCTGACCCAATTGCCATCACAGCGCGACCGCCAATAGCCATAGCTGCGAAGCGGTAACCGCGTTCACAAGCCCAGGGCAAGCTAGTTTGAACACGATGAATCTTGAAGCATCAATGGCACAAAAAAAGGGTGGAGAACGAACCCACAAAACAAACCGATTGTGATTCTTGTGTCGCTTTTCAGCGGGAGGCACGGGTCGATTATTCAAATTTCAAGCGTATGGGACGGGACAGTGTCTCAAGCCAATTATTCAAATTTCAAGCGCATGGGACGGGGCAGTGTCTCAAGCCGCGCTATATATACTTGCACTCCAATCCCCACAATCCTCCAACGTATACTCACTACAATCAATCTCTCTCTGTCTCTCATAGCTTTAGTTAACATGGCACGGCTTGCAATTTCGCTCTCAACTGTGCTGTTTGCGGCCATGTTCTTTGTAGGACATTGGCTCCCCTTGGTGGCACCCCGCCAGCTAGAGGAAGCCACCATGTCCGTAAGGTTCGACCAATGGATGGCAAACCATGGGGTCGAATACGAAAGCATCGAAGAGAAGGAGAAACGCTTCAATGTCTTCAAGGAAAACCTCAGGTTCATAGAGTCTGTCAACGCAGAGAAGCGATCCTACAAGCTGAGCCTCAACAAGTTTGCTGACTTGAGTCTCGATGAATTCCGGAAGCAGTACATGGGCTTGAGGGGAGATGTTGCTCCTCCTAAGAAGGCCCCGGTGGGGCCTTTCATGTATGCCAATGTGTCGGCACTGGCACTGGCACCGGCACCGGCACCGGAATATGATACCATGGATTGGAGGGAGAAAGGCGTGGTAACTCCGATCAAGGACCAACAAGATTGTGGTACTGTTTCTCAAACTTTCTTACTTTCTGCAGACATTATTTGGCATAAATGACTATTTAATATCTTTGTTCACAGGATGTTGTTGGGCATTTTCGGCTGTGGCAGCAGTCGAGAGCATAACAAAGATCAAGACTGGAAACTCGGTGTCTTTGTCTGAGCAAGAATTGGTCGACTGCGTCACTGGTGGCACCAGCCGAGGTTGTCAAGGCGGCTTGATGGACGAGGCATTTCAGTTCATCATAAACAATGGTGGCCTCGCCAGTGAGGCCGACTACCCATACCAGGCAATGGACGGCGCATGCGATGCCCAAAAATCATCCTCTAAAACGTCCACAATTACCGGTTACCAAAACATTCCTTCTGGTGATGAGGACTCATTGCTTCGTGCCGTTGCCAACCAGCCAGTATCCGTCGGTGTTGATGGTAGTGGCTTCGAATTTAAGCACTATTCTGAGGGGGTATTCACAGGAGATTGTGGCACCGAAATGAGTCATGCTGTCACGGCTATCGGCTATGGAACGACTGAAGACGGGACCGACTACTGGCTAATCAAGAACTCCTGGGGCCAAACATGGGGTGATAAAGGTTACATGAAGATGCAGCGCGGCGTCAACCTATGTGGCATCGCAAACATGGCGTCCTACCCTGTGGCATAGTCTATACCTTCTCTCTTTTGTTGGGGCTATACTTGGGATCCTAGTTCCTTTTCAGTATCGATGATTTGTATTCTGCTTTGTTCTTCTTACATTTCAGTTGGGTCTTTCATAAGTTAGTTGTTGCTGAGTACTTTAAAGTGTTTAGGCGCATTACGAATAAAGATTATCTTTTTAAGTTGCTTTTGTCATAAAAGTGTAGAGGTGGTTGTTTTACTGTGAATCAATTCAGCTTCACTAATGATTAATCGAAATTGAGTTTAAAACGTTTCTCAGAAGTTGTTCAGTAATTCCACTTATTTCTCTGTTTTTTCAATTTCCCATTACGAGGGCAATTACCATTGTGGATTTGTAGTGTCAACTGCTCCTGTTTCTTTTAACTTTGCATCACTCATGGGTGAATTTTCTGAGCTTCTCATTGCCTTTGGCATAATCCAAAGTACTCCCGAGACATTATCTCGAGCTTCTCATTGCCTTTGGCATAATCCAAAGTACTCCCGAGACATTATCTCTCTGTTCATGATTTGCATGTCGTGCGCCATTAAGTTATTAACCTTCCAAAAGGACAATTTATCTACACATTTTGTACGACTTGATGACATCTCTGATTACTGGATGCATTTTACGTTTCCGGTAAACAGTAAATAACCTTTTCATCGGAAAATGTATGATAGAACCATTTAGTTTTGGTAAAAGGATGTTACAGTCACCTTTAGTTTTCAAATCTAAAATCGAGCGGATGGGGATGTGCCTATGATTGTGTGAAAAATTCAAGACAATTTTCTCAAACATTGTCCATAGAAAGTACTCATCCCTAGCCACTCTATTTCACATCTTATGGCCAGGGTGATTGAGATCTACTTAAATCGGAAGTAAATGATTTTATATACGCGGTCTTGTTTTCATGTGTTCTTTATTTTCTTTTATTTTTATATGCTTGTGAGCAGTCGCCATGCATGCACAAGTACCATACCCAAATAAGTGTTTCCTTTGAGAAAATTACATATAGACTAGGGAAAAGATGTGGTGTTACCCCTTGGTCCGAATTCTGAGCCATATTATATTGTGGTCCTCTCTTGTTTTTTAGTTTATTTACTGCTCACATTTTACCTCAAGTTTCGAATGTGTAACTTTCAAAATATCCAAAGTGCTAAAATTTTTTTGTTGTATTTAGTTGTTCAATAGTTACTAGAATTAAAAAAACTAACGTGTTTGCGTGGTTCAAAAATATCACTTTCAAACTGCCTAAAACCTTAAAAAAAAAAAATCACTCTCAAACCGCCTAAAGCATACCAAGAAAAAAAAAAACCAAGTGTTGAATGGTACGACAGCCACGTTTTAACCAAAACCCAAATACCATCTTTTTGTGTTTTGGGTGATCCGAAGTTGGACTTTTAAATCACCTAAGCCCATGGTTCAGTGGTTCGAATATTGGACACTTGAATCACCCAAATGGATCAATTTCTTTCGTGTTTTTGTTGGCTCGAATGCTAATAAAAAAAAAGGACATCAACATAATATGACTCAAAACCTGGACCAAGGGTAACTCCGCATTTTTTCGCTAATCTCTGTGCAAATTTATCTATTTATTTCTCTTCTTCTTTGTTATAGGTAAGTCGAACGATCAAATTCGAACTCTAGACATTAGGTGGGGGTTGGGGTGTGTCGGGTCAACCTACTGAACCGATACATCGAACCAACACCGGTCTTGTTTTGCATCTGAATATTTGACTCGTTTGGTCGGGCACGGGCCAACCCAACCTATATTGGGTTATGTTAGGATGCTCATACATGTTAGTATTACTTAATGTACTCAATATTTATGGGTGTTTAATACCCTTACCCCATAATATAATAACTTTTAGTTTAGGGGTATTTTAGGTAATTATTCAACAAAAAAACTAAAAATTTATTATAAAAATAATAGTATTTACTAACTATAATAGATGATGACATCATCGTGACATCCAAATACATGGAGCAATGTTTATTTCTTAACAACTAATAAGTACCACTACTTTTTTAAAAAAATATCTATCATACCCCTACAAATGACGAAAAATACCTCCACTCAAAAACTTTTGTACACAAAACAAAGGTATATGAGTGTCCAAAAAAGTTTAGTACATGGAAAGAATACTCATATGTATGAGTACCTTTAAAAATAAAATAAAAATAAAAATATATATATATATATATATATATATATATATATATATATATATATATATATATATATATATATATATATATATGTATGGGATATTCTAAACTTCACAACCTTTTAAATTACAAAGGTTCAAGATAGAGAGAGTTGTGAATGGTGGATTTATTAATTATGTAGTCTATTTTTTTAAAAAAGTTACTTTTATGGGGAAATTTTTTAAATATTACTACAAGGCAAATGATACTTTTGTCATCTCCTTAAGAGGTAAAATTGAAATTTTAACTAAAAGACAAGAGCACTCTACAAATAATGTTTCAGGACACTAACTTCCAAAATGCCATTGTACTTTTATGAAAATTTCAAATTTACCATTGCTTAATAGTAAAGTTACCTATTTAAATAATTTTTTAATAAAAAATAATGATTGTTTTGATAAATACACCCATCACAACCCCTTCTAACTTGAACTTGAGTATTTTGAGGGGTTGTTAACTCTAGACAAACTCTATATGTATATAGAGTAATAATCCTATAGGACCCTCCCCCACCAATGTGTGTAGGGCCCCAAAGGATCACTATTAAACATCCATGCCAAATTTAATAGTGATCTCTAGAAAATTTATCACATGGGTGTGGGACTTGACATTTTTATAGATCTGTGCCAAATTTAATGGTGATCCTTTGGGGTCCTACACACATGGGTGGGCCAGGGTCCTATAGGATCATTTCTCATGTATATATATATAAAGAAAGACACAAAAGTTATTGATCTAATGAAGCGAATCAGACGTAGAGATATTGATAACACACATGAAAAGACACAAAAGTTAATGATCTAATGAATCAAATCAGACGTAGAGATATTGATAACACACATGGAGTTAACCGTATTTCATAATTAAAAGATTGAGCAGAGGCTCGTAGACCACCTGAAAAAGAATATTTATTATATGATACATATCCTGACATAAGAAGTCCAATTGGAGAAATACTGAAAATTGCGATCCATAGAGAAACACCTATATTTAGATCGTCAAGAACAAGACGATAACCGAAAGGAATTACCAAATGACGTAGTAAAATTGATATGACCACTACAGAAGGCCCGATACTAAATAAACAAATATCTCCTCTAGATGGGAGAAGATCCTCTTTGAATATATATATATATATATATATATATATATATATATATATATATATATATATATATATATATATATAAGCAATGATCCAATGCAACAGTTGTATCATAGTATAATGTAACGACACTTCTAGAAAACCATATTTGTGGTATTTGTATGACCTCAAATTTTGCACACACACACTCTTCATCTCAATCATCAATCCTCCGAAAAACAATGTTCAATTTAAACCCTAGATATGGTCAAAATGAGTCCCCTACAAAATTGAATCTAGACCACTCATTTTGTGAATTTCAATATTTTATCCTTTATAAACTCAAAATCATTTTTTTCTGTTATAACATTATTCACAATAAAGCTATCCAAAAAAATTGGAAATGAAAAAAGTCCTTCTAAAACCTAGATCTAAGCATCTCACCAAAATGAATGGCCTATGATAATTGGGCTAAAAATATACCTTTAAGGTTGTGTTTTCAATTTTTTATTTTTTTTTGATTGTTCATTAGAATGAAAAGAGTGTATATATCAAATTTTGGATCAAACAAATGGTTATAAGATGGTATTTTACGGTTGTTGCATCATATTACTAGACATTGGTTGCATGAAATCATTGCCCTATATATATATATATATATATATATATATAAAGTATTTACAAAATGCCTATATGTGAAGCTCTATAGTACTTCACCAGCACCTCATCATCGTCTAAAGTTCATCACCTGATCACATTTATCCGGTAGTATTTGAATTGTTATAATTATTGTACTAATCGGATTTATCTAAAATTTGGAGCGTGTGTATATATAACCAAGTCGCAGAAAAATAAAATATTAAAAAAATAATATTCATAAAATAAAATGATAAAATTACCACTGAACTTTATAGGGGTATTTTACATAATTTTTATCTTTCGATATTTGTTTTATATTTTATTCATGTGCATCTCACTAAGACGAACACATCTACAAAATTTGAGATCATTATGATGAGTAAAAAAATGTTAAAATTGAACCATGACCAGACAATTGTGACCATGTGATGAACTGTTGACACGTATGGCTATGCGGCCATACGTGTCTTAGCCTACATTTGTGGGAATCAAATATATCCAACGGTCATATGGACGTAACCCCTCGTTTTCTCTGACTCCCATTGGAGATTAGGGAATTCCTTTGTTTCTTAAATACCCGTTGGAGAACTACAACGGTTGCCCCTTCTTCTCCCTATAAAATAGGAAGTTAAAAGAAAATGTGTACATCTTTCTGAAAGGCGAAGGGATAGAAAATCTGGGCTCTATAATCACCAACCTCACGGCACCCCTTATCTGATCTCGGGTTTGATTTTATACATGCTTCATCAATATTTGCTAACAATGGTATCAGAGCAACTAGGCTCCATGAAATAAAAGGTATGTGATAGAAGGCTTTTAAGTTTAGCTCAAGAGATGGTTTGAAGGGTGTAACATGTGGAGGTGATGCTGCATGGTACTATACTCTTTATGAGTACAATAATTGGGTAGTCTTAGCCGGTATCAACCTTCTATGCGTACGTAGGCGGTGGAGTTGAGAAGCTATTCCAGCCAAAAAGATTGGGCAGCTAAAAAATTTTTTAATGCAAGGTTTTTTTTAGTAAGAATGATGAAAAAAATTTGATGGAAACACTTTTTTTTCAGCAATAATGATGAAAAAAATTTAATTGGTTTGAATAATTTGTGAAGCTATCCAGTAGATGTTGACATGATGAGTAGGTGATTTTGATATCAAGGTGGAGATTGTTAGATTTGGTGCTATCCAAAATCACCCACATAAGGAAATCTCATATTTTGTGGAATTAATTAAGATTGATCTAGGATTTTGATATTCCTATATTATGTGGGATTGAGATTGATATTGATAAGTTTGCTAAAAGAAATAGAAATCCAAAAAGATTAAGGCTCTTGAATGGATATATCTCTTGGTCTTTTGAGATATATGTAATCTCAATAGGGAGTTTCTTATTTATGTGGACTACTAATCTTATATATATGGAATGCAAGTGCAGATATTTTTTCTGTGCCTTATTCGAGTCATCATATGGGAATCGTGGTTCTTCTAGAGAGAGAGAGAGAGAGAGCTAGAGTCATGCATAAGATGTGATTTTCTATTAGAGAGAAGAAAGCTTCATTTGGACAGAAACACTGTGATGGTTCCTCTTTTAGACGCCCAAAGATTGAGCGGCTTGTTTGTTTCTTATAGAGAAGTGGTTCCCTTATAGATTTTGGGTTGTTTCCCTTTTAGTTAGAGATAAAGTAAGTTTCTCGTTGCTCTCGCGTCTCTATCATGTGTTGTCGAAAATGATTGCCAAAAGTAAAGAGAAGGAATGGAGAGTGGTTTAATAGGGTTTGCTCGACTTGGATTTTTGTCGAGGTTTGTTCCAAAATCTTTGATGTAACTTTCATTGGATTTCTGTTTGCCGTATCTATGGATGATGTAGCCCTTCTGAGGTGAACCACGTAAATCTTTGTATTCTTGTGTTATATGCTTTATGATTTATTTATCACATTTTATTTGCCAAAAATCAACTGGTTGGGTTTAGAGCTTCGGCGCACAACAAGTGGTCTCAGAGCACAACAAAGTTGTTGTGCTGAGGGAGCAAATGCACCATATGCTCGTGCGGGAAAGAAATATTTTAATTTAAAGGGTGTGGTTTTTATAGAGCTGAGGCTCTAAACAATCAAATCCCACCTTCAAATAGAGTCGAGATATGTGGTTTCAGTACTGAAAATCTTTGTGATAGCCTTAAAATATATTTTCATCTTTAATTATAAAATTCAAGGCTTAAAAAATAGTGTGGATTGAGCAGATCTATGAGAACTTGAAAATCTTGAAAATCAACGGTCCAAAAATGCATTACAAGATGCATTATTACCAAAAGTTGAAATATATTGTTTTTTCAGTTCCACGCATCATGATGTCGAGATGATTCATTTAAGGATATTTGAGCATCAAAACAACCCCTTCTAGTGAAAGTTTTGAGGTGGGCTATAATTTGATTGTTTAGAGCATCGGCTTTATTTAAACTTTTTCGTAAATAACAGTCCCCTTCCTCAAATAACGTGCCAAGCAACCAGAGGTTCTCCCAATGCGAACTAAGTCCTCCCAATAAGAACTATGAAACTTCAATGGCTAAAAAGTGGAGAAAGAAGACCATAGACAGCGATGTAATAAGTATTGTGAAAAAGAAAACAAATGTGAAAAAAGTGATTGCCGAGTGTTGTGCGGCTGAAACGTATGAGACGGTGTGGAGACTGCCCAAGCACACTCACATATTGGAAAACTTTCGAGAAACTTTGTGCAGTCTTCCCTTACATTTTAGCACTCTTTTTGCAATCTCTCTCCCTTTCTCTAATTCTCGTTGTTCTCGAAAGTTGTTCGATTTCCCATTGCGAGGGTGGTATTACAGTTGCTGACAGTGTTAGAAACCACGAACCAGAACAAAACCCAGGCATGGCCCGTCCAAGTAGCCTGGAAGCGGTCCGGGTAACCGGCCCTAATTGGGCAGGTCCTGGCCGGGTAAAAAAGAGTAAGAGTTTTTTAAAAAAATATAAAAAAAAATCTCAAAAAAAAAAATGAAAAGTAATTTTAAAGTATAATGAAATAAAATACATACTAATGAAATTGAAAAAGTAGTGAAAAATAAATTTTGAAAAATAATTTCTGCCTAGGTTTATTATAGAAATAAGAATGATTTATGTATGGACTTTAAAATTTTACGTTAAATATGAAATGATTGGCATAAATTACAAAGAAGGTAGGTCAACCTATATTTTTTTAATTTTTTTCAAAATTTTCCCTTGTTTAATTAGAATTTTGATTATTATTTTTTTAGTTTTATTTAGTTTTTTCATTAGAAGTGCAGCCTGTCATTCTGTATTTTACCTAAAATCTCCATACGTAAATCACTTTAGAAATAATTTATAAAGATGAAAAAAATATAAAAATGAGTATTTATAGCTGAAACACTTCCCAATATTTTCCAAAGCAATAGAAATCATTAAAAAGCCAATTAGCACAAATGTTTTTTAAAAAAATTATAATTTATTTTTCATTTTTTATTTTTGAAGTTAGGTTGGTCTAGCCGGTTCACTGTTGGAAAAAATGGACGATCTAACTGCTACCCGCCTGGTTAGATCGAAAGTAGCCGGTTCTAATTTTGGGCGGTTTTGGTGATCAACCAGTATTTAAAAAACAAATTTCAAAAAAATATATATAAATTCTCAAAAATAAGGAATTTGGTTTGTAATGTATTTTTTAAATATTATTTACATTATAGCAAAGATTAAAAATGGTTTGGTCATTAGGATTATGTTTTATATTTTCCTATCATTTTTAGTAAATTTTAAACATACCCCTAAGCATAAATCAATTCTTTAAATTCCATTTTTTCCATTAATTATCGACTTCATTTGAATGTGTTTTGTTTTCATCATTTTTTATATGCTTTTTATATTATAGTAGATCTTTCTTATATTTTTTTTAATATATTTCAACACTGTTTTTTATTAGAAGGGTTGAATCCGTAGGTTTATGGGCTAGCCAAAAAAACCTATTCCGTACTAGAGCAGTGCTGAGGGAGCAAATGCACCATATGCTCCCGCGGAAAAGAAATCTTTTAACATAAATAAATGACAGACCCCCTCCGCAAAGAACGCGCAAAGCAACAATGAAACGGGACCTCCAAATGCGAAGTAAGGTCATCCCAATATGAACTGTGAAGCTTCAATGACTAAAAAGTGGAGAAAGAAGTCCATCGCTAAACATAATTAGTGTTGTAAAATGCATTAACAAAAAGAATTGTAAAAAAGTGGTTGCGAGTGTTGTGTGGCGGAAACGTAGGAGACGGTGCCCGAAGATAAACTCACAAATTGGACGACTTTTGAGAAACTTTTCGGACTCTCTCCTAACTTTTTGGCACTCACTCTTTCTGCATTTTCTCTCCTTCTCGGAAGTTGTTTGATTTCCCCCATTACTGTTACGGGCAGTGTTAGAAACCACGAACCACAACCCGTGCCCGGGCTAGGTCCGGGTCATTATTCGCAAAATCGCCCGATCTGTATTTAAAAAATAAATAAAATATATATATATAAATTCTCAAAAATAGGAAATTTGATTTGTAATGCATGTTTAAATATTATTTACATTATGGTAAAGATTAAAAGTTGTTTTGGTCATTAATACTCACTTTAATATTTTCTCATATTTTTAGAAAATATAAAAAATAGTCTTTAGAAAATATAAAATGAGTTAAAATCTATTTTTTTCATTGATTTTCAACTTCATTTGAGTGTGTTTTGTTTTAATCATTCTTTATATGCTTTTCATATTTTAGTAGATTTTTTTTTTTTTTGTATTTTTTTCAACACTTCTTTGACCGCCCGGGACTTGCCCGGTTCGAGTCGTTGAATCGGCCGATTTACTGGTTAGGCCGATTAAACCGCTTCCAGGCCCATGTCCAGTTAACCGTTACGGTTTGATTTTGCGAACATTGGTCCGAGTAACCAAGAACCGGTCCAACTAACCGGCCCTAACTGGGAAGGTCCCGACCTAACAAAAAAAAGATGTAAAGTGTTTTTTTTTCATTTTAAAATATGAAAATTTCAAAAAAAATACGTTAAATAAGATAAGAAAAGGATTGAAAAATGGATTTAAAAAAAATAATTTGTACCTAGAGGTATTTTAAAAATAATCTAAAAGATATGGGAAAAAAATATAATAGTGAGTATTCATGACGAGAATATTTCCCATTAGAACACTTTTTTTTTTCTTTTTTGACTTTTTTATGATTTTTTTAAAGTTAGGCTGGTCTAGCCGGTTGACCACCCTAAGCGACCAAAAACCGGCCACGGTCATTCCGGAACAACTGGGCTGGCTTCATGGGTTACTGATATGTTGTGTCTGCTTTTCCCGCTTCGTTAACATGGAATTCTCTCAATTTACCAAAAAAAAAAAGACATTGCACTCTCTCTATTTTCTATGCTCTCATTGCCTTTTGTACAATCCAACGCACAGATGGAAACCACGAACTGGGAACGGAACTCGACTATGGGCTCAACCTGAGTTGCCAAGTAACAAGGGCCAAGATCCGAATTACTCAGCCTGAGTTGCCTAGGGTTTGACCAGGCTAAAAAGTATTAAAAAATAAAAAAATTACAAAAAATAAAAAAAATACGTGTATAGTAAAATTAAACAAAGACACCTTTGGAAAAAAATCAATTTGGGACTTAGCATATTTTAGAAATAATAAAAAAATATAAAAATAAGTATTCACGGCTGAAGTGCTTTCCAATCTTTTTGCCAAAATAATAGAAAATATAAGGAAACATATACCAAATTATTATTATTATTATTATTATTATTATTATTATTTATAATCTTTTTAATATCCTGACCACCAAACTTGTAATACGGAGAGTTACTGGGGCGAGCCAGTGTCGAACACTCATCCAACGTTTTCCAAAGACATTTATCACTCTTTTTCATGAGTTGCAGGTTAAGTTAACGTTCCATGGGGTTCATTTGTCCAATAGACTTTATTATCTAGGGCTTGATATCAACCAATATGTTCTACATTTTTGTCCTCTAAACACTAATTTACATGAAAGTATACAATAAGACAATTTTTGTTGAACAAGGATATCCATCATCTCTAGCTGTTAGATCTGAATTCATACGGCTAGCGATGTGCCCTTGATTGTGCTAAAAATCTAAGTGAATAGTCTTATAAATTATCCTAAAAAAAAGACAATTTGGAAGTCACTTGATTTCTTGTTTTATAAGCTAAAAGTAATTGTGATCTTTGTAGTGAAAATTTTTATAGTTTAAATTTACACGTGTTTTTGTTTTTCCTGCTAATTTTATGTATCCATGTGTGATAACCATGCGTGCAAAAATATCCAAAGAGTTCTTTTCTTTTGGTTATAGGAACGAAGGAATTCAAAAGGATTTTTGGGGTGTAAATGGATTAAATCGGGTTGAAGTCAACCCCGACATGGATCCTACCGACTGGCTTGGGTTGGGTTGAGTTCGGCTACATATATAAAAACCAAAATTTTATTGTAAATATTTTATTGTATAGAATTAATATTACCTATATAAATTATATTTATATAAAAGAAATATGTTTGGTGAGTCGGCCGACTCACACCATTCTTGTGCGGTTTCCCTAAAAAATAAAAAATATATCTCAAAAACGAATTTTCGATACAAAATGTTAGATACAAATTATATCTCAAAGGTTGGGTAGGCTTAAGTTGAATCAAGCTTGACCTGGATCCAACCCGTTAAACTCCTGTGCGGACCTGACCCAAAGTGTCCAACACATGAAACCAGTTCAAATCGATCCGTTGGGTCGGCGAATCAACCTGACCCAATTGCCACCCTCAGATAGCCATCAGGGCGACATCCACGATGCGGTAACCGTGTTGACAAGCCCAGGGCAAGCTTGTTTGAACACGATGAACCTGGAAGCTTCAATGGCACAAAAAAGGATGGAGAACGAAATCCACAAAACAAAATGATTGTGATTCTTGTGTCGCTTTACAGCGTGAGGCACGGGCCGATTATTCCAATTTCAAGCGTATGGGACGCGGCCGTGTCTCAAGGCACATTATATATACTTGGACTCCAATCCCCACAATCTCCGATATATACTCTATGCAACTCCAATCCCCACAATCTCCGATATATACTCTATGCAATCAATCAATCTCTCCTAGTTTTAACAGCCGTGGATATCTGAAAATCTATTACATGACAATAAATTATAAACAAATATGACATTTTTATTTTGAGCACACATAATCATAAGAAACTGATAAGAGATTAGGCTGAGATTTATCCAAAAATCAAGAAATCCATTAGCCGCATTGATAGGTGAAAAATCTATTCCTGTAGTGACAGATAATTTTGAGAAATCGTTTATGTGTTTGTCTATCCTATTCCTGAGTAAAAAAATATTTTCTCGTAAGCCCTCTCACTTCATAATAACTAGCATAGGCGATCCCTTCTTTTTGCTCGTCCCCTAAAGGCATCATCTATATAAACAAAAATAATAAAAATAAAAATCAATAATCAATGATAAATTATACAACACAATCATAATAAAAAATTTCACACAACATAATCCTCACAAGAAATTACTAAAATCTCAATTTAAATAATATATCTCTTTAGTATCTTCCAATAGTTTTATACTGAAAGTACCAAACCTTCTACTTTACTAATCAAACTTCTTCCCATTTTTTAACTCGCACCATAGACATTTTGAATTTAGTATCATAAATTTATTGTTTATTTGAAATTATATAGATAGATATTTGAAAGACTTCTATAATAAATAAATAAAAATAAGACTTATCATAATAAAATCATGTTATTCAAATCATATTGCTCCAATGACTTATCATGTTGAAACCAATGTCATGTTAGAAACCATACGATTCCATATTAGTGTCAAAGGCATGTAAAATAAGTAGGAAACGGTGTCATGATGACTGTAAAATGGTACAAGTTATTATTAGAAAATGTTTTTGGAATAGTGATGATGTTATTATTAGAAATATTTTTGGAATAGTGTGATGGTGATTTTAGTTCTGTATTTTAGTGGAATTTTGTGACAAAAAAGAAAGAAATGATAATTTTGCATTTTGGTGGAATTTTGTGACAAAAAAGAAAGAAATGATAATTCTGCATTCTAATAGAATTTTGTGACAAAAAAGATAGAAATGATAGTTTATAGACATGTGCCGGTAAAATGTTGGTATTGCCTTTCCTATATTTCATCCCGACATAGCTAAACAATAAAAATGTATTTCCTAGGTTGCGTCTAAATACTACCCAAACAGTAACAATCCATTTACAGGTAATGTATTACGCCAGTAATATATTTCTAGGTATCCAAACAGCCCCTTAGTTAACATGGCACGGCTTGCTTTTTCGCTCTCAACTGTGCTATGTGTGGGCATGTTCTTTGTAGGGCTTTGGCTCCCCTTGGTGGCACCCCGCCAACTAGAGGAAGCCACAATGTCCGTAAGGTTCGACCGATGGATGGAAAACCATGTGGTCGAATACGAGAGCATCGAAGAGAAGGAGAAACACTTCAATGTCTTCAAGGAAAACCTCAGGTTGATAGAGTCTAGCAATGCAGAGAAGCGATCCTACAAGCTGAGCCTCAACAAGTTCGCTGACTTGAGTCTGGATGAATTTCGGGAGCAGTACATGGGCTTGAGGGTAGATGTTGCTACTCGTAAGAAGGCCCCGGTGGGATCTTTCATGTATGCCAATGTATCGGCATTGGCACCGACACTAGCATATGATATCATGGATTGGAGGGAGGAAGGCGTAGTAACTCCAATCAAGGATCAACAAGATTGTGGTACTGTTTTTCAAACTTTCTTACTTTATGCAGACATTATTTAGTATAAATTGTTGGAAATATGGCCTATCAGGCCCTTTTATTCCCGGAATTTATTTTTGAATAATGGTATAATAGCCATATTGTATAGTATATGTGAAATCCCATGTGGTTGACATGAGACAATGCCATATACTAGGATCTATTTTGGAGCTTTTATAGGATGTTGCACTCGAAGGAAAACCCAATGTCACTGGAGGGAAAACCCAGTGATGTGTTTGGATTCTTTGTAAGAATTATTATTATTTATTATTGATGTACCAAAATTATTTAATTCTTAAATATCTTTGATCAAATTGTAGGAATGCTTGGATGACATCCTATTATGTGAGTCACTAGTGCACTAATGACACGTTTAGCTCATTATATAGGATTAACAATTTAGTGACAACTTGTTAATCCTAATTGGCTGCACTGAAGAGAATTAAAGCAGAAGTTATATTTAGATCTCAACTCCTATAAACCATGAATATGAGAGTTACAAAAGATGGTTCTCTATACAAAGAAGTTAACCCCTCAAGTAATATAAGATAAAGAATGATGAAAAATTGGTGTAGGTGATTCACTAAAAAGACTCTCAAGGTAGCTTGTCACCGAATGACTTGGTCTATAGGTTTTAGTATGGTACGTTAAATCTTTCGTGTGATTTAAGGACAGATCCGAATAAGTTGTTTATTGTTTTTATTTATTTATTTTCATTAACATAAATGACTACATAATATCTTTGTTCACAGATGTTGTTGGGCGTTTCAAACTGTGGCTGCAGTCGAGAGCATAACAAAGATCGAGACTGGAAACTCGGTGTCTTTGTCTGAGCAAGAATTGGTCGACTGCATCACTGGTGGCACCAATCGAGGTTGTCAAGGCGGCTCGATGGACGGACGAGGCATTTCGGTTCATCATAAATAATGCTGGCCTCGCCAGCGAGGCCGACTACCCATACTAGGCAATGGACGGCACATGCGATGCCCAAAAATCATCCTCTAAAACACCCACAATCACTGGTTACCTAGACATTCCTTCTGGTGATGAGGACTCATTGTTTCGTGCCGTTGCTAACCAGCCAGTATCTGTCGGTATTGATGCTTAAGCACTATTCTGAGGGGGTATTCACAGGAGATTGTGGCACCCAAATGAATCATGCTGTCACGGCTATCGGCTATGGAACGACTGAAGAGGGGACCGACTACTGGCTAATCAATAACTCCTTGGGCCAAACATGGGGTGATATAGGGTACATGAAGATACAGCGGCGTCAACCTATGCGGCATCGCAAACATGGCGTCCTACCCTGTTGCATGATCCACACCTTCTCTCTTTTGTTGGGGGTTCCTGGTTTTATTTGAGTTTTGTGATTTATATTCTACTTCGCTCGTGTCTGTATTGTTACAATTCAGGTGGTTTTTCGTGCGTTAGATTTGTTGGTGGAAGTTTAGGGCATTATGAGTGGGGATCCTCTTTTTGAGTTATACAAGGGTAATGGTGGTTGGAGATGAATAGGAGACAGTATTTAGTTCCCTTTCTACCGATACCGATATGAGTCTTAACTACTTCGGAAAATGAGCTTAATAAGACGGAAATAGTTTATATAAGTTCTTTAAAATGTAGAATTACATATGCCTCTCAAAAATCCATTGGGAAAAGGTTGTTCTAATGTTGAAAAAACCTCTAATTGTTCATCTCAACGTTGTAAATATGAAATAAAAAATATAATTTGCATCTCAAAAATAGTGCATCTTGCAATATATTATCTAAACCTTCCATTATCAAGATATTTATATGTTTATAGATTTGCTTGATCTTAACCATCTATTTTTTGGTAAGAAAAAAGAATTTAGTTACTTATAGGAAAATAAAATAAACTGGGATATTTTTTGTTTGAAAACTAAATAGATGTAATTTTCGGTAATAAAAAATAAAATGAGGTAAAGAAAAATAATTTGAGGTATTTTTTGACAAAAAAAATTAATTGAGACACTTTTAGGTAATTAAAATAGACTGAGGTATTTTTCGTATGAAAAATAAATTGAGGTACTTTTAGGTAATAAAAAATAAAATAAGGTAAAGAAAAATAATTTGTCGTAATTTTCAATTAAAATATAAAATTAGGTAAAGAAAAATAATTTGAAGTATTTTTTTAGTAAAAAACTAAATTGAGGTTCTTTTTCCTAATAAAAATAAACTCAGATATTTTTCGGTACTATAAATAAAATGAGGCATTTTTGGAGTTTAAAATTTTATAATTAGATATGAAAATAGATTTCGAGATAATTCTAAAAAAATATCACCAAAATTACATGTTATGATAAAATTTGGAGGTGCGCCTCAATTGGATTGTTTGAGGCTGCAACTTTATAGACCTAATAAGATATAAGTCTTATCTTTTCCAGGCATTCATTAGCATATGAGAATATTTTTTATCAAAATATGAGAAGGATTGAAAAACGAATACAGAGCATGTATGGCATGATCATAGTCAACAAGTCGCCAATTTAATTGCTAGTTTTTCAAAAAAACCGTGTTTTCTTTTTAAAAACGTTTGAATATGTGACTTTTTCAATAGATCGATAAAAATACGCCATCTTTTTAGAAAGAAGTTTAAAACGTGATTTTTCAAAATTTGAAAAAATCGCTGTGAAAAAATCTTTCCTATTAATATATTCTTACTTCTCTTTTTTTTGAAAGTTCAATATCTTTTTTCTGCTTTATGAAATTTTTATTTCTATTTTGGTTCGCTGTTATGGATGTGGTGCGTATTTTTTCTGGTGGTTATGGGTAGACCATAGTTAGCAAGTATAGGGTAGACAATTTCTTTCTAGAAAGATGAAAATTGAATTCACGTACCCCATACTTATCTTGATAAATAGAATAGATAATCATATTATAATATAGAGATATATCACATTGAATATTTGAAATTTATATTTATAGGGAGGTCATTTTTATACTAAGTGATATATATAGATTGAAAGCGTTACATCTCACTACTATTAAATTTTTCTATACTGAGTGATATATATATTTAGAGTTTTAAAATTTAAAATAATTAAAATATATCCGATTTTTTGACTCCAATTTTTTCTGATATATTCGTGATCTCTTTTCATGAAGTATTTTACCCAATTTTTTTATCCGACTTTTTAAAATAAAAACGATTAGTTTTCGATTTCATGGTGAGCTGATTTATCAATAATCCCCGACTGGCTAACTATGGGCATGCTCTAACGCTGAGCATTACTGTGCAACAATTCCATTTGGAAAAATTGTTAGTTGGGAGAAATTTTTTTATCTAAAATTTGGTTCGATCTCCGTATCAGTAGATAACTATTTTCGAAAAAATCTTCAGATTTTGAGTTATTGAATATCTTGATCTTGCCCTCAAAAAAAATTGTATGGGTCCTCTTAAATCTTTGGATATCTTTTGTTTGGAGGCACACTGAAAATTTTGATGGTGTTTTTTTACGTTTTATATGTTAAATTTCTAAAATTTGGAGTTCAAAAAATGTTTCAATTTGGAGTTTTGCCAAATGCACCATACACTCCTAGCGGAATTGCAACAACGTATAAATTTTTTCTAAAATTATATTTAAGGTTGCAACCCTATTTGTAGAAGTCAAGTTCCAATAATTTTTCCCATTCATTTTATTTGGACATTGTAGATTTTATATTATCTTAAAAAATGTGTCACCATAATTGTTGGGCTTACACTATTCTATCATCCTATGGGCTGACTGGATATATATATATATATATATATATATATATATATATATATATATATATATATATATATATATATATATATAGAGAGAGAGAGAGAGAGAGAGAGATGATCTTAGGACCCTCCCCCACCCATGTGTACAGGTCCCCAAAAGATCACCACTAAATTTGATACGGATCTATAGAAAAGTCAAGTCCCACACCCATGTGAGTACTTTTCTAGATATCTATGCCAACTGTGACCGTGTGATGAAGTTTGGATGGTGATAAGGGTAGGCCTAATCACTGTTCATTTTCGCCTACGGCCACGATCCTATTTTGTAGTTTTATTTTAATTTTTTTTCTCTAAATCTAAATCACTTGAAAATTTGGTTATGTGTTCTTCAAAAATATGATAATCTAACAAAAATATCAAAAAAATAATTTGTAAGAAATAAATAGACTAAAATACCCCCAAAAATTTACATGGGTTTTTTGATTAATTTATTTATTGTTGATTATTTTTAAATATTTTATTTGATTCACCTTGATGAGAATTATAGACCACTAAAAATTTCATGTGATTTGGACTAGTAGAAAAAAACTAAAATTAAAATATGAAATAAGATCGTGACCGTCAGATTGGCCTTGATTGAATCTAGGTCGTTGGGCTCATATGTAATTGTGAGCAAGTGGGCCTATGCTAGTTTTTTTGAGTGTGTTTATATATATATATATATATATATATATATATATATATATATATATATATATATATATATATATACATATATATATATATAGGGCAAGCGTTCTATGCTTCCCCTATAGCATAGAAGTTCTATCACTCCCCTTATCCAACCGTCCATTCTGAATGGAGGGCTAAGATTGTCCCAATCACAATATTACGTCTCTATAGTTTTTTATTTTTTATTTTTTTCAATAAATTCTTTTGACACCAAATTTTGGACATCCATTCCTCTATTAAAAAAAATATTCTTAATAAAATAAAATGACCAAAATACCTTTGAAACTTTCAAGGGGTATTTTAGTCATTATATTTTATCAAAAAAATATTTTTAATATTTTTTATAGGTGCGTCCCAATGAGAAGATGACATGTACCAAATTTCATATTCATACAATTTGTATAAAAAAAAACTAAAAATAAAATACTTTGAGATGTCGGATCTAAGGTCAAACAGTGAGTGGCTCTCTTGATCAAAATTGCACGGTTGGATGGTAGGGGGAGGATAGAACTTCTATGCTGTAGAGGAAGCATAGAAACCTTTCCCATATATATATATATATATATATATATATATATATATATATATATATATATATATATATATATATATATATATATATATATATATATATATGTAGTAATCCCACACCCATGTGTGTAGTGTGGAGGACCCCAAAGGATCACCATTAAATTTGGTACATACATCTAGAAACGTTATCACATGGGTGTGGGACTTGATTTTCTCTAGAGATCTATGCCAAATTTAATGATGATCATTTGGGGTCCTACACATATGGGTGTGGGAGGGTCTCATATCTATATATATATATATATATATATATATATATATAGTGAAAAGTTTATATAAGGTTGCAACCTTAAAATGTAGAATCATAGATGAAGCTAAAAAATCTATCGGAAATGTTGTTTTAATGTTGGAAAAACACTCTAATCGATCATCTCGACATCGAAATGTATGAATATGAAAAAAAAAAGTTTTTGAGCCCCAAAAATAGTGCATTTTGCAACACATTATCTAGTTCATCCATTTTCAAGATTTTCATTTATTTATTGATCTATTTAATTTTAACTATTTTTAGAATTTAAAATTTTCTAATTAGGTATGAAAATAGATTTTAAGATAATACTAAGAATTTTTTACAACAAAATTACATGTTATGATAAAATTTTAAGGTGCACCTTAATTGGATGTTTAAGGTTGCAACCTTATAGAAACCATACCCATATATATATATAGAAAGAAAGAGTTTGAATTGATTGCAACATGAGAGCCAAAGGGAGAGAATCCCACCAAATTGGTAATTTTATTATGCGCTGGTAAATTTGTCTTTCTTATTTCAAGGTTGAAATTGAATGAGTTGTTGTACATTAGGAAATACAGGCTGGAGGGTGCCAGCGTAAGCATGGGTGGCTGCAATCAAATTGAAGGCTTGGTTTGGGTGAAAAGGGTCCAAAAATAGGAACTCGGATCTGTTTTAACACTCAATGGGAAGAAGGCTGACCTTTTGATCTCCCTCCTCGAGGGCACGCCTTATTGGTGGTGTATTTAAGACCTGTACGCATAAACACAGCTCCGGATAACACATATATATAGCGGCTCAGGAAAGTATTTACAATGGGGTATTTTAGTCTTAATTTTTTTGGCTTGTTGATTAAGGAGGGATAAATACAAGAAAAAATAGTTTTGGGGTTTTGGGTATGAGAGAAAAGGTATTGGGGGATAGGATGTTTAGAAAGTTAATTTTAGAAGGTATCTATAATTTTTCTCAAAAAGCATTGGGATTAGGATGTCTAGCAAGATAATTTTGAGATGTATTTATAATTTTCCATGAATTCTAGGAGAAATCAAATTCTAGAAGAGGCATCTCCCAAAAACACCAAGAACCAAATGGAACCAAAGTGATTTCGTATAAATCATGGAAACCAAATTGGACATGGAAGCGGCTGAAAGCTCACAATGGCAACGAAATAAGTCCCTCAATATGGAGCTTTGAAGCTTTAATGGTACAAAAACATGTGGAAAACGAAGCTCACACACAAAATGAAGTAGAAGTGAATGTGATTGTTGTGCACCTTGGTATTAATTCTACGAGATAACAATTCTAAAAGAGTCATCTCCCCAAAACATTGAAAACCAAATGAAACCAAAGTGCTTTTGTATAAATCACGAAAACCAACTTCGACATGGAAGCGGCTGAACGCTCACATCGACAACGAAATAAGTCCCCCATATAGACCTTGGAAGCTGCCATTGCACAAAAAAGAAAGAGTGGAGAATGAAGCCCACAAACAAAATGAAGTAAAAGTGATTTGTGATTGTTGTGCTCCTTGATATTTATTAAGTCCAAGAGATATCAATTCTAGACGAGTCATCTCCCCAAAACACCGACAACCAGACGAAACCAAAGTTATTGCATATAAATCATGGAAATCAAGGAACCGGCTTAGAAAGGGAAGCGGCTGGATGCGCACAATGACAATGAAATAGGTCCCCCAACATGGACCTTGAAGCTTCAATTGCACAAAAACAGAGTGGAGGACGAAGCCAACAAACAAAATGATGTTTAAGCGATTGTGATTGTTGTGTCGCGGTGCAGCAGCGTGAGGCACGGGCCGACTATTCCAATTTAAACCATATGGGACGGGACGGGATGGGGCAGGGCAGGGTCTCAAGCCACGCTATATATACCTGCACTCCAATCCCCACAATCATTCTCCAACATATACTCACTACAATCATTCTCTCTCTGTCTCTCCTAGCTTTAGTTAACATGATGGCACGCCTTTCCTTTTCCCTCTGTGCGGCCATGTTCTTTGTAGGGCTTTGGCTTCCCTTGGTGGCACCCCGCCAGCTAGAGGAAGCCACCATGTCCATAAGGTTCGACCAATGGATGGCAATCAATGGGGTCGAATATGAGAGCATCGAAGAGAAGGAGAAACGCTTCAATGTCTTCAAAGAAAACCTCAGGTTGATAGAGTCTGTCCATGCAGACAAGCGATCCTACAAGCTGAGCCTCAACAAGTTTGCTGACTTGAGTCTGGATGAATTTCGGGAGCAGTACATGGGCTTGAGGGCAGATGCTGCTGTCGGTAAGAAGGCCCCGGTGGGACCTTTCATGCATGCCAATCTGTCGGCACCGCCGGACACCATAGATTGGAGGGAGAAAGGGGCGGTGACTCCAATCAAGAACCAAGAAGCTTGCGGTACTGTTTCTCAAACATACATTCTTACTTTATGCGGACATCATTTGGCATAAATGAGTAGATAATGCCTTTGTTCACAGGATGTTGTTGGGCGTTCTCGGCCGTGGCTGCAGTGGAGAGCATAACAAAGATCAAGACTGGAAACTTAGTGTCTTTGTCTGAGCAAGAAGTGCTGGACTGCGTCACTGGTGGCGTGAGCAGAGGTTGTATAAGCGGGTTGATGGGGGAGGCATTTCGGTTCATCATAAACAACGGTGGCCTCGCCAGGGAGACCGACTACCCATACCAGTCAATCCAGGGCACATGCGATGCCCAAAAATCATCCTCTAAAGCAGGCACAATCACTGGTTACGAACGTATTCTTTCTGGTGATGAGGACTCATTGCTTCTTGCCGTTGCCAACCAGCCAGTATCTGTTGGTATTGATGGTAGCGGGTTCGAATTTAAGCATTATTCTGAGGGGGTATTCACAGGAGATTGTGGCACCCAAATGAATCATGCTGTCACAATTATCGGCTACGGAACTGCCGACGACGGCACCGACTACTGGCTAATCAAGAACTCCTGGGGCGAAACATGGGGTGATAAAGGGTACATGAAATTAAAGCGAGGAGTGAACCTATGCGGCGTAGCAGTCCAGGCTTCGTACCCTGACGCATAGTCCACACCCTCTCGCTTATACCTGGGATCCTAGTTCGTTTTCAGCGTCGATGATTTGTATTCTGCTTTGCTCTTGTTACATTTCATTTGGGTCTTTCATGAGTAGAGTTGTTCGTGGGTACTTTGGCGCATTACGAATAAGGATTATCTTTTTGGGTTGCTTTTGTCATAAAAGTGCAGAGGTGGTTGTTTTACTCTGTATCAATTATTCTTCTCTTATGAATAATCGAAATTGAGCGTAAGAGGTTTCTCAGAAGTTGTTCATTAATTCCTCTTATCTCTCTATTTTTTGAATTTCTCATTACGTGGGCCATTACCATTGTTGATTTGTAGTGTCTGCTGTTCCTGTTTCTTTAACTTTGCATCACTTTTGGGTGAATTATCCGTGCTTCTCATTCCCTTTTCCACAATCCAAAGTACACCTGAGACATTGTCTATCTCTTCATGATTTGCAAGTATAGCGCCATTAAGTTGTTAACCTTCTACAAGGACAATTTATCTAAACGTTATCTAGGACCTGATGACATCTCTGATTAGTCGATGGATTTTACATTTTCTGTAAACAATGAAGAACCTTTTCTTGGGAAAGTGCATTGATAGAACCATTTAGTTTTCGTACAAGGATATTCTTCTAATTGTGTACAAAATTCAAGAAAATTTTCTCAAACATTGTCTACAAAAAGTACTCATCCCTAGCCACTCTATTTCACATCTTATGACATGTTTGAGACCTTCTTAAATCATACCTAAATGATTTTATAGTATATAGTCTTGTATACATGTGTTATTTATTTTACGTGTAACTTGCAATTTAATTTTTTTTTTGGGCTTTTTTTTTTAGTTTTCTCGTTAGTAAGGCAGTGGCTTAAACCTTAGGGCACTGCCCTACTAACGAAATGACTAAAACAAAATATTAAAAAAAAAAAAAATCAAAATTTCGGTTGACCGAGGGGAAATTTGAAAAAAAAAAAAAAAGAAAAAAAAAATGGGTTGACCGACCTTTAAAAAAATATTTCCCAAATTTTAGATAGAGAAACCATATCAAATTTTAAGTTTCAGAGAGAAATTATATTAAAATTTTAGAGAGAGAGAAACTGTCTAAATTTTTTTAAAGAGAGAAACTATATCAAAATTTAAGTTTTAAATAGAGAAAGCATCTTAAAATTTTAGAGAGAATAACTATATCGAATTTTAGAATGAGAAAGTAGCTAAATTTTTTTAGAAAGAGACTTGTAGACACCCATTTTAAATCTGACAAATTCTATGGTTTTTTGAACTTTTAAGATCACATTATCTTAGTAGATCCAATTTAATTACCCCAAAACTACCCAAATCTATCCCACATTGAAGTAGAGCCCAAGAGCTTTTCAACGGTCCAAGAATCATGTGAATTGGACCTACGGATAAAAAGATATAACAAATGACAATCTAGTCCCTGTGAGATCCAATTGTCAGGCTGCAAGCCGGGCTGTAACGGGCCCGACAGGCCCAAACGCATATTGATGACAAAGTCAACGCATCTGATAATGCATAAACTAGTTTTCTTTAATTAGATAAGGCTAAAACTTCAACATATTTCTAAAAAATTCCAAAAAAAATTTAAGAAAAATCACCAATTGAATCTTATAAATACCCATCTCCCTAACCTAAAAAAGAAGGAGAAAAATAGAGCATAAAAAACCTTACAATTTTTCAAAATTGAAAAAATTATCCTAAAATATCAAAACTAGAAAAAACCCTTAAAAAATTTCTAAAAATTTAGAAAAAAATCCCAAAAAATTAGAAAAAATATTATAATTCATATTCAACCTCTCGATATTACAAAACTTTTAGAAAACTAAGGAAATTTTCTTTCAGACCCCGAAAAAGACCGACAACTTTAGAAAAATCTCTAGATTGAAAACATTAGAGAACATAAAAACCCTAGCCTCATAAAGTCTTAACCCCCAAGAAAACTTAGACTTAGGTCACAAAAAATCTAGATCAAAACTAGAATTAGGGCAGCACAACCCTTGATCTAACCATTCACATCAGAGATCAACATCCAAATCAGAGAGGCAAAAAGGACCGGTTTGGATATGGGTGAGCCCTTAAAGGCTTGAGAATCTCAGGCCATCTGGCCAAATTTGGTATTATTTCTTCATTTTTCTCTTCTTCTTCTGTTTATTGTTTTGTTTCTTTTATTTATTTTTAATATGTTAACTTGTCTTAAAAACCGTATTTTTACGACAACATAAAATCCCAATTCGCTGCACCTGCTCCACATTATCTGTTATTCATACATTTGGGTAATGATATTTTGACACGCCGAAAGTGCTGTCGCGATGAGTATTCCACGGGGAGCGAAAGCAAACAATTAAAGAGTACAGCATGCTCTAGCGCCAAATAATGAGTTGGGAGGATTTTTTTTTAAATAATTTGGGATGCCCACATGATTATTTTGAAAATAAAATTTGGATTTTGAGTTCTTGACTTGATCTTGCCATCGAAAAATTAGACGATTCGTGTTCGATCTCTGGAAATATTTTTTGAGGCACATAGATAATTCAAAATTTTGAGATTGGTCATTAAGTAGTAGATGTTAAACTTTTAAAATTTAGAGCCAAAAAACAATATTCCATGCTGGCGTTGTGCTGAGGGAGTAAATGCAGCATATGCTCCCGCGGGAAAGAAATCTTTTAATATAAATGAATGACAGACCCCTCCCAAAGAATGCACAAAGGAATAATGAAACAGGACCTCCTTTGGTCCTTCTTATTTTTTATTTTTTATTTTTTATTTTTTGGATAGAAATTCTAAAACTTTATTGAACTAAAATGTAATTACAAAGTCCGAGATAGAAACAACAAGAAGGGAATAACACCTTTTGGTAAGATAATCTGCCAAAACATTAGCCACCCTGTAGATATGAACCAAAGAAATAGAAAGGAAGGAGGATAGATCCAAAATCTGCAACAAAAAGGTTTTGAAGTCCCATGGAGGAAGTTGTTCCTTTTTGCACCACAAAATCACATTAAGAGAATCACCCTCAATGATGAACTCAGTGCCTAGCTTCCTCTCTACTATAATGTGCAACCCAAATAGGATTTATACATTTTGTTCTAACCCCAAGTGGCCCTGCATACGAGAAAATCACGTTACCCAACTAGTCTCGTAGCACACCTCCAAAACCTGCTTGTCTCGGGTTGCCTCTCGAACAACCATTGAAATTAAGTTTGTACACCCTTGCTGGTAGAGCCATTCATCTGCCCATAACCCGGCATTTATAAATATGCAAATGGAAATTATTGTTCAAGTTTCCCCTGACATCTACTTCAGTGATACCCTTACCACACGGAATAACGTAAAATAAAGCCATCTAGCATGTAGGATTCTATCGAGCATTTTTCCAAATGGCAAACAAACACCTAAGAAACTCTCCTATTTCTCTCTTTCCAAATCTCCCAAAGCATGATGCCTCGTGATATTTGCCACACCATAAGCCCAATTTTTGGAAGAACAACCGTAAGGCCGTGAATGACTAAAGCCACCCCTAGCTTACCAAAAAACCACGTCCAGATATGTAAAACAAAAGGACAATGAAGGAAAATATGGTCTTCAGATTCCCCATCCTCCTTACACATCAAACAAATATTAGTTAAAATTTTTCCTCGCTTTAGAAGGTTGTCTATAGTTAGCACTCTATCTTGGGCTGCCAACCACAAGAACCCTTGTACTTTAGGAGGTAAAGGCCACTTCCACAAACAGGCAAGTACCGGCAAGGACTACCTAACTCTATCATTGAACAACAAGTATTACATGGATTTGACCGAGTAAATCCCATTTTTGACAATTTCCCAAACCACCTCATCAAAAGCATCCACATCCTTAGGAATGTACTAGATAAGCATACTGAGACAGGAGTAAATCCGAAATCCTATTATAAGGGAAGTTGAGATTCCAAACTGGGTAATCAGCCCTGCACACAATATACTCTGAAATAGTTGCTTCTTGGTTTGCTATCTTTTGAAAAACGAGTGGGAAAAGTAATTTTAGAAAGCAATCCCCAACCCATTCGTGGTACCAATAGGAGATCTTCTTGCCATTACCTACACACCACCTAATGTCCCTTTGAATAAAGCCTTTACATGACTGTATAGCCTTCCAACAAGCCAACAATCATGTACCTCCTCTCCAATTACCAACCCACATCCCAAATCTATCCATACCATAATTTGAAGCAACCACTTGATAACACAGGTGGTTTTTAAGAGTCAAACTCCTCCAGCACCATTTGCATAGAAGAGCCTGATTGACCAATTTAACATTTCTTATGCCTAGACCCTACATACCCTATCCCAACGAAGAAGGTGGAACTTTTTCTTTTCTACCGACGAACCCCATAGAAAGTTCCTCATTATGCTTTCAATTGTCCTAGCAACCGAAGTAGGAATATGAAGGATAGATATTTGGTAAATGGGCAAATTCGACGGACATGCCTTAATAAGTGTAATCCTCCCCTCAAAAGACAAATATTTGAATTTCCATAGATCTAACTTGATTTGGATACGCTGTATTATTTTATCCCATACCGCTATGGGAAATCTACCATCAGATAAAGGCATTCCCAAATATATGATAGGGAAATACTCAACTTTACACCCAAACTCTTGAGCTAGTAAAGCAACCTCTTCCTATGAGCAATTAAGGCCCACCATGCTTGTTTTTCCAAAATTTACCTTTAACCCCAAAGCTATTTCACAACACTTCAGGAAAATATCAATATTAGAGACCTGGTCTTTGAGTGCTCCACAAAACAACAAGTATCATCTGCATACTGGAGGTGGGAGACACAAGGACCTTCATTAGGAAGTTGAAACCCTACAAAATGCCCACTCCGTATCACGTTAGAAAGCATTAATGTAAAAGGCATTAACAAAAAAATGTAAACAAGTGTTTGCTATTGTTGTGTGGCCCAAACGTAGGAGATGGTGCGGAGACTCCCAAAGATACTCCGAGGCAATCCCGGAGTATGTTTAAAGTATTAAAAATATCAAAATCTCATAAATAATAATAATAATAATAATAATAATAATAATAATAATAATAATAAACCAAAATATTTTTAAAGTATAATTAAATAAAATTCATCCAAATAAAATAAAAAACGTCGTGGAAAATGGATTTTAAATAATAATTCGTGCCCAAAGGTGCTTTAGAAATAATAATAGAAGATTAAAAAAAATAAAAAATTAGTATTTATAACCTAAATACTTCCAATATTTTTTAAAACAATAGAAATCATTAAAAACGCCCACTAAAACTTTTTTTTTTTTTCTTAGTTTTAGTTTTTTGCTTTTAATTTAGGGTGGTCAAGTCGGTTCACCCCCTAACAGTCCAAAACCAGCTATGGCCAGTGGCTGGTTCCCAAGTAACCGACCGGGTCCAAGACAACCTAGCCGGTTTTGCGAACATGGGTTGTGGATTTGTAGCGCCTGCTATTCCGGCTTTTTAACATTGCACTCTCTCAATTTACCAAAAACATTTTTGCATTCTCACGGGTGCATTTTGTGTGCTCTCATAGCCTTCGACACAATTCCACGCTGTGTTGGACACCATAAATGGGGAACGGAACTCGGCCATGGCTTGAGACCCAATAGCCAAGTAACTAGGGCCGAGTTCTACTCAGCCTGAGCTGGGTAGGGTCTGGACATACCAAAAAGTGTTACAAAAATTATACACATAAAAAAATATATAAATATAAGGATTATGTTTAAATTAAAGTTAAGCAAAACATATGTAAATCATATTAAAAAAAGGTGCTTTTTTCCCCCTTAAATTTCAAAATGGGTGGTTATAAAATTGTTCTTAAAAAGACACAAAATTAAAAAAAAAATAATTTTCGAACTTTGTGATTCACCCCAAGCTATCCAAGTTGACTTCTAATAAGTGCGAATGATTGTGACCTCCATGTACAAAATATAAATGGTCTCTTTATAGACAATGTCTTTCAAAAATATCAATTTGTGACGTGGTCTAATTCAGATTTAATCCCAAAGCAGGGGAAAATGTAAAAAAAGGTATGGCCAATGATTTCTTGCAACTATTGTATGGTAACATGATACAACAACCTTAAAAAACCATCTTATGGGCATTTGTTTGATCCAAATTTTGAAATGTACACTCTTTTCTTTCTAATGAACAAATCACAAAAAAGAAAAAATTGAAAACACAACCTAGAAAGTAGTGTTTTAGGCCAATTAACATAGGCCGTTCATTTTGGTGAGATGCTTAGATCTAGGCCTTAAAAAGATTTTTTCATTTTCGATTTTTTTGATTGGCTTTATTATCATTAGATGAACAATGTTTAAGAAGAAAAAAAATGATTTTGAGTTTATAAAGGCTAAGATCTTGAAATTCACAAAATGAATGGTCAAGATTTGTTTTTGGAGGGGACTCATTTTGACCATATCAAGGGTTCAAATTGAACTTTTTCTTTTTGGGAGGATTGATTATTGAGATGAAGAGAGTGTGTACGCAAAATTTGAAGTCATAAAAATACCACAAACATAGTTTTCTAGAAGTGTCGTTGCATTATACTATGATACAAGCGTTGCATTGGATCATTGCTCAATAAGTATACATAGCTAAAGCGCTTTCTAATCTTTGCCAAAATGTTATATATATATATATATATATATATATATGGGATGTTCTAAACTTCAGAACCCTGTAAATTACAAAGGTTCAAGTTAGAGAGAGTTGTGAATGGTGGATTTATTAATTTTGTAGTCTATTCTTTAAAAAAAGTTATTTGGGGCAATTTTGTAAATACTACTACAATACAAATGGTACTTTTGTCATCTCCATAAGGGGTAAAATTAAAATTTTAAATAAAAGACAAAGTTATCTATTTAAATAAATTTTTAATAAAAAAATAATTATTGTTTTGATAAATACACCTATCACAAGCCCTTCTAACTTGAACTTTTGTATTTTGAGGTTTAGTTAACTCTAGACAAACCACTTCTTATTGTGACACATTTTTGAAGATAATGTAAAATCTACCATGTCCAAATACAATGAATGCGATAGATTATTGCAACGTGACTTCTAAAAATAGGGTTGCAAATAAAATGAACCGGATACACTTAAAATATTAAAAAATTTAAAACTCTAAATGTATATATCTCTCAGTATAGAAAAAATTAATAGCAGTGAGGAGTAACTCTATATATATCACTCAACATAAAAATGACCTCCCTATGAATATAAGTTTCAAATATTCAATGTGATATATCTCTAAATCATAAGATGATCATCCAATCTATTCGTCAAGATAAGTAATGGGTAGGTAAAAATTTCATAAAACGGGGCAGCGTCTCAAGCCACGCTATGTATACTTACCCCTAATCTCTTCTAGCTTTAGTTAACATGGCACGCCTTGTTTTTTCGCTCTCAACTGTTCTCTTTGTAGGGCTTTGGCTTCCCTCGGTGGCACCCCGCCAGCTAGAGGAAGACACCATGTCCGTAAGGTTCGACCAATGGATGGCAAACCATGGGGTGGAATATGAGAGCATCGAAGAGAAGGAGAAACGCTTCAATGTCTTCAAGGAAAACCTCAGGTTCATAGAGTCTGTCAACGCTGAGAAGCGATCGTACAAGCTGAGCCTCAACACGTTTGCTGACTTGAGTCTCGATGAATTCCGGAAGCAGTATCTGGGCTTGAGGGGAGATGCTACGGCTCGTAAGAAGGCCCCGGTGGAACCTTTCATGTATGCCAATTTGTCCGCACCGAACACCATGGATTGGAGGGAGCAAGGCGTGGTGACTCCGATCAAGAACCAACAAACTTGCGGTACTATTTCTCAAACTTTCTAACTTTATGCGGACATCATTTGGCATAAATGAGTAGATGCTGTCTTTGTTCACAGGATGTTGTTGGGCGTTTTCGGCCGTGGCTGCCATGGAGAGCATAACAAAGATGAAGACTGGAAACTTGGTGTCTTTGTCTGAGCAACAAGTGTTGGACTGCACTGGTGGCGGCAGCAAAGGTTGTCTAGGCGGCTTCATGGACGAGGCATTTCGGTTCATCATACACAACGGTGGCCTCGCCAGAGAGACCGACTACCCATACCAGTCAATCCAGGGCGGCACATGCGATGCCCAAAAATCATCCTCTAAAGCAGCCACAATTACTGATTACCATGACGTTCCTCCTGCTGATGAGGACTCGTTGCTTCTTGCCGTTGCCAACCAGCCAGTATCTGTTGGTATTGATGGTAGCGCGTTCGGATTTAAGCATTATTCTGAGGGGGTATTCACAGGAGATTGTGGCACCCAATTGAATCATGCTGTCACAATTATCGGCTACGGAACTGAGGATGGCGTCGACTACTGGCTAATCAAGAACTCCTGGGGCGAAGCTTGGGGTGACAATGGGTACATGAAATTAAAGCGAGGAGATGACCTATGCGGCATAGCAGACCTGGCTTCGTACCCTGTCGCATAGTCCACACCCTCTCGCTTATACCTGGGATCCTAGTTCGTTTTCAGCATCGATGATTTGTATTCTGCTTTGCTCTTGTTACATTTCAGTTGGTGTGGGTATTTTGGAGCATTACGAGCAAGGATTATTTGCTTTTGTTATAAAACTGCAGAGGTGGTTGTTTTACTCTCTATCAATTAATCTTCTCTTATGAATAATCGAAATTGAGCTTAAGAGGTTTCTCAGAAGCTGTTCATTAATTCCTCTTATCTCTCTACTTTTTCAATTTCCCATTTCGAGGGCCATTACCATTGTGGATTTGTAGTGTAGCTTAAGAGGTTTCTCAGAAGTTGTTCATTAATTCCTCTTATCTCTCTATTTTTTCAATTTCCCATTACGAGGGCCATTACCATTGTGGATTTGTACTGTCTGCTGTTCCTGTTTCTTTAACTTTGCATCACTCATGGGTGAATTCTCTGTGCTTCTCATTGCCTTTTGCACAATCCGAAGTACTCCTGAGACATTATCTATCTGTTCATGATTTGCATGGCATGCGCCGTTAAGTTATAAACCTTCTACAAGGACAATTTATCTAAATATTATCTAGGACATGATGACATCTCTGATTAGTGGACGCATTTTACATTTCCTGTAAACAACGAATAACCTTTTCAGGGGAAACTGTACGATATAACCATTTAGTTTTCGTACAAGGATATGCTTCTAATTGTGTAGAAAATTCAAGAAATTTTTTCGAAACATTGTCCACAAAGAGTACTCATCCCTAGCTACTCTATTTAGCATCTTATGATAGGGTGATTATTGTTAGAAACTGTATTTTGTATATTTGGGCCTTAGACTCACATGAAAGATTATTTAAGAATACTGCAAAGAACTCTCTGTTTATTGATTGATTCATAAAGATTTATCGATTGATTCATAAAGAATATACAAGACCTCTCTGTTTATTGATTGATTCATAAAGAATATATAGGACCCGTATAAATAAACGGCCAATAACAATTAAAGATAAATACCAACGGTTATGGATAAGTACTAACTAATCTTATCATAATTAAGAGATACCTAAGAGATATATATCCATACATATACATATCTCATTATGTATTCATAATGATATATATCAATATAGATATACATACTCTAATAATTGTGACCTTCTTAAATCATAAGTAAATGATTTTATAGTATACAGTCTTGTTTTGATGTGTTTGTGTTTTTTATTTTATGGGTAACCTGCATTTTGATTATTTTTCTTTGGGTTTTTTTATTTTTTTTAGTTTTCTTATTAGTAAGGCAATACCTTAAATCTTAGGGGACTGCGCTACTAACGGAAATTTAGGTTGACCTAAAGGAAATTTTGAAAAAAAAAAAGTGGGTTGACCTGCCTTTTAAAAAATATTTCTAAAACTTTAGATAGAGAAACTATATCAAATTTTAAGTTTTAGAGAGAAATTATATTAAAATTTTAGAGAGATAAATTCTATCAGAATTTTAGAGAGAGAAACTACCTAAAAATTTTAAACTAAGAAACTATATCAAAATTAGGCTTTAAATGGAGAAAGCATCTTCAATTTTTAGATAGAGGAACTATATCAAATTTTAGAATGAGAAAGTACCTAAAATTTTTAGAGAGAGACTATCTTAAAAATTTTAGACAGAAACTATCTCAAATTTTAAGTATTAGTTAGAGAGAGAAATCATATCATATTTTAGAGAGATGAAGTGCCTTAAACTGTTTAGAGAGATAAACTATTTGAAATTGTTTAGAAAGATAAACTATCCCAAAATTTGTATAGAAAGAAGCTACCTCAAATTTTAAGTTTCAGAGAGAGAAAATATTTCAAAATTTTAGAGACAAATTATATCAAATTTTAGAGAGATAAAACATATAAATTTTTTAGAGAGCAAAACTATCTCAAATTTTTTAGAGAGAAAAACTATATCAAAGTTTAAGTTTTTGAAAGAGAATGTATAAAAATTTTAGTGAGAAAAACTATCTCAAAATTTTGAGAGAGAGAGAGAGAGAAAGAATTCACATTTCCAAGAAAAAGATATTCCAGACAATCCAAAGAACGAATTTGCATTTTCTTGATTTCTACCACATGAATGACATTTCTAGAAAATCTCAATTCCAGGATTAACTTTTCCCAGGATTGAAAAATCCAGGGATCGGGTCCTAAATATTCAATATAGAAATTCAAATAACCTTCCAATAAGTATATCTTTTTTCAAAACTACAACTCTTTATCTATACTACATTATTAAGAAGAGAGAGAGAAAGTAGGAAGAGAGTAAGAGATTGCTTTCCTATCTTAATTTGAGAAATAAGATAGTTTTTACCCAATTTTTTGGTTCACACTTCCTAAAATGGGCAACTATACCCAACTCACATTCAAGAGAGAAAAAGATATGCATGCATATCTAAGATGGTTTGTGTGAAGAGCAGAGATTTTAGGAAGAGACAGAGAGGAAGTAGAGATTTTAGGAAGATAGGAGATCTTAAAGTAGAGATTTTTGGAAGAGACCGAGAGGAAGTAGATATTTTAGGACGATAGGAGATTTTATAGAGATATTTTAGGAAGATGAAGAGATTGTTTCCATCTTTTAATCTGAGAAATAAAACATCTTTTATTTCCATATTTTTTGGTTCAAACTTTCTAAAATGGGTACATATCCCCAACTCATATTCAAGAGTGAGAAGATATGCACACATATCTAAACTTGTTTCCATATCCTAAGGGATTACCCATTTAAGAGCATAAATCTCAACCCATATTTTTTGGTTCAAACTTTTTAGAATAGGCCTATCCCAAACTCAAATTCAAGAGAGAGAAAGATTTGGACACATATCTAACACTGTTTTCATTAAAAGGGGATTTTCTATTCAAGAGCATGATAACCTCTCTTAATGCATGCATATATCTCTCTTTCATTATTTTATATATATATATATATATATATATATATATATATATATATATATATATATATATATATATAAAGCTGGGGTTAGCGAACTACCTAATATGAGCTCAACGGCCCAGATTGAATCTGGGGCCATCTTACGATCACGGATGTCCGATAGTGTTTAAATTTTTTTTTCTACAAATCTAAGTCACTTGAAGTTTTAAGCTTGGGTTCATAAAAAATAGTTGAACCTTAAAAAAAAATCAAAAAAATATTTTACATAAAATAAATTAACCAAAATAACTCTAGCTTTTTCCTATATATAATGGGGGTATTTTGGTTATTTTTAAATTTATGAATTTTTTTTTAAATATATTTTAATTAGTTGAGGCTTGATGAGAAGAACATTCACTTAAAATTTCAAGGGATTTGGATTTGTATAAAAAAAACTAAAATTCAAACACTCTTGGCCGTCAGATCAGCCCAGATTCAATCTGAGCCATTGGGCTTATACCATTCTGTAAGCTAGTGGGCTCACCCTAGCATATATATATATATATATATATATATATATATATATATATATATATATATATATATATATATATATATATATATATATATATATATATATATATATATAAGCAATGATCTATTGCAACGATTGTATCATATTATAATGCAACGATACTTCAAGAAAACCATGTTTGTGGTATTTTTATAACTCTAATTTTTCACACACTCTCTTTTTATTTCAATAATCAATCCCCCTAAAAAGAAAATTTCAATTTGAACCCTAGATATGGTCAAAATGAGTTACCTCCAAAAACAAATCTAGACCATTCATTTTTTTAATTTCAAGATCTTAGCCTTTATATACTCAATTTTTTTTTTCCTTTTTTAACATTATTCATCTAATGATAATAAAGCCATTCAAAAAATTTGGAAATGAAAAAATCCTTCAAAGTCCTAGATCTAAACATCTCACCAAAATGAATGGCCTATGTTAATTAGGCCAAAAAATTACTTTTTAGGTTGTGTATTCATATTTTTATTTTTTGTGATTGTTCATTAAAATAAAAAGAGTGCATATTTCAAATTTTGGATCCAACAAATGGCCATAAGATGGTTTTTTAAGGTTGTTGCATCATATTACTATACAACCGTTGCATGAAATCATTGCTATATATATATATATATATATATATATATATATATATATATATATATATATATAGGAAAAAGCTGGGATTAGCCCACTAGCTCACATGAACACATGAGCCCAACAGTCCAAATTGAATTTGGGCCGATCTGATAATCAAAGATATCCAATAGTGTTTAAATTTTATTTTTTTTCTACAATTCCAAATCACATGAATTTTAGGTATGTGTTCTAATAAAAATATAAAAAAAATTATTAAAAAAAAAAAAAATGGCCAAAATGTCCGGTAGTATTTGGTCATTTTATTTCATGTAAAATATTTTTTTGATATTTTCGAAGATTCAACTCTTTTTTATAAACACATGCCTAGAATTTCAAGTGATTTGGATTTGTAAAAAAAAAACTAACGTTCAAACACTACCAGACATCCTTGATCGTCAGATCGGCTCAGATTCAATGTGAGCCTTTGGGATCATATGTTTATATGAGCTTGTGAGCTAATCCCAGCTTTTCCCAGATATATATATATATATATATATATATATATATATATATATATATATATATATATATATATATATATATATATATATATATATATATATATATATATATATATATATATATGTATATATATATATATAAGTAATGATCCTATGATACCCTCCCACACCCATGCGTGTAGGACTTCCAAGGATCAACATTAAATTTGGTATAAATCTCTAGAAAAGTTATCACATGGATGTGAGACTTGACTTTTTTAGAGATCTGTGCCAAATTTAATGGTGGTCCTATAGGGTCTACACATATGGCTTTGAGTGGATCTCATAAGATCATTACTATATATATATATATATATATATATATATATAGAGGATTTTTTAGGGTTAATTGGACCCCAAATTATATAGGTTCAAGTTAGAGACCCTTGTGAATTGTATTTTTACTTTTACTGCCTCTATATTACTTGAAGACCTTTTACTTTCAAACTTGTAAAAATTTGAATTTTAAAGTTCAAATCTCTTCTCTCTCACACTTTCCATTGCTGTCCCCTTTCCTATTATTTCTTTCCCATTGCTGTCCTCCTTCCTATTATTTCTCTTTTCCCTTTCCTTGCAGTCTTCATTCCTATTAATTCTCTCTCCTTGTTGTCTTTCTTCCTATTATTTATTATTTCTCTTTCCTTCCTATTATTTATTATTTCTCTTTCCTTGCTATCCCCCTTCCTATTATTTCTCTCTCCTTGCTGTCCCCTTTCCTATTATTTATCTCACCTTATTGTCCTCTTTCCTATTTCCCTCTCATTGTTGTCCTCCTCTTATTATTTATTATTTATCTCTCCTTGATATTCCCCTTTTTATTATTTCTCTATCCTTGTTATCCCTTTTCCTATTATTTCTCTCTCCTTGTTGTCCCCTTTCTTATTATTTCTCTCTCCTTGTTGTCTCCCTTCCTATTGTTTTTCTCTTTCTCTCTCTTGATCCCATATGATAGATTACGGTAAAAAAGAGCGATGATGGGGGAGGGAAAGGAGAGAGATAAAGAGAGAGAGGATGGGGGACAACAAGGAGAGAGAAAGAAAGAATAGGAAGGCGTGTGAGAGAGTTTTAAATTTCAAATAAAAAGTCCAAAATATCATTCTATATTCTTTGGTTTTCAAGTAATATAGGGGTAGTAAAAAAAAAAAATACAGCTCACAAGGCTCTCTAACTTGAAACTATGTAATTTTAGAGGTTGTTAACCTTAGAAAATCCATAGATATATATATATATATATATATATATATATATATATATATATATATATATATATATATATATATATATATATATATATATATATATATATATATATATATATATATATATATATATATATAAAAGCTGGAAGTAGCCCACTAGCTCATATGAACACATAAGCCCAACGGTCCAGATTGAATTTCGGTCGATCTGACGATCAAAGATGTCCGGTAGTGTTTAAATTTTTTTTTTTTTTTCTACAAATCCAAATCACTTGAAATTTTAGGTATGTATTATTCTCATCAAGGCACACCTAATAAAAATATAAAAAAAACTATTCAAAAAAAATAAAATGACCAAAATGTCCGGTAATATTTGGTCATTTTATTTCATGTAAAATATTTTTTTGATATTTTCAAAGATTCAACAATTTTTTATAAACACATGCCTAGAATTTCAAGTGATTTGGATTTGTAGAAAAAAAACTAATATTCAAACACTACCGGATAACCTTGATCGTCAGATCGGCTCAAATTCAATCTGAGCCGTTGGGCTCATATGTTTATATGAGCTTGTGAGCTAATCCCATATATATATATATATATATATATATATATAACCATCCTGTAAATTCATTTACTATTGCTTTAGCAACTTCCTGATCATGGTTGCCTGCCATTTTATTTGCAGAGGCATACATGGTCATATGTCTCATAACATCTAGTATTTTTAATTCTAATAGTCCATCAATTTGCCAGTTGACTATTGATCTCCATGAATAAGATACTGCCTGTTGTATTGAATCTTCTTCCATTTGAATATCAACAGGGGTAGGTCTTTTATGGTAGGGTAAGGCTGTTATGGGTTTCCAATATTTTCTATAAGCTATTTTATTGATGGTGTCCATTAGAGGTGTAGTATCCATAAATGCTTTTTCTTGATTTTGGATTGTATCCTCTATAATGGGTTCTTCTTCTGTTAGCATCATTGTTTCATGCTCAGGTATTACAGCTTTTCCTTTATCAGAAGCTTCAGGTGTTTGAGAAGTAAATGTTGATGGAGGAATAACGGTTGATGGAGGAATATTAATTTGGGATGAAGGTATTCCTTTGATATCTAACTGGGATAGTTTGGAAATTAATTGATCCATAATAGATTTATTATTTTCTCCAATATGAAATTTATTTTTATTTAACTCAGGAGGTGGTTTGAATAATACTGATTTAGGAATAGAAGGTATAATAGCCTTTTCTTTGGATACTATTCTTTCTGTTTGTTTTCCTATAGATTGTAAATATAAGTTTGTATAATTGTTTTGTTCCACAATATGTGGTATATACTCTTGCTTTTTATTTATTTCTTTAGGTATGGCTTTATATGGTGTAGCCACAATATCATATACTGATTGAGATTGGATAGGCTCATTCTTTTTTGGAATCGTTGCCTTGAGTATAATACTTTTTTCAGGTGGATGTATACTAGCTGTTGTAGTACCATCAGTACTTATATATGTTTTTTCTTCTAATGTTTGAATTTTTTCAAATGAAGGAATACTAATATTATTTTCTGAACACATATCTCTTAACCATTGAAAGAATCCTATATTTAATCTTTCTTTGTGTAGAAATTTATTATATTTTTTATGTAGTAATTCCAGCAGTCTGGGTGGTTGAAATCTTTTTAAATACCATTCTCGTATATTTTTATTTTCTTCTGATAAATAATCTTGTTTGAGAAAATTCTTATTTAATTTTCTTCATTTCCTTTCTAGCTTAGCTGCTAGATAGGCTGCTATATATTCTTCTGAATATTGAGTATTATCATTTGTATCATCCTCTATTTGTAGTGTACATACTTGGAAGTCTTGTAATTCTTCTATACTGGGTTCAGTATTAGAAGTTGTGGGATGAGTTTTAGATGTGTATGTTGGAATTACAATATTATCTCTAGTTCTATGTGTTCCTTGAAATTGCATATCTGAATTGGATGAAGAAGGGTAATTAGGAGGAGGTAATATAATAACATTTGGATTGTGTGAATATGATTTTCTACTTGGTATGTTTTGTTTATTATTGCTCTTCCTATTTATATTAATATCATCCTGGGATTGCGACTTTTTAGGTAGAGTTTGAAATTGAATTTCTACATTACCATCTGTATGTTCTATTATATGATTGGGAATATGATGTTGAGGAATTTCTTGTGGTTGATTAGCATTTTGTAATGCCCATGATTGAGGTAATATAATATCGGACCATTTTATGGTTTTTGGAACAATCATATTAGATTTTTCTATATTTGTTTGGAACAAGATTGTTTGATCTTTTTGATCAAGTTTTAAGGTATTGGGGCTTAACGTATTCATGACTTTATAGTATATTCGATATACTATAGCCAGATTTTGTGAACCATGGATCATATTGAATCCATGTGTTTTGAGATTTATTGTTAAGATATCTAGGATATTTGGGTCGGTCAAAGAAACAGAAAAATTAGGAAAACAGTTAAAATAGATTGGACCACTACAAAGGCTGGATTCAACCATGCCAAGTAGAGAGTCTGTGAATATATTGTGTCTTGTATCTCTTAGGCATACAAGCACAGAAGTGTTCAACCCTAAACGGGTCAAAGGTTTTACGGCTATTTGAATAAGGCCAATGTGTAAATATTTGTAGTTATTTTCTTTATGTTTTTCTATTACTTTTTTCGAGAGTAGGTGAAAGTCTTCTTGGTTTTGTGTTACTGATAGACTTTCTTCTACAGTCTTGATGGCATAACCCATCTTTAGTTTAAATGATCCTTTATTATAAACATCATGAATTGGTACCTTAGGAATATTCCAGTTTTGAATATTTTCCTCAATATCATTTATAATAATTTGTTCTTTATTCTTGATTCTAAGTTTTGAAGATGAAGGTACAGATTTACCGGTAAGATTCTTTATGAGATTAGCCATCCGTAGGTTGCGGATAATGACAATCTGGACATTCAGTGGCCTTAGCTTTTTTCCCTAAGCGGCTCTCCTGGCCTTGGCGGTACTTTTCGCATCGGCGTTCACTTGTCTCTTGTCTTAACTCTCGGACCAACTTTCTTGGTGGTCAATCTCACTTAGTTTCTTAAGGTAAAATGTATCTTTATCTTAACCTATGGAGTGAAAAGAACAGTTTTACAAATTCTTCAGTCGTAACTGTTTGCACAGTTCCACTGTGGAATAGTTCTACTGTTGTAATTTGTTTTGACAGTGTATCACTTTTATATATATATATATATATATATATATATATATATATATATATATATATATATATATATATATATATAATGCAGATTCTTCAAGGTCTTTGACTGAATTCGTCCGGGTCATCTTCGTCTGGATCAGTTTCTTCATCCGGATCTTCTGTAGGGAGATTAAGATATTGGTTGGTGTGTAAAGGAGATGATTGTACGGTCTCCTCAGAGGAAACTGGTTTTTTCCCAACTTCAACAAATATTTCTCTCATTTGTTTTTCTAATGTCTCTTTTGAGGCATTAGGGTTTGACTAGAGCATATTTCTCAGGTAGGTTGGGAAATCAAATGAAGTATTGGTAATTGGGCTTGGTTGTTTCTCAGGGGTGTGAGTGTTGTAGGGTCTATATTGAATATGTCCCACCACTTGACAGAGATAATTTTTCCAAGCCTGGGGATATAAGAATAATCACCAGTGGTATCAACTGAGATTGAATAATCCCATTTCATTATCCATGGAATTTGGTATAGGGCCATGAAATATAGGTGGATGTCAATAGTATTATCAGCATGGTTATATTCTTTGAATTGTTCCTGCACTGTTTTGAAAGCAGGAGGTAAAATTTGAGACGTTGAACCCCACACAAAAAACCAATTTTTAAACCATGTGGGAAATCTTTCGAAAATAGGGAGCCGGAACTAGATGTTCCAGCTGTGTGTGTTATTGGGATTTTGGTAATAGAATAACTTATGCCATGCTTCAATATATTCGGCATACTTATAATATTTATAAGAAAAGTCTGGGTTGTGAAGTTTCTTTCCTTGCGCGGGATTGCAACCCCACTCTTCATAGGAAAGTAAGTTTTTAATTTGAACCTTTGAATATGCAATGGTCCTTGTGTTCTGTTGATAATAGTGGACAACGGAAATGGATCCCGTTTCCATCAAGATGGCTTCAAAGTATTCTCTGGTTTTAACCCCATTGGAAGGGTTAAGATGATTGAGCAAATATAAATGAGCAAGTTTTATTAGCTCAGTATTAACATTATTTGAACTAGATGATTCTGTATCAGAAGAATTTGAAGAATCAGAAGATTCTATCCATATAAGATCATCATCCTGAATTTGATCGATATGAGAATCAGTAGAAGTAGAAGAGGTTGAATCATAATTGATTATATTATATAATTTTGATTTTATTGTTTCATCTAAATGTAACGATTCTATTTTCTTTTTTAATTTACATTGATGTTTATAATGTCCTACTTTACCACACTTATAACATACTGGTAATTTTCTCTTTTTTTTTGTATTGGGAGAAAATTTATTGATTAGTTTTCTTTTACACTTTTTATAATATTTTTTCTCATTTTTATCTTTGGATTTATATTGGTCCATGGTGGAGGATTCTTTTTGAGTCTATCATATAGAGACTTAGAATCGATAGCAAGATTAGGATAAAAATCACTAACATAGTTTAAACATCCTAAGAACCTTTGGAGTTCTTTTTTATCAAGTATTTGATCAGGGAATTTATGTGTTGAGGGATTAGCCTTATGCACAGATATGAAAGTCAAAAGGCAACTAGACAAACAAAAGAATACTAAGCGCAAAGAGCTTGGTGACTTTTGTGAACAATTTGGATATTATCTAGATAAGAAAAATATACCTAACAAATTATATAAGAAAAAAAAAAAATATAACTTCCAAATATTTTGATAAGACTACTCAAATATTAAATACAGCAGATGGAAGTAGATTATTTATCAAGTATAAATTGTCTAATGCTTCTGTTTGTAATAATCATCAATGCCTTGATACACCATTTATTATGGTAAAAGGATTAAGCCAAGCGGTAATTCTTGGAGTCCCATTCCTTACTTTACTATATCCTTTGACCATAGATCAAACAGGAATATCTTCAACTATTCAAAATATACCAATACATTTTAATTTTATCCATAAACCAAAATTAAAAGAATTGAATAATGTCAAAAGCCAGTTACAAAATAAAGAAAGAATTCTTTGCACCTTAAAACAAGAACTTAAATATAAGTCTATTGAAGAACAAATAAATAATCCTTCAATTCAACAAAAAATCCAATCAATATATATGTATATATATATATATATATATATATATATATATATATATATATATATATATATATATATATATATATATATATAAGTAATGATCCTATGATACCCTCCCACACTCATGTGTGTAGGACTTCCAAGGATCACCATTAAATTTGGTATAGATCTCTAGAAAAGTTATCAAAGGATGTGAGACTTGACTTTTTCAAAGATCTGTGACAAATTTATTGATGGTCCTTTAGGGTTTACACATGTGGCTTTGAGTGGATCTCATAGGATCATATATATATATATATATGGGATTTTCTAGGGTTAATTGGACCCCAAATTATATAGGTTCAAGTTAGAGACCCTTGTGAATTGTATTTTTCCTTTTACTGCCTCTATATTACTTGAAGACCTTTTACTTTCAACCTTGTAAAAATTTGAATTTTAAAGTTTAAATCTCTTCTGTCTCACACACGCATTCTTATTATTTATCTCTCCTTGTTATCCCCATCCTCTCTCTCTCTTTATCTCCATTTTCTCTCATTGTCGTTCCCCATCATCTCTCTTCGTGTTGTCCTCTTTATTTTTTCTCTCCTTGTCCTCCATCTTTTCTCTCCTTGTTGTCCACCATCTTCTCTCTCCTTATTGTCTCCTTCCTATTTTTTCTTTCTCCTTAATGTCCCCCATCTTCTCTCTCCTTGTTGTGCTCATTCCTATTCTTTCTCTCTCATTGTTGTCTCCTTCATCTTCTTTCTTCTCCTTTTATCCCCCTTCTTACTATTTCTCTCTTTCTCTCTCCTTGTTTCCTTCCTATTATTTCTCTTTCCCCTTTTATCCCCCTTCTTACTATTTCTCTCTTTCTCTCTCTTTGTCCCCTTCCTATTATTTCTCTCTCCTTGTAGGCCCATTCTTATTATTTTTCTCTCATGTTCCCCTTCTTATTATTTCTCTTTCATGTCCCCCTTCCTATTATTTTTCTCTCCTGTCCCCCTTCCTATTATTTTTCTCTCCTTGCTCCTATTATTTTTCTCTCCTGTCCCCCTTCCTATTATTTCTCTTTCCTTGCTCTCTCTCCTTGCTACCCCCTTCATATATTTTTCTCTCATGTCCCTTTCCTATTATTTCTCTCTCCTTGCTCCTATTGTTCTTATTTTTCTCTCTCCTTGCTCCTATTATTTCTCTCTCCTATCCCTGTTCCTATTATTTCTCTTTCCTTGCTCCTACATTGCTTTCCACCTTCCTATTATTTATCTCTCATTGCTGTCCTCCTTCTTATAATTTATTATTTCTCTCTCCTTTCTGTCCCCTTTCCTATTATTTCCTTCTCATAATGTCCACCTTTCTATTATTTCTCTCTCCTTGCGTCCTCCTTCATATAATTTATTATTTCTCTCTCTTTCCTATAATTTATTATTTCTCTCTCTTTCCTATAATTTATTATTTCTCTCTCCTTGTTGTCTCTCTTCATATTATTTCCTTCCCATTGTTGTCCCCTTTCATATTATTTCCTTGCCATTGCTGTCTCGTTTCCTATTATTTCCTTGCCAATGTTGTCCTCCTTCCTATTATTTCTCTTTTCCCTCTCTTTGTAATCATCTTTCCTATTATTTCTCTCTCCTTACTGTCCTCCTTCCTATTATTTATTATTTCTCTCTCTTTGCTATCCTCTTTCCTATTATTTATTATTTCTCTCTCCTTGTTGTCTCCCTTCCTATTATTTCTCTCTCTTGCTGTCCCCCTTCTTATTATTTCTCTCTTTGTTGTCCCCTTCCTATTATTTATCTCTCCTTGTTGTTCCCTTTCCTATTATTTATCTCTCCTTGTTGTCCTCTTGCCTATTTCCCTCTCATTGTTGTCCTCTTTCCTATTTCCCTCTCATTGTTGTCTTCCTTCTTATTATTTCTTTTTTCCCTCTCCTTGCAGTCCTCCTTATTATTAATTCTCTCCCCTTGCTGTCCACCTTCCTATTATTTATTATTTCTCTCTCCTTGCGGTCCTCCTTCATATTCCCTTTCTTACTATTTATCTCTTCTTGTTGTCCTCTTTTTATTTCCCTGTCATTTCTGTCTTCCTTCCTATTATTTATTATTTATCTCTCCTTATTATCCCACTTTCTATTATTTCTCTCTCATTGTTATCTCCCTTCCTATTATTTATTATTTATCTCTCTTTCTAATATTTCTCTCTCATTGTTATCTCCCTACATATTATTTCTCTCTCCTTGTTATCCGCCTTCCTATTATTTTTCTCTCTTTGTTGCCTCCCTTCTTATTATTTCTCTCTTCTTGTTGTCTCCCTTCCTATTATTTCTCTCTTTCTCTCTCTTGATCCCATATGAGAGATTACGGTCAAAGAGAGCAATGATGGGGGAGGGAAAAGAGAGAGATAAAGAGAGAGGATGGGGGACAACAAGGAGAGAGAAAGAAAGAATAAGAAGGCGTGTGAGAGAGTTTTAAATTTCAAGTAAAAAGTCCAAAATGTCATTCTATATTGTTTGGTTTTCAAGTAATATAGGTGTAGTAAAAATAAAAATATGGTTCACAAGGCTCTCTAACTTGAAACTATGTAATTTTAGTGGTTGTTAACTTTAGAAAATCCTTATGTATATATGAAAAGATGGGATTAGCCCACTAGCTCATATGAACATATGAGCCCAACGTTCCAAATTGAATCTAGGCTGATCTGACGATCACGGATGTATGGTAGTATTTGAATTTTAGTGTTTTTTCTACAAATCAAAATCACTTGAAATTTTAGGAGTGAGTAATTTCAAAAAATATAAAAAAATTATTTTACATGAAATAAATTGATCTAAATATCCCCAAAATATTTTGGGGGGTATTTTGATCATTACATTTTTTTTCGAATAATTTTTTTTATATTTTTATTAGGTGCAGCTTGATGAGTAGAATATACACCTAAAATTTCAAGTGATTTGAATCTGTAGAAAAATAAATAAAATTCAAACACTACCAGACATATGTGATCGTTAAATCGGCCCAGATTCAATCTGAGCCGTTGGGCTCATATGTTCATATGACCTAGTGGGCTAATCCACTCTTTTTCATATATATATATATATATATATATATATATATAGGGAAAAGTTTATATAAGGTTGCAATTTTTAAAATATAGAATCACATATGCACCTCAAATATCTAACGGAAATGTAGTTTTAATATTGAATAAGCCCTCTAATCGATCATCTCGACATTGAGATGTATGAATATGAAAAAAAAAAAAAGAGTTTTTTAGTCCTTGAAATACTGCATCTTGCAACATAGTATGTGACCGTCCATTTTCAAGATTTTCATATATTATAGATCTATTTGATTTTAACCATTTTTGGAATTTAAAATTTTCTAATTAGGTATGAACATAAATTTTAAGATAATATTAAAAAAAATTTATAATAAAATTACATATTATGATAAAATTTTAAGGTATTAATTGGATTGTTTAAGGATGCTTCCTTATAGAAACCACATCCATCGCTAAACATAATTATTAATGTAACATGTAGCCTAACAAAACCCATATATATATATAGGACCCTGCTACGTACAATACCATAAGACCCCAATATACCATCGTTGGATTCTACTCCATATCTCGAGGTAGGTTTTACCGTCACCTGCAAACCGCTCTCTCTCCCTTCCTTCATTCCTACTGTCTCTCTTTGTACTCTCTAGCGGGAACAAGGCAGACCAGCCGGGTGCCGAGAAATGCGGAGGATGGGGAAGATGAGGATTTGTCGAAAGAGTATGTGAAACTCTGGGTGGAGGAAGAAAAGCAAGCTTCTCCTAACTTAAACAGGAAGAAAACCCTCCTCTCCCTTCCTCCTCACACTCTCGCCTCCAAATTTCATGGTCACATAGACAAACAGCTCAGACTTTTGACTATAAGAAAAATAAAAGAGGCCATATTTCACAGCCAAGCCCAACTGCTTCTTCAGACAGAGCAATTTTTTTCTCTATCTTACTAGCAATTCATGCAAAATCTCAACAACTCTCTTATGTAAAATATCACTATTTGGATTCAAATCGAAGGAGTCTTCATATGGAGATACATGGTGAAGTTTATGAAATTCTTCAATCCAATATTCGATTTTTCACTTTAATCAAAACCCTTTCAAGGGGTAGAGAGAGAAAGCAATTGGCCCACATTCTCTCATATATTTTTGCTGAATAAAAATATGGGTACCTTGAATGCTTCACAATTAAAGCATTCTCTCATATATTTTTGCTGAATAAAAATATGGGTATCTCCGCTTCACAATTAAAGCTTAAACATTGTTTCCCATCTTCCATATTGGTCCCATCTTTCATATTGGAGAGAGAGAAAGCCCCACAAAATTAATATCTAAAACTTTCAAATAACCCTTGGGTCAACCCAAATACCACCTCATACATTCCATTATTTGTAAGGAAAGCCTTCTCTTTGCTCATGAAGAGGAGATTCTTCAGCTCTGACTGATGATTTCCCCCCTTGGAGATTAGGATTTGTTTTGATTTTTTTTTTTAGAGATTAGACTTAGGTGGGTTTGGGTTTTATTCTTGAGTGAGAATGATTTAAAAACAAGTGCACCAGTGAGAAAAGAATAGGGTGGATGGGCACCACAATGAGATTTGGGAAAGAACTACAAAACAACATAGTATAAAAATTGGATACTCCATATAAGAGGAGAGGGGAGAAAAGAGAAAATAGAAAAGGCCATGTGAGTGAAGAGAGAAGAAAGAGAGAGTTAGAGAGTGAAAATTATTGCAGGACTCCATTCCAACTAGTGATTCTTAGAGGGAGAGATGACAGAGATTCAGACATCATCTGTTTTTAAAGAGCGAGAAGATAGATTCACGTCTTATCTGTTTGTAGAGAGAGAGAGAGAGGAGAGATTCAAAGAGAGAGAAAGTATTTAGAGAGAGAAGAGAAGACGGGAGTTTTAAGAGAGTACAGATGTTCGTTTTTAACCTTCTTTACATGTTACCCGGTAATACCTCGATCTTGCATTGAGAATTGAGACACATCCAACGGCCTAGATTAGGGATCCCATGCCATTAAGTGTGGCAGGGTCTCACAAGGTCATTTCCCATAATATATATATATATATATATATATATATATATATATATAGGAAAAAGTTCCTGTACGCCCATGTATGTGCCGTTACAGCAAACTTCCAATGGCCCAGATCGAATATGGGCTGATCTGATGGTCACAGTTGTCCGAAAGTGTTTAAATTTTAATTTATTTTCTACAAATCGGAATGAACTGAAATTTGGAGCGTGTGTACATCTTAGTGAGACGCACCTAATAAAAATATAAAAAAAACCCCTGAAACTTTTTGAGGGTAGTTTGATCAATGTATTTCATGTAAAATATTTTTTTGATATTTTCTGTAGATTCACCTATTTTTTATGAACACATAATCCAAATTTCAGATCATTCAGATTGGTAGAAAAAGAAATAAAAAATGAAACACTATCGGACATCTGTGATTGTCAGATCGGGCCAGATTCGATCAAGGCCATGTGGCGTACTGTTGCATCTTCCATATATATATATATATATATATATATATATATATATATATATATATATATATATATATATATATATATATATATATATATATATATATATATAGCACACAGATACATATAAGCCTACCAATCCAAATTCGATTTGGACTGATTCAATTATCACAATTACAATTCATATTTGAATTTTTATTTTTATTTTTATAAATTCAGATCACTTAAAATTTTGGCCATGTATTCTTTAAAAATAGGATAATATAATAAAAATATTAAAAAAATAATTTTTATTATTTTTTGATCAATTTATAGTTTTTGACCAATGGGTATTTTGATCAATTTATATTTTTGTTAATATTTTTATTATGTATGTCATGATGAAAATAATAGACGATGAAAATTTCATGTGTTTTGACTTTGTAAAAAAAATGAAAATTAACGTACGAAATGTGGTTGTGATCGTCAGATCGGCCAGATTGAATCTGAGCCACTAGGCTCATATGTAGTTGTGAGCAGTTGCAGAAAAAGAAAAAGGCCACAGCAGGGAGTGTGCTCATTGTAATTTTGGCGAAAACATATTCCTATACTATAATAAAGAAGCAAACATAGTGCCCATACACAAGTTTATATAGAGTAAATTATGTATGTACCCGAAGTAATTATCTAAAATACAAAATAATCCGATTATAGGCGGAAATTACAAAGAAGATCGATTAACCCACATTTTTTTTTTTTCCAAAATTACCCATCGATCCAAGGATTTTATAGAAGTACTCAAGCATTCCAAGGTTAGAATCCTCAGACCACCTGACAAACAAAGCAAACTCCCAGTAGAGCTATCGCAAGTCCCCACCCTCAAACCGCTATTTTTCTCAAACAATAAGAAAAAAAAACGATCCGAAGATGAGGACTTAGGACCATCCGGGAACTGATTTATGCTTAGTCTAGAGAGCGGTCTTAGGTATCTGGACATTTGAACATACCAAACAAACTTGGACTTTCTAACTTATATACCCACAAGAGCAACATGATAGTTTGATGAGAACCTCAATTTACCAATGTTTCAATTCACAACTCTAGGACTAGGCCAATGATGAATGCCTCATACACTCATTCATCATTGGAGTACGCTTTCTCAAGGGACAAGGAGGTTTGACAGTGTGTTTGGAGTTACGAAAAGAACTTCGACCTCTAGCCAATGATTTTGTAGTGCTCCATCTAAAATAGTTCCAAAGTTGAATGTTGCGTAGGGGTGCCAACGGGTGGTTAAATAGTTTGAAAGTCTTTTTCTTTTTTTTTCTCTTTTTTGTCACATGGTCCAAAGCGCACACACATACATAAAAAAAATTGTGTTGTATGTTCGTAAGTCCAACTTTTGAATAAACCCAAAAAATTGTGTTGTATGTTCGTAAGTCCAACTTTTGAATAAACCCAAACATCTTAGGCTCAATTGGTTAGCGCTTAACAATTTACAACGCCACATTTTAGGCTCAATTTCTATCAAGAGTAGGAGCTCTCTCTCCACTTACTCACTCTAAAAAATAAAAAAAAATAAAAAAATAAAAACTTTTGAATAAACCCAGACACGTTAATCTTTTTATGTTCCGGGTGGTTCTTAAGTTTAGACTTTTGAACTTCCCAAGTATAGTCTCGGTGGTTCGAAGATTAGACTCTTGAATCGCCCAAACCACTAAACACATGAAAAAAAAATTGATCTAGTTGGGCGATTCAAGAGTCTAATCTTGAATGGGGTAAAATAAAATGCTAAAAGAGTAGACCTCAACGTAACATGGCACAAAATTTGGATTAAGTGGTAACTTGCATCTTTTCCCCAATCTATGCATAAATTTATCTTTTACTTTTTCTTCTCTTTCTGTTTTAGGTAAGTCAAGAAATCAAATTCGAACCCAGGACATTAGGAAAGGCGGCAATTGGGATAAGACAACCGGCTGACCCTGGTCGACCTGACATGGGTCCTAATCTAGACCCAAATACTCAACTTGGTGAGTTGGGTCCAGGTCCATCCCGGACCTAATTCGATTAGGTTTAGCTTGGGTCCTATATGCTAAATATAAAATTTATTTTTCTTTTCTCTAACCTGGAAGCCTGTGTCCCATGACCTGGACAGGACACGAGTCTAGTTTTGATATGGGTCCTGCTAGGATCCCGTCGGGGTTGGAGTCGAGCCAACTTTACCCTTCCCATTAGCACCCCTAGGCTGAGGCTATATCACCGCAATCGATAAGAGAGAGCCCCAGTCGCCACAACCGCTTCACATTAACCATGTTTCATGCATTTGTGTGATGATATAAATAATAGAAAAAAGTTTAAAATAAATAAATAATTTTATATAGCTATTTCTTTGTTGGTAGAAGCATACCTGAATATGACTGAAGCTATCCAAAGCAGGCCGAATTTGACCGAAGCAGCAACACTAAGCGTCGATTCACTTCAGTTGATGTCTAAAAGCCGAAGGGTTGAGTCTCTTCGCCCGAAGCTAAGTAAATTTGATAACAATGATACAAGGTGAAAATAAGAGAGATTAAAAATGAATAAAGAGCATGTGTAGCATGCTCCATCGTCGGGCATTACCGTACAACAACTCCCTCTGGCAACATTGCTAGTTGGGAGAATTGTTTTATCTGAAATTTTTGGGTCAATCTAAATATCACTAGACAATTATTTTCAAAAAAAAGATTTGGATTTTGAGTCATTGAACATCTTGATCTTAAAAGGACTTTATGATAAAGCACGATATATGTATATTTAAAAAAATCGTTACTTCTACACCGACAAGATCACTTACAATGTCCAATTATAATCAAACCACTCTTGAAATAAATAAAATAAAATAAAATCGGTTCTCAATTGTTACTTCTTCAAATACAATTATTTATTCAAGAAATAAACCTAGAATTTATTGCTTTATGGGAAGAGAAGTAAATATTTTAAAAAGATAAAATTGCCTGAGATTACCTCAACCATGCTTAGTACACGCCATGCCGAGTCTCCTTCTTTCGATGGTGCTCGGGATCTATCATCGGTAAGTTGATTTCTCTACTATGACAAAAATCAACTTTTCATCAGCTTGATTTTAGAGAGATGAGAGAAGAATATGAAGAGAGAGGGAGAGATCTATTAGCAAAGGGTTCTTGCACTTTACCACCCATAAATATAAACACCACCTGGATTTAGGCGTGCCACCCAAAGAGAATTCCCCAAAGAGAAAAGGACACCCAAAACAACTTGGGGAGAGAGATATAAAATTAGGGCGTGCCTCCCTTGGTAATCTAAGGCCCTTTCCTGAAAGAGCAAAATTTTGGGTTGGGAGAGAGAATTGTTGAAGAGAGAGTAGAGAATACATATGTCATGGGAGACCTCCTTTTATAGATTTTCTATGATATAGATTTTGCCTCAATTCGTAGGGTTAAATCTCAACCGTCAATCTAAGAATACTTGTGGGATGAGAGATTTGAGCCATCGATCTTTTTGATCCACCAAGATTCAAAAAACATAACCTAGAACCTTATCTTCCCTCTCCTAAATCTATTCCTATCAATAACTTATATTTTAATATATCGGACTCATCACTATAAAATCATATTAAAGAATTAATGTAATAAAAATATTTTTTTAAAACGATTTGAGGTTCTTAAAACTTGTCTAAATTTTTTAAACTTCGTAAATACCTTTTTTTTTAATATTTGGCCAGTTTGATATATAACTAATGGGTGACCGATTCAACCTAGCTATTCGAGTGTTTAATAAGCACTAGTTAGTACTAAACTTGCCTAAATTTTTTAAATTTTGTTATTACTTTTTTGTAAAAAAATATGTCGAGTTGGCCGGTTTGATTTAGAACCGATGATCGGTTCAACCTACTTTTTTTATTGTTTAAGCACTAGTTGGTGCTAAACCTTTTTGAGATGGTGAGTATGAAAAGTATTTAAGCCAAAAGTTTGTATGATTCCCCATGAACGTATCATCCATTCATTTGATAGGGTAAAACCTGTCTAGCAGTATTTTTAGGATCCTCAATTTTGGACCTGTAATCCCCTCAGGCAACCAACTCCAAAAATAAAAATAAAAATAAAATAAATAAATAAATTAAATGAATGGTATGATTCGAGTCGGAAACAGAGACCATCAGAACCAAGTACTTTCGGAAACCAAATGTTTTCCATTTCAAAGTCATCTGATGAGAGTGCATAATACAGCCCATCATTCTCCTCTCTCTAGCTCATAATCTGACTCGACCAATTGAATGTTATGATTCGAGTCGGGATTTGAATCTACCATTAGCAAGAGTTGTTGTTCGAGTCAGCCAATTGAAAGATTGAATTACCATTGCGGTTTGAACCACATTGATTTGATGGGAATGTTCTTTTTTAGTATTGCCTATGGACAATTTTTGGGTAGGATGGCTTTTGGCAGTTATTTCCACTACTAGTATCAAGCATAGTTATCGGGAGTGGGAGCGAGAACGGTTCCGGTTCCAAGAGCGGGAGCGAGAGCGTGGGATCGATGGCTGCCTGATGCTCCGGAGCTCTGGGAGTGAGATCCAGTGAGGGTAGAAGTCACGGATTGAGATCCCGTTTGAACAGGGAGCAGATCCCGATACATTGGGATCGAGATCCCTATTTAAATGGAACGCATTCTATGTAATTACGGAACGAGATCCCTTTTGAATAGAGAGTGATATCCGGTTTGAATAAGGAGCAAGATCTTGAGAAATATGGATCTAGATCCCTATTTGACTGGAACGGGATATATGTAAAATGGGATCGCACTCCCGTCGATAACAAGAATGAGATCTCATTTAATGTTGGGTCTCCCTCCAATCTAAAGAATACCATGATCTTATTTGGATAGGATTGAGCTCCATTCATTGTAGGATCATGTTTCGTACAATAATGGTCTGCGCACCCACACAAAACTCCACTTGTATGAAGAATCCAATTCCATTACACATGGCTTCGTGTACCAACTAAGCACAGCAAACCATTTCCATACGAATGCGATCTCAATTTGGTTAAATTTAAAACAAATGTTCTATCTATCAATGGCCTATGCAGCTAGATCTATGCACAACCAATCCTATATGTCCTTGATTCATTAAATCCCATTATTTTAGTATGAAATAAAGTATTTTAATGCTATGAATAATTAGTATTAATATTGTTCAAATTCGCATATATGATAGGAAAATGAAATTAAAAGTATTAATTTTTTATATTTAAATGTTAATTTTATTTAAGAAGTTTTTTTAGAAAGGTATAAAATGGTAAACTAAATTTATTCAAAATTTTTAAAAAAAAAACTATTATCATAAAAATAAAGCTAATTATATATATATATATATATATATATATATATATATATATATATATATATATATATATATATATATATATATATATATATATATATATATATATATATATATATATATATATATATATATATATATATATATATATATACATATATATATATATATATACAAATTTGGGAACTCATTTGAGAATTATATAGTACTTTATCCCTGAAGAAGAGGGAGCGAACTCCGTGGTGAATGGGATCGAGATCCGTGTATCAGCAGCAGCGAGCTCCGTTGAGAATGGGAGCAAGATCCATGAGGTATAGGGAGCGAGATCCATTGTGAAAGGGAGCGAAATCCCTAAAGTAGAGGGGAGCGAGCTCCGTTGTGAATAGGATCGAGAATCCTAAAAATTGGAGTGAGATCCCGAAAAAATGAGAGCAGATTCTGAGCGAGATCCCAGCTCCGGAACCCTAGGGTGGCGCTTCCAAGATCGTAGAACCTCTAGATTGAAACTGTGTTTGCAGGATCGTTGAGATGGTTGTAACAACGTTTGATCCAGTGTTCAAAAAATCAAACCGACCCTAGAAACTAGCCAAGGGTAGCATCCAAGTAACCGATAAACCAACCGGTTCAGCCGGCCTAACAGATATAAAACATGATCAACTATATATATATATATATATATATATATATAAAATACCCAGTCCAACCACCAAAATTAACCAAAACTATTTTTTTTTTCTTAAAGTACCCCGTCCGACCACTAAAATTGACCAAAACTGGATCGGCCAATGGCTAGTTTGGGTTTGACCAACCGATTCCAAGTTGGATAGGTCGATTTTGCCAAGCTGATTTGATCTTATCCACTTTTCCTTTCCCTTTCCTCTCAAATCTCAACAATTCATTGTTTCGTTTTTTGGGTTAAATTTGGGTTTGAGTGCTATTTCTTAATCACAGAAGATCAGTGCTTGGAGTGGATAAGCACTCTCAGGGTCCAGGTCCTGTCCCAAGGATGGACCCAAACCTAACTAGTTAGGTATCTGCTAGAGCGGTCAACTTCGACCCAGACCTGACCTGTTTAAGTATGGGTTAGAGCCGGATTAAGTAGGGTCTAGGTCTACTGGAGAGTAAGCCGACACACCTGGTCCTTTACTAGAGTCTAGACCCCAGACCAGGATAGCCGTTGACATAACAAGATTATCACCTCTAACCTAACAGGCATTATCCTCTTTGGTTTAGTATCCGTGGGGATCTGGGCCTCTATCCTCTAGTGAGAATAGAGTCCAAAACTTCATTCATGAGGCTCACTATGACTAAGGTCCAGCCCAGTCTCCAGCCAACACTATCCTCCCTTCAAAATTGACAAGAAAGACTTCAAATTCTCATGCATGTTATCTCCAAACATCTATGACTTGATGGAAAGGAAATGGTGAATCATACAACAAAAGTCGATGCAAGTAAATAGTATACAAAACGGCGCTTGTCATAATAAAATGGAGCGAAAGAGTTAATAGGGTCATAAACCCTATCATAAAGGGTCTTGAAGGCTTCTTCATCAAAATAACATCAAGTAAGGTGGTTTAGCGAACTAAGGTGGTTTAGTGAGTCTAAAGAAACAAACCTATCCATCCACAATACCCAATCTTAACTAAGAAGCCAAGAAGGTAGCCATCTCTCCGGACAATATCTCCTTCCATTCCAAGGTTCCAAATAGAAGGGGTTTACAAATAGAATGAAATAACTTATTTGCAATACATTATATAGAATAGAAGAATACATAGAAAAGATCTAGAAACAAATATTTTCTTGGGAAAATATCTCCATATCCCTTATTTTTAGGTTTCATTTCTTGATCAACCCAATATTTCGAAAGGTATCGTCTAACCCCCCCCCGGTCACTTTAAAAGTATTTTTTAACCTAAACAAATGTGAGAGAGACATGCTATTTCTAAATGTAATCATTTCTCTCTCTTTCTCTCTCTTTCTCTCTTTTCATGTGTCTCTCTTACTTTCCCTTTCCTCCACGTTTCTCCAAATCCTCTCTCACTCCTCCTGGTAATCTCTCACCTCCATGAAGCCCTTCTCTCTCTCCAGAAGTTTGGGATGATGGCTTTTAGAAAAGACATGTTTTTTAAGATTTTTTTGACCTAAAAAAACATGTTTAAATTATCTCAGGGGGTTAATAAAATCTACAAGTTTTATGTCCCAAGATATCTTTTGAAACCTTGGGTCTATTGTGAAATGAAGCCTAAAAACATGGGGTATGAAGATATTTTCTCTACTTTCGTTCATTGATAATATCAAAAGAAAAAAAAAAAAGAAATTTCTAGGATAAAGCAATATATGAAAGAAAATGGTTTGATAGGGTTGCAGCCCCATCAAAATAAGTAAAGCTTCACCTCATAATTCATCAAAAATTACAATTCAAGTATTGGAAAACCTGAACATATTAGTTGTGAAAAAAAGTAGGATTTTAAGCTATAAAAATCATGTATATTGTAACAAATTATCTAGACAGTCCATTTCACTCTAAAATTAAGTGTTCATAGATCCGCAAGATCTATACTATTTTTTTATTTTCAAAATTTATTATCGGTATTGGAAATTGATTCAGATCCATTATGGAGATTTCCGTTGCCAAAATACTTTCATACGAGGATTTGACATGAGGCTTTATTTTGTTTTCATGAAGCCCAGGCCATATAGAAATTTCATCCCATATGAAAGATGGAAACAAATATCTTCGCTCTATAATATCACAAAAAAAAAAAAAAAAACTAGGGTAAAGCAATATATAAATTTAGGAAAGAGTTCATACAAATTTGAACCTTATACTATTGAAGGTAGATGTACCTTAAAAACCCATCAGATAAGGTTGTTCACTAAAAAAATTCTCAAATTGATAGTCTTAAACTCAAAATTTATAGATATAAAATAAATCAAAAAAATAAAATATTTTAAGTCATAAAAATAATGCATCTTATAATGTATTATCTAAATCTATTTTTCAAAAATTTAAATGGTTGATCTACTTAATCTGCATCATTTTTTGAGCTTCAAATTTCATAATACAAGGTAACCGCCCAAAGCTTTCCAATACCAAAATTGCATCTTTCGATATAATTTTTGAGGTGCCCCAAATACAAATGTAACCCAGACTCAATCCGAACTAGACCTAGGACCCGAATAGTATTCGAGCCAAGAGTTGGACCCGGACCCGACCCACCAGGTCCATTTTTTGGGCCCATACCCAAACCCATATCGGATCTAACTCTCGGGTCCTGGGTCGGGTCCGAATCCATTGACACCCCCTAAATGCATGCGTAGTATTGCATACACACACTCATAGTGGCAAATACATGCATGTACCCCCATACCGAGTCGGGTCCGAATCCATTGACACCCCCTAAATGCATGCGTAGTGTTGCATACACACGCACTCATAGTGGCAAATACATGCATGTGCCCCCCATACACGCATTGAGATTCTCTCTCTCTCTCTCTCTCATCAAGATAATAATATAGAAATGGATATTTTATATAATGAAAAATGGATTACACTCTCAAACTTTCATAACCACAACTGGAAGAACACTCAAAAGAAATCCAAAAAGGGGTTAAATACCCAATGTCTTTATTTGGAGAACTTCAAAGCATCAGGGTCACATCCAAGGTAATGGAAGGGGAACTTCTGAATGCTAGTGTTGGCATCAAATAGTTGAGGAGGAGGAGTAGTTTTACCATTGGAGAAGAGGTCCAAGTTTGGATGAGAAGCCAAAAGTCTGTCCAAGAAGGACCAGTCTTGCTGTTGCATTGCACCATTTGATGTCAATTTCATGAGGTTTTGTGAACACTCAATGTCAACCATGTTTATAGAGACACTTGGTGCTAAGTAGGGTGTGACTCCATTATCAGGGCTAAGCAGCTGGGGGAGGTGCATGGAATTATTGAAATTGTTGGGGTGATGGTGATCACTGCTGTTAATATTATGATGGGTATTGCTTTGATGATCATAAGGGAAGTCTTGGTGCATATGAAAGGCATGCTTTTGGTCCAATGAGTGGGGGCCATGTGGCTTTTCATGATAGGCTGAGGAGTTAGGGCACAAGCCCTCATCTTCTGGTGGGTTTTCAAAATGGAGGACCCTTTGTTGGTTTTTCTTCTTGAAAACCCTACAAACCACCCATCCATCTTCCTGCAAAAACAAGGTTAGGGTACAGGATGTTTAGGATACAAGTTTCTACTAAAATATTACAATTAACACTCAAGTAGTTTGAAGTACCTATAAACAATTCAATGGTATTCTTTCACCCAAAAAAATTTCGATGGTATACTCCTTTTTCCTTTGTGAATTAATACACTTACAAATGAAACTCATAACTGTAATGTGCAGATGGACTTAAAAGTAGTTTTCACGAAGGAAAATTGATAGTCTTCTACTCAAGCAAAAAATGACTCATAATAGAAAGAAAAATCCTGTGATTTAAGAAATATTACTTTTTATTCAAGAAAAATCTGTCCCCCAAAATGGAAATAAAAGATACAGGAGATTGAGTCTCTCTAAATGGGACAGAAAAGTCTCTCTAAATGGGACAGAAAATTAACCCAAAAAATCAAATGGAAAATAAATCATTAATGAAATTTTAGTTATTTATTATCCACTCACTTGGGTGTCTGAGAAGTCGTCATCGAGACGATATTCATGCATGATCCAATCTGTCTTTTGACCATGGGGTGCTCTACCAGTGTAGAAAACCAAGGTCTTCCTCATTCCAATCCTCTTAGAGTTGCTCATATGGATGGCTTTATCTCTACCTGTTGCCTTCCAAAATCCAGCAGTTGTGGCCCTGTTAGTCCTTGTACCAGTGGGATACTTCTTATCCTTGTGACTAAAGAAGTACCACTCATTTTGAGGGCCATTTCCTATCCTACATTTATCTGTACAACAGCATACACAAATCAGTGCATGCGTATTGGTCTTCAATTTGGATTACTTCAGTAAAATTCTTGATAATTTCTTGCCTTTTTTATGTTTTAATAAATTTCTTATCCATGTACCAAAAAAGAAACAGATTTCTATTACATCAGGCAAACGATATTAAACCACAAGATGTTTTGGCACGTGCCTTAATGTATGTGTATATATATGTATGCGTGCATGCACGTGGTAATGCATGTTTAAATGCATCATGTATGTATGTCCGCATGAATCGCTCTCTATATGTCTATCTGTATAATAAGAGTGGAAAGTTGGCCACTGTGTTTTCATGTCTTTGTACACCTTGAAAACTTAGGTCATTTAATTCTTGTTTTCTTGATAACTTGTAACTAGTAAAACGAACCTCGGGTGAGCCAACTAGGACTCGCCCAACTAACTTGGAGTCACCAACCTGGCAAGTTTGAGTATCCCTGAGTTGGTCAGACTTGGGGATCTTAAAAATAAAATGAAAGAATAAGAAATTTATTTGCAATAAATGTGATTTGAAATGAATACCCTTTTTTTACGTTTTTCCCTTCTTTTATTATTATTTTTAAAGTACCCCTGTCACAAATAAATTGATTTTTTCAAAATCCATTTTTTCATTGCTTTTTTTTAACCCCATGTAGATGTGTTTCAGTTTAATTTTACCTAAAACATATTTTTGTTTCTTTACGTTTTGTTTTGTATTTTTTATTTTTAACACTTTTTGCTTGGCCGAACTCAGCATGACTTAGGCATATTAACTCGGGCCGAATAAGAGTTACTCGGCTCGGCACCTTGTGGCCAAGTTGAGCATTCTAACACTACCTGTAACAGGCTTTGCAAGATCATATTCGTCTAGCTTCACTATGAAAATGAATGTCTATGTGTTCACCACATGCACATGCGTTCCCATACAACAATGTACATGCATGTGTTCACCAATGTAGGTGGATGCTGAACTATGAAGGTCGCCAAAGTGTATGCATATGTGCACACTCGTTCCAACGCGCCAATGTGTATGCATGCGTTCTCACTCTCTTTCGTCCCATGCGCCCATGTGTATGCATGCGTTTTCACACTCTCTCTCGTGAGTTCCACGTGATAATGTGTATGAATGTGTCTGTAATTCTTAACCATGAAAGGCATAGCATCCCCCCCACAAACACTCTCACTATTTCTCTCTGTAGATGCCAATATTCTAACTGAAATGAAACCAGGAATTTTGGTTTTCAATAACTATCAATAAAGGTAGATTAAGCATGCATGAAACCTCATGAATAAATCAGTGACGAGAATGAATATCAGAAACAAAGAGTTAAATAGTAGTTTAAAATAAGAAAACCGTAGTTCACCATCCATTAATTAGAAAACCCCCCAGTGTTCTACGTTTTCAAACCTATGCTCATTAAATATAATTTTAGGACAACATAGATTCAGAGGAAACCCGAAGAAAAATAACCGACAATATTAAAAAAAAGAAGAAAGATATTAGAAAATTTGGAAATTAGAAAGAAAAATGAAAACTTAAGAAAAAAAAAATGTAAATTACAAAAATGTATTAAAATTACATTTGGTTCATTTTCAGCAAGGCTAGTGATATCGTCTGTGGAACCTTAAACGAACCACAAAAAGTGGAAAATTCAAGTTTATTGAGAAGGAAAAGTGTATGATGAGACTATTTACCTTTGATACAAGGTGATCACATTTAATCTTGACCATTGGATATGAAATTGATTAGCTGCATTTATTCCATGGACCAAGCTTGAAGTTTAAAAAAAAATTTCTCAAACTATATGACACATCCAAGCTATTTGATTTCACATTGGATGGTTATAAGTAATTGTATCCTACTTGTACCAAAAGCAAATAGCCTATAGCATACAATCCTTAGAATAGAAAGGAAAAATAGAATAATATGATAGGAAAAACAAATGCAATAATGGAAAAATGTGACAGAAAAAAGAAAAATACCTTTTAGATCCCAAGGCTCTAGTTTATTGAGATCAACATCTCTTATAACGTCAAGATCGATGTCCTCATAATTCACTTTCTTCTTCAGGTAATAGTACAGTAGCTCCTCATCCGTTGGATGAAACCTGAATCCTGGAGGAACTGACACATGTCCACTTCCGGTAATCATCTCTGCTGATTAGAAGCAAAATGACTTAAAGATCAGATGACAGATGGAGGGAGAACCATGAAAAAGAAGATGTAGCTAAAGATAGATTACATGAAAGGAAATTAATCTACAGGAATTTGATCTCTTTCCTAAGAGAGAGAGAGAGAGGACGGAGCAACAAAACAGAACATTGAGTTTCTACTGTATTTCAAAAAGTAAAACAGTTCGACATGAAAGGGTAAAAAAAACAATATTAAGAATAAATGAAGAAGCAGCAGCACTCATACTCGTAAGTCTCCCTCACAGAGAAGGCATTCTGAATTCAAGATTAAGAAGTTGGCGACCCAATTGTACTTGAGTTCTTCTTGCTTGTAGAGATGCCAATGTTAATGACATAGAAAATCAGGGTTTCAAATATTAAGGAGAGAAAACAACATCCATTGTTTTCAAGTATCATCCTTTAAAGGAAAAAGAGAAAATGAACAATTTAATGATCACATAATAAAGAGAAAAGAAACATAAAGCAGAAAGAAAGAAAAGAAAGTGAAATGTTGTCTGGCTTTATGAGAGAGAGAGAGCGAGAGAGAGAGAGAGAGATCAACACTTTAGTGAGAGCAAAATAATGAGAAAAGAAACATAAAACAGAGTAAGAAAAGATAGTGTAATGTTGGTCTGTCTGAATCAGACAGAGGGAAAGAGATCCTCGGAAACTCTCAAAATAACATATTCACTTATTCAGCACTAAAACACGAAAAGAAAAAGAACCACCCATCATCAGAAATTCTGAAAAAAAATCTTGAACATTAAAAATTACAGGAGAAGAATGATAAAAAACCGTTCGTAATGAATCTAAGCAGAAGGAAACAAACAAAAGAATTGAACAAGACAGAGAAAAAGAGAAAAGGTAAAGCACCACCTACTATCACAAACCCTAAATCCTCCAAGAAAATCCATAAAAAATTTATACAAGGAAATTAGCATGCATCATGCATGCTGTAACCCAACGAAGGGAAACAAACAAACCAGCACTGTTTTCGGAAATCCTGAAATAAACCCTAAAAAAGCAACAATGGAACCCACCGTCTAAGCCCCTGAACTGAAACCACTATGAAAGAATTCAAAACCATAGAGACACAAACCTTTTCTTCTTTATAAGATTCCTTTGCACAGAGAACTAACAAAACACCAGAAGCAGCAATCCACCCCAAAACCCTTGCCTTCTTTCACAAGACTCTGTTTAAAACATTAAAAGAGTGAAACCCATGCCACTCCTTTAAACCCTAGAGACACATAATATCATATAGAATTAAGTAATAAAGAAACAATATGTGAGGACAGACTGAGGGAAAAAAAATTTAAGTGGAATAAGTAGTAAAAAAGGATACATGAGGTGAAAATGAAAAGATCTATGCATGTATCTATAAATTTAAAAATACTTGTATATTTAGATTATTTACCTTTAAATATTTTAAAATAGGAATGTGAAGAATGGGATTGTCTATAGATTTGGAGACCTACCAGAAAATCGGCTCATAAAATGAAATAAAAATAAAAATAAAAAAAGGAAAAAATTAATGGGGAGAAAGGGGGTCTGTCAAAGAGGATCATACCATTCCTTTGCTCAGTCAGAGGAATGAAGGAATATACATATTCACTATTCATTCCATTCTACCTATCCAGTTAGGACATTTTTATAATTTTTACATTTGTCTTAGGTAACCCTAATTACTTGAGTGGATATCCATAATGCCCTTTCTACTTGGCAAATGTCCACATCACCGTATATAGAAGATCTACCAACTCGACTAGCTAAGCTCCCTCTCTCTCTCTCTTTCCCCACCCACTATTTACAAGATGTTCTCAATTCACTAACAACTTGTTGAACCCATATACCCGTCTTGTCAAATTCTTTTTCTTTGGATTTTAGAGGCCTAGATGGAAGCAAAGTGAAGCTTGGTGCTAATACTTTAGTCAGATTCGGGTTCGATTTGGCCTTTTCGACTAAAGTAAAGAAATATCAATATAAAAATATATTTTTTGAACTTTTTATTTCTATTTTTTTGTTATTTTTATAGATTTTATATGTAAATATCTAATTTATTTATATTATTTTTTAAAAAAAAAGTACAAAGTCTTCTCCTAAATCGGCCGAAGCACCGAATTGTTTCGTTTTTTTCACCAAACCAAAAAAAAGCTCTGAAACAAATCTGACAACAATCACATATACACTATTTACAAATTACGGCAAATTAACTTAGCAAGTAGTTCACGACCCTTCTCTCTCTCTCTCTCTCTTGCGAAAAGGCACTCGAGATTAACTAGCAAGTTGTTGGCTCATCCGGGCCATCCACTCTAAATGATTGAAAATCCAAACCGTTTAAACATGGGAGCTGAGTAGCTGACCACAAGGGCCACAGACGACACACAAGGTCAGTAACGATATAATCGGAATAGTTAGGGCTTACTTCCCATACAACCATGGACTCATCTAGCTTTTCACTTATTTATTTGTTAGGGATTTGAGGATGACCTAAAAAAAGGGCATTCGCACGTGAGGAGAGCCAGTTGTTGAAAACAAAACCCTAAAAATCTGTGGCCCTTGCATGTGGAAATTTACATTCCACGCCCATCCAGGCCTCCGTTATATGCTACAAACCTTGTCTTGGTTTCCTTAAACTAATCCCAAAAATGGGCTTCATTTTGAGACCTGCCTTTTAATGCTTGACCGAAGGGATTCCCACGCAATCTCAAGGCACCCCAGTCAACACGCTGACACAGAGAGAGAGAGAGAGAGAGCCCTTCAAAATAATGAAATGAATGTTAATGGATTTTTTTTTTAGTTTATTGTATATGCTTATCTGTAGAATACTTCTGTCTCTCTCTCTACGCTAATAGAGAGAGAAGATGAGCAGCCTTTCAACTAATGAATGAATAATGTTAAGGGATCATTTTTGAGTTTATTGTGTAGGTTTATACCTAATTACTAAAACCACGACTCGAATTACTCGCCCAAGTCACAAATTTGTTAAAAAAATACAAAAAAAAATAACAAAATTAATAAAAATATTTATAAAGTAAAATTAAACAAAACAAATCTAAATTAAGTTAAAAAAAATTAGATAAAAATGGATTTCAAAAAAATAATCTGTGATGGGGTACTTTAGAAATAATCTAAAAAAAAAAAGAAATATATAAAAATAAGTATTTATGTCCAAAACACTTTCCAATCTTTTCAAATGATAGAAAATATAAAACTTATCTATATATTATCAATAAAAAAAAAAAATTGGATCTTTTACAATTTTCTTCGAGATCCCCAAAATTGATACTCACGCTCGCCAAGGTGGCAAGTCCGAGTCACTCAGACGAGTCCAAGGGGGCTCGCCCGAGTAATCTTGTCCCTACCAGCTCTCTCTCTCTCTCTCTCTCATTACAAACCAAGACAATTTCTCCTCTAAAGTGTGAAGGTGATTTTAGGTTTTAGTCCAAATTTTCAGACCGGCATAGTCCTAGTCTTCCTTTAGGGTACGTACAAAGGTAGAGTGGATGAATCAACACTTGGGTGGCGGTCCAAAGCGGCGCCATCCTAGAGATAGAGAGAGATTAATGAATCGTCAAAAACCCTCCTTCTTCGCCTACATTTCAGTGCAATGTCCCTTGGAAGTAGTGGGGATTTACCCCCAAATTTCAATGCACCAACAAGTCTCAACTGCATTTCCTACGTCCTTCGTGCTTCCTATCTTTCACACCATTTAAATATTGCAATAACCCCTTAAAAAATGCACTCCTCTTTCACGGAGAAACAAGTTAAAAAGCCTGCAGTACTTTTCCCTTGTCAGGTAATGCCTTTGTTGCATTTCTTACCAAATCTTGATTCTATGGTTAATTTTTTACAATCTATTCAGGCTTTTTCATAGATGGAAAGCAATAGAAGTAAAAACAGACACCCATTATCCTGGATGTATGTTTGTTTCTATTCCAACATGGAATTTCAAATGTTTTTTCATGTTTTATGAACTTCATTGGCCTACATGTAGTCTCCTTGTTCTTGGTTATTTGTTTGTTTCTTACCCCATATGAAGCCAATGTGTTATAAAAAGGGATCAAATGCAGCTTATTGTCCCATATGTTGTATTTGATCTAGGTTGCTTACTAGACATGGTAAAATGCGCTTTTAGAGAGAAAAGCAAAATGGGTATGTTTGAAAGATATATTAAAATCACTATTCAAATTATTTACTTGCCCAAACAAAAATTCAAATTATTCTTATTAATAAAATAGGCTTATTAGCTTGCAGTGAGCATGGGTTTAGTGGCTTCTATTACGGTAAAAAATGAGGTATTACAACAGAAATAATTGAACTCATATATGGGTCAGGTAATAGAACGTGAGTTAAACACACAAATGTTTGTTTTTTAGGACACTCAAAGAGATAAAGTCTTAAGATCAAGTGACCATGTATTTGTTAATTTTCTCTATTTGTAAATTCATACTGCCAATCATAAGTCGACCGCCCTAACTGAATTTGTTTGGCGCATAGAGATATTAATCTAAGTTGCTTACGGAATCCGGAACCAAATAATGTTGAAACGTTCACATTGAATTATGACAGAGAGGAGTGACAGTAGGCTGTTCCAATGCATGTTTTAATTGTTTTTGGCTTCTTGTTTGTTAACATGATATAATTTTCTTCAAGACGAAGCAAACTATCTAGCCGATAGAACCACCATCAAGTCAGACCAAGGATTGTTTAATACTTTGAATGATACGGATTTACTAACTGATATTTAAATTATAAATCATAGGAATGAACTTTGGATGCAAGCTTATCCTAGAGAAAATTAGAGTTAGAAGACTTTGAGTTGGTGTATAAGATGCATCCTATGCGAAAAATAAGCATATGATTTCAATTCCATTAACCCGATCAGTGTTTTTCTAGGACTAAAGAACATAGATGATCTTTGGTTTCTCTTCTTCTTTTCTCTTAATTGAGTTACTGACAAAGCTTACCAATTGACCATGAATTTTCTATGATGAAAAATCCAATATTTTATGGGAATTGGAAAATTTGAAAACATTTTCACTTAAAACATCCTCTGGATTGGTAATTGGTGACTCATAGAAAAGGCAGTTGATTCATGGATCCACACCAAGATGTGCCACCCTATCTCTCAACATTAAGAACATTAATTTCAATAAGAAGTTGCGGAGTTGTTTGATCTTTGACATCAGATATGCATTATTTAGATGCATTTGATACAGAAAAATCTTCCAATAAGTTGAGTTCCAAATAGTCATAATTCGTCCAAATTGATGGCATCTAGAAGTGATATTAGGCATGAACCAAAGGATTAAATGCTCCTGTGGGAGCATTTTCAAGCATTTACTCCCTCGAGAAAACATTTGTCAAAGAATACTTTCAGACTCCAAATTTTGAGGCACTAAGCTCCTCATGCTAGTGACCAACTTAAAAATAAATAAATAAATAAAAAGAAATAAATAGTACCAACTTTCTATGGGACCTAAGGAAACTGATGTCCTTTGATTGAACAATGATTTTCGAATTCTTGTCTTGTAGGAAAGGGGCTGGATCGTGGTGATAGCACCCCATACTTGGTTACCATGTTGTTGTTTCCAATCGTACAAACACCACCCACTAACACCTTCCTAACTCCCTAATCTATATGCAAAAATGGGTAGGGACTTGTTTTCCCATTACCCAAAAAACAAAAAAACAAAAAAATTTATCTTGGCAAGTCAGATTTTAGGTATTAAGAATTTGAAAATCCTTTTTCTTTATATACAGTCATCTAGTGCTTCTAATGTGGATCCTAAAATCTCGAATCAAAAAGCTCCCACTAGGTAGTTATGTTGCCAAAGAGAGTAAACAAACAGTATGCTCTAGCAGGAGCATGATATACACGCATAAGTATGACTTAGATACAATTCACATATCAAGTCGTTCTTTTCAAGAGAAAAAATAGAATTTTTTGATTGCGAGGTTTCTGCATGAAATTGTGGTACTCGGTGAGAAAACATAGGTGATTATGTCTTCACAATTGTGGAGGAAATAGAGGAAAAAACTATGGCAAATTTTGCAGTATATATTACCTTACAGTTTAGAAGAACTGGCCTGCAATTAAGAGTAAATAATTTTTAGGTTAAGGTGCAACATGACGCGTTCGATAGAAATGACTTTTTGCAATCCCACATGCTATACTTGGTTGACTGGACAACATGAAACTCATGGGTGGCCTCCACTATCTCTTTTGTTTATTGTTAGTTTGATAGAGCAAGGAGTGCAGGGACATGAATATTTCAACAAATTTTCTCAAGGCTCATGTACGATAGGAAACGTTTATAAAAGGTTGCAGCATTATTTATAGGAATAAAGTTGTCATAGTCTATATTGTCCATTTTATTTGGCAGTCACAACAACTAAGAGGGAGAAACACTCATTTTTATTATTAATATATATATATATGTATAGGGAAAAGTTTATATGGCTCTAAACAATCAAATTAGAGCCTACCTCAAAAATTTTACTAGAAGAGGTTGTTTTGATGCCCAAATATCTTCAAATTGTTCATCTCGACATTAAGATGCATGGACATGAGAAAAAAAATGGATTTCAAAGTTTGGAAATAGTGCATTTTGTAATGCATTTTTGGCCGTCAATTTTTAAGATTTTCAATTTTTCATAGATCTATCAATCTATACTATTTTTGAAGCTTTAAACTTTATAAATAAAGATAAAAATATATTTTAATGCTATCAAAAATATTTCTAGTGTTAAAACCACATTTATCGACACCATTTGAAGATAGGCTCTAATTTGATTGTTTAGAGCCTAGGCTCTATTACAACATATTTCTAACACTCAACCAACCAAAATACACCCTTCAAAACTTACACCCTCACACTCACTACTCAAACCCTTAATTCTTACATGCTCAACCAACTCCTCTACCCCTTTTATAGGTTTTTGTACCACAATAAACAATATAATCCACCGCTATGAGCTTTCCTATGGCAGTTTTACACACACCGCCTGTGAATAACTTTCCTAGGGCACCGCTATCCTATGGCAGTTTTTCACACACGGCCTGTGAATAACTTTCTTATGGCACCCCTATCCTAGTTCTTTCTAGTGATCGTAAACAAAACATGTAACTTTAACTTCTACCACAATCAACAATTGAAACAATCAACCAAATGCATGGGTTCGGATGGGATAAGGGTGATAACTACAGGACGTGCATAAGCACGGCCAAGACGAAGCTAAGCCCTGGCCTAGCCTGGCTTGGACCAAGCCAAAGGGTGTTAGCCAGGCCCGCCTGTCTCCTGGTCAGTTTGCTCTGCATGGCTCTATTAATGGTTCAAGATGGGACAAATCCAATAGAAATTAGCTCTTTAAAAATAATGGACAGTGCCTAATCCAGGCCTGGACCGAACCTTTGGAATAAATTTAGTGGCCCAAGCCTAAGCTATTCCGGGCTGTGGGCCTAGCGGCACAGCCCATTGTCACCCCTAGAATACGAACTCTCGGTCAAGAAAGGTTGCTTGCTTGAGTTTTTTAATAGAAAAGATAGCAAATCGAGCAACTAAATAATCAATTGAAGTCTGATAATATATATCTAACCAGTCATCCCTATATATCATTCAACAACTTTGGGACTATATTGTGTTATATGGTAGGGCTGAGAATTTATAAAGTTTAGATCCAAAACTCGAATTTTCGATCCTATCCGGATCTGGGTATGGATTAAAGATTTGGATCTGATGGGTCGGAAACTGATCTAAAATTTTGGATCTAAATAGTAATTCAGATCGGATCTGAGTACAAGTGCATCCGATGTGGATCCGATCTAGTTATTAATATACTATATATTATTATATATATATACATATATGCTATATAGTATTTTTTTATTGTATATTATTTTATAGATATACAATAAATTTTTTTAGATTCGATCTGGTCCGGATCTCATGTATACTTTTCATATCAGAATATAGATCCCAATGGATCCGGACCCGATCCAACCCATTCTCAGCCCAATTATTTGGAGGCCTTGCATTTTTGCTACGCTTAAGAGGCACCCACATTTATATCATGAGGAAGTGTGGAGGAGTTAAGTTTATGTATTGCAGGTTTAACATCAACCTGATGCATGCTATACACACGAGGTTGCACTATGAATGGTCTAAATTTAGAAAAGGGAACTTGTTCAATGAGCCAATCCCATGGAGATTTACTTGGGCCTGGTTCATCGGATTCGTCTCCATGAAAACGAGGGTATTCCTGGTCTAGGCACATGCTTGTTTCCATCATACTGAGCATCTGAACCATCCACTTCCAACTTGGACGACTAGAGACGATAGTGAACAATGTGCCCCTCAGGGTCAGGACCCTTGTCTGTTTTTATCATATTTTCATTTAATTTGAGATCTTTGTTCATCTATTGCAAACTTATGCAACCAACGAAATGATATTCTCATGACCTAATTTTTTTTGGTAAAATTTTTAGAAAACAACTCATGGCATGGAAAAAATAAGAACTGAATTAGGCGAGATTTCATAGGATATGTTAGCTATTTGAAAATCCAGGGCAGAATATATTTATAATATCAATAAAGATTTTATGGAACATATGTGAAAGTATCTAGGCATAACGATTAAAACATTTTATGGACTGGGATCGGGGTCATGGGTGGTTAGGGGTGCAGGTGCCCCAATATAACATCCTAGGCTCCATTTTCACGGTTAAAACTTCAAATAATAATAATTATTATTATTATTAAAAAAAAAGAGAAAGAGAGAGGGAGAGAGAGGAAGTTTCATCTATGAGTATCCATCAAAAAATATATTAAAGAAAGTTGTGAACCAGGAGATCTAGGTAAGGAATTGGGTAGCCGGCTTGATGATAATGATGTGGACAATTGCAACACGAAGTCTCATTTTCGAATCCAAGCAATGCCACCAACAAAAAAATAAATAAAACAAAATAAAAAAAACTCATAGGTCTCAACACAACATCCCACCCTTTAATGTCACCATTAACATATCAAAAGAAGATGAAAAACAGGTTTTGTAACTCCATATTTGGCAAGATTGACCCTTCTCATTTTTTATGAATTGTGGAACAAAATTCCATTTATCATTTATACATGGAGGTCACAATTATTTACGTCTATTAAATTTCAAATTGAGTGGTTGTAATAGTATCATTGAATAAACATAAAGTTCCAAAAAAGAAAATTTCTCGGACTTCGTGACTTACCCCTAGCCATCCAATTTGATATATAATGAGTGTAAATGATTGTTACCTCCATGTACAAAAGATAAATGGTCTATTTGTAAATAATTTTTTTTCTCCTTATAATGCCAAAGAAGTGGATTAGAGTTCCATTCTCGCCAATAGCATGTTAACATTAAAAAAGAGAAATTTATAATACACCTCACTTTTCAATTATTGAACAATTTACACCTTTTTCTTCCATTCCAACTCAAAGTAATGTGTATTTTGATGGGCATCTTTAAATCAAATCAAGATATGGGAAAAATATAAAATAGTCAATATCTTAAATGTATTTTGACAAATTTCGTTTAAAAAACAATGTCAACAACAATGTCCAAGATTTGAGGGTTTAATAATTTTGACTCTGACAATGATCTAAATTTGTAATTTCCCTTTTGAAAAATATAAATATCATTTTTTGAATTCCTTTTCCACCATCCATTTTAACTTTACTGGATATAACATTTTTAGACATCCATCTTAGAGATAGACAAGGGACCACAAGAATTCGATCTTTTATTGTAGTTTTGATTGAAGAGGATTAATCGTTTTTAGTGGGAAATGTGTCATATACTCGTCAGGGAGGCACAAATTAACAATTTACCTGTATGTATTAATTTAATTCCAAAATGCCTATAGAAAAACATCTCACCAAACAGACCTCACATTCCTAATATTAGCCATCTTTTTGGGAAACACACTTGTTTAGGTAAGCCAAACTACAAGGCCCCCACATTCTATATTTCCCATGCATGGAAATCAGAGAATTTTTCCCTAATAGATGAGAGACAAACCCCCAATTGGCTTAAAGGGTTTTCTTTTGTTTATTTTCTCTCTTGAAATGGGCTTGAATTCCTAGTTTCTAATTGCAAAAGTTTGGAGTCCTTGAAGGTACTTAATTCATATAGACTCTGTTTTGTTAAAGTTCATGCCCCAAACTAGTGGTGACAACGGGCTAGGCCTGGGCCGGGGCCCTTATCCCCATAGGGCTGGCATAAGCCCGGCCAGGGACATTCCAACCCATGCCCTATTTTTGGGAGGCCGGGCCGGACCTGTCCATTGCCCTTCCTCTTTCATATCTTCATCTTATTTTACTACATTCATTTGAGTGCAACTTCCAACTTGAGTGTTATAATTTATTAGGAAGATCTAGAAATATATTTCCTCTTTTGATTATGAAACTTGTAGCTTCAAAAATGGTACAAATCTTGTGGGTCTATAGACACTAGAAAATGAATTGTTTAAATGAGGCATATATTATGTTTATGGCTTGAAATTCTTTTATTTTTTTCAGATTCATGATAGTTAAGATTTATATTATTAATTTGAGGGTTTTGAGCTACAAATTCTAGTGAGATTTGAGGTACAACTCTATTTATTTTCATAATATGCCTAATCCTTATTTTAACATTTTCGATTAATTTGGCCTAATACCAAAAAGTTACATGCAAGCAGAGCCTACATGCTGTAGTAATTGGCCCCGCCCCAAACACCAATGGATTGGTTCTGTGCATAAAGCTGCTGGCATATTAAAGAGGTATAAAGATGGATGTAAAGTGGTGATCCATTTTAAAGAAAAATATAAAGTGGTGGTTCCTCCAAGAAAAAATAAAGTCCAATGGTCTAGAAAGTTACTTCAAAAAGTTATCATTTTTTGTTTTAAAAAAAATCCCTTTAACATATTAATGATCTCAATGTTCCAGATTACATATTCCTAAAAGATTAACTCTAAAATTCATCTAAAAATTGGATCATGAAGAAGGAATGCACATCAATTATTATGTATGGACTTACCATCCCGAAATTCCTACTCATCATCACTTAATTATGTGCGGACTTAACTATCTCAAAAATGTCAGCCGACTCTTTAAAACCATCTCCATCACTTAATTATATACGGATTCATTATCCTGAAATTCCTACTCACTATCGTCAAAGCTTTTTTCCAACTAATAGAGTCAATTGTAAAATTCCTACTCAAGAAAAAAATAGTTACTATCTTCTACATTGAACGCATTCGTTTTTGTGTGATATCGGTGTATTTCCTCTATTTTGTATGGGAGTTTTAACTTTTTTTTTAATACAAAGAAAAGATAAAAACAAAAAAAGCAAAACTGAAAACCACATTCCCCTAGAAACGGGGTTGGGGTCGTGGTGGTAGTACCCAGCACTCTAGTCACCATATTGTGGTTTCCATTACACACATACACATGTGTATCTCTATTATATGTATATATATGGTCATAAGTTTCAAAACTCATATTGTTAAAACATATGGCATATCATATCATATGCGTAACTTGCCCATTGTTTTGAATCGTCTACAGGGGGAGTTTTATGGGTGAGGTTTGTATAAGGTGTCAATCTTAAACTATTGGAGTAAGGTATACCTCAAAAATATTTTGAAAATGTAATTTCGGCACTACAATGCCTTGCAATGATAGGAAAATATATTGTTTCCCCCAATTATGAATTTTAAAGTTCAAAAATGGGGACGATCAAGTAAATCTATAAACACTTGAAAATCTTGAAATTAGATTGTCCAGATAATTTATTAGAATGTGAATTATTTTTAGGACTAGAATTCCCTTTTATTCATGTCTTGAGGTCGAGATGACCGATTTGAAAGCTTAGCAGCATAGGAACAACCTTCTCCAGTCGGTTGTTAGGTGCACCTTACTTGTACACTATAAGGTTGACACCTATAAACTTTTTCCAAGTTGTATATATGATTAAAAACGAAGAACTTAATAAATGCGCCCTGATTTACCCTTGATTGCCCATCGTCTATTTTACGATCAAGGAAATGTAAGTTTAGGTTCTTTTTGCATATAATGGAGGTGAAACTAATTTCTTATCACTCAATAAAAGAGAAAACTCTAAGATATAAAATCAAAACCTTCAAAGAATAAAAATATATAAAAAAACAAAAAAGAAGAGAAATTCAAAACCATAAAATAAAATAAAAAGTGAAAACAAAGAAGTTTGCCCTCCAATAAAAATGATGTCACCATTGATATTTATGTTTATTGCACCATCGACGAATTTTTTTGTTTTTTCCATTCAAATACAAAGCACCAAAAACATATTTAGTTTTATTCTTTAATTAACTTCAATTCCAAATGTGCTCAAGAGCATAGTTTTGAGAGGTAAGATTATTTATTCTATATTATTAAGCTAAGATTAATGGGTGGACACATGTCACAAGCATAAAATAGGACCCTATAGTGAGAAAGAATATATAGTAACGAGGTTAGAGTTAGGGAATATATATTTAGAAGGGGGTATAGAAAGCCATGAGTGATAGAGAGGGAGAAAAAACTTCTAAATCGCATATTAAAAGCCATGACTATGTACTTCCTAAAAATATTGCATGCAATATTTTTTAGAGAGAGAGAGGTGAATCGTAGGAAAAACTTTCTAAATTATAGATAGAGAGCCATGTGAGATAGAGATAGAGAGATTTTATGCGAAAATGAGATGTTTTTATGGAAGCTAAGAGGGAGATAGAAACTAGAGAGAGAGTATGTGCGGGGTGCGAGAGGCAAGAACCATAATAATAAAAATAAAAACAAAAAATAAAAAAAAATTCTAAATAGTTGATAGAAAGCCATGAGAGTTTGAGATAGGGAGATTTTAAGAGAGGTAGAGGTATTTTTATAGAAGAGAGAGAGAATGTGTAGGGCTGAGAGAGGCATGAATCATGGTAAAAAAAAACTTCTAAATCATAGATAGAAAGCCAAAAGAAATAGAGATAGGAGATTTTAAGGGGGAGAGATTTTTATGGAAGCTATAGAGGGAGATTGAAACTAGAGAGAGTATTTGTAAGGGTGCGTATACAGATATTGGAACAAACACCAGAGTAATTCTAAATTTTAGAGAGATGGTCCTTTTCTTTTTTGTATATTCTAGAGATATGATAAATAAGGAAAGATATATATTCATACCATGTGTTTCTTGCAAATATTGCATGAAATATCTTTTGTATATCCTAATGAAAAGATAAAACATTAAAAATTAAAAATTAAAAGGAAAATCAAAGAAGGATATAGATTCATACCATGTATTTCCCTAAAAATATTGCACGGAATATTTTTAGAGAGGCATGAAATTGTAGGTGCTATTAACATATTAGAAACAGGTTATGAGAGGTACTACAAAAAAAAAAAAAAAAGAGTTTGTCTCTGTCTCTTTCTAAATATATTAGAAATAGGTTTTGAAAAAATGTATAAATGCATATCATGTACTTCCTAGGCCGTATTCCTCATCCAAGAGGTACATTAACTTTATTTTTTCTCTTGTTTCTATGTGCTTTGTTTATTTTTTCCATGATCCACTATTGTTAATGGTTTGTGCATTTGGTCTTGTGCGTTATGGTTTCTTTGTTTTTATAGTTTTTTTTTTTTGTTGTTGATGATTATTATTTGTTTTGTATATGGTTAGTTGGTGTTTTTCTTCTGTGTTGTTTTAAAGTTGTTGAAAACTCGATCGTACTCGAGCCTCCAAAAGAAATATATTTTTTCATACAAAGAATTCGTATGTAGGTTGTCTTTGAGAGAGAGAGAGAGAGGTGGGTTGGGTTGAGTTTATTGGTGGTTTTAAAAAGAGAGAGGTGCTTTTTTTTGGAATTTTTTAAAAGAAGGAAACAATAGTAGGAGAGACAAATGCAACTCTTAGATGGAACTTTAAATTTCGCAGAACATTTAGTGGAGGGAACAATGTGTTTCAATTTATGTTCTTTTTGCTTGTGAATTTATACATTTTTCCTGTTATTTGTTAAAAATTTCAATTGTTCTACATGCAATGCATGTAATCCAAATAATATACATGGAAGTATAATCCTAAAAGAATTTCAACACAAGAGTCTTATGGCGTGTTTGGCGACAGGTAGTTTCAGAGAGTTAGGCTCTCATCAAATGAATGAGAAGGGCGTACTTCTCATGGGAAGCTTGTTCAAGATCATTGCTTAGTTTTTTTTTTTTTTTTTTTTTTTTTTTAAATCAACACAAGATGCAAATTTGAGGGCGAGTTTACTTTATTTGACATATACATAAAAATTTAAAACAATATTGGCAAAAGAATAAAATGACCAAAATACCGATAACAGTCAAGAGTAATTGGGTCATTTTATTTTATTTTTTTTGATAGACGTTTTACAGGTACGTGTAGGTGAGAAGTATTGATTAACGTAAATTTTAGTTCAATATGATATATAGAAAACGATACATGCTCTCAAAATTGAAATACTCCATGTTTGAAAACTTCCAAGTTTATCACGCACAAGTTTCCATAATCCGTAATTCCAAACAAGCTATTAAACACAGCATTTTACAAATCCAAATACAAATCTTTGCACTTCTAAGCTGCAAAACTTCCCAATTTTCCTACTGGAAAATTGTTTCATGCGGGCTGGACCTCATTTCTACATATGCTGTCCAGAAAGTGTAAAGCATCCATCCGAAAGATAGACGCAAGTAAATGTTCCATCTAAAAACTATAGAAACTAACGATCTAAATGTTTTCTCACTAGAATTATTATTTTTAATTTTTAAAATTTATTTATTTTTTCATAATCATGATCTCCATGTTAGATATTACATGTCCTTAAAAATTAAGCCGTCAAATCCATCTAAAAAATAGACGTATTAACAGGCTCGCTTTTCTACATATGTGGACTTGGCAGCATAGAAACCAGGTCCTTTCCTATTTTTAGTTGTCAAATACACTCTTAATCTTTATAAAAATACAAATACGAAATTTACCCATGATTGGAAAAGATAGAAAAATTCATCGCCAAATTGAAGAGGGATATGTTGACGTCAAAAAAATAAAACAGAAAACACATGGAAAAATTCAGTACCAGTTGAAAGAAATTGATAGTTAAAGGGTGTAAATAGACAGGGCACGGCCGACTCAGTGGGCCTCATACGCGCGGCCCGACATGAGCTAGGCTCAGGCTTCTTATAGAGGTTGTTGGACCTAAGATATTCTATTTATCAAAACACTATGGAACAAAAAGGTTATTATTTTGAAATAGCTTCAAAACAAAAATATGACAGATATATCATTAAAAGTAATTCATTTTCAAAAGCCAAGTACATGCTGGAACTTGCGATGGGCGGCCAACCATCTCGGCCCGCCGTGGAACAACAAGCTATTTAGTAATCTAATTGAAAATGAGTCTTTTGGGGTTCGCTCCCATCACCTCATTTCCTTTGTTTAGGATATAATAAGGGATTGTATATTATGTGATCATTTGCTTTTTGTACTACCAGGTCACAATTATTATTAGCCATTGGATATAATATTTAATAGATTGAAGTATGTTGATAAATTTTGTTTGGGTGCGGATTGTATAAAGCCTAGGCTCTAAACAATCAAATTAGAGCCTATTTTCAAATAGTATCGAGAAATGTGGTTTCAATACTGGAAATCTTTGTGAGAGCCTTAAAATATATTTTCAACTTTATTTTTAAAGTTTAAAGCTTAAAACAATAGTGTAGATCAACAGATCTATGAAAACTTGAAATTCTTGAAAATTGATGGTCTAAAAATGCGTTACAAAATACCCTACTTCCAAAAGTTGAAATCCATTTTTTTTTCTCATGTCCATACCTCTTGATGTCGAGATGATTAATTTGAAGATATATGGGCATCAAAACAACCTTTCCAAGTGAAATTTTTGTGGTAGGCTCCAATTTGATTGTTTAGAGCCTCGGTTCTACATAAACTTTTTCTATTTTATTTTGGACATATTCTCAACCATCTCATTTCAAATCTAATGATCAATATTAGTTGTGACTCCTTGTACCTCAATGTATACATTTCCATATAACATACTTTTAGGAGAGCCTCCATTAACTGTGAAACGGATTTGAGACTTTTGAGAACAATCCAAGGGACCAAAACTGACATCTCCCGGCTATTTTTGTCATAGATCTAATAGTTCTTTGTAATATATGCCTACAATATTTAGTTCCCTTTGCAGAGGAACCCGAACTACTTGATCCGATGGCCAAGATTTTTCGCTGGGACTTAGTCCACTCTATAATCCATCCTATTTAGCCATTCACTGTTTTCATCACAAGCCACACTAACTAGAATGATTTTCTCCATATTTACCCTCAAGCCAGAAACCAGCTTATAAATTTTGATACACAGACTTAAATTCCTCATTTGTACTTCACTAGCATAGTAGAAACCAGTATGCCATCACTAACAACATCTCAATAGATAATATTAGGGATTTAAAAAGCATCTATCCGGACGCTCGATCTTGATCGGGAATCGATGGGATCGTACTGATTTCTAACTATATGGGGAACTTGCCAATTCTAAAGCATACAATTTTAGCATACAATTTTTATTTCAATAAATGGTACTCCTAAAAGGGACATCTATTGTTTGTCCTTGACACAAAAGATGAAGATTAACCATAGTATCTTAGCGATGCCGCTGTGATTAACCTCGACTGCACGCCATTAGTTACATATGGTGAATATCCCTAGAAGGGTATCGTGCACCTCAGTCTCTTTAAATTATTGTGCACTTACTCTTATATTGACGAAAAAATACACAGAGATCATTTATTTTTGGTACAAAAAGATTGTCACAATTATTTTTGTCTGTCAAATTTCAAATCAGATTGTTGTAGTAGTGTCATTGACTAGACTTAAAGTTCAAAAACAATTTTTTTAAAATGATCGTCTCAATCATTTTTGTCCGTCAGATTTTAAATCGGATTGTTGTAGTAATGTCATTGACTAGACTCAAAATTCAAAAACAAATGCCCTAAATTTGTGACATACTCCAAGCCATCAATTTGACATTCAACGCTAGGAGTAATTGTGATCCCCTTGTAACAAACATAAATAGTCTCATAGTATACGATCTAAGTGTTACATCGACTCTTCTAGAATTTCTCTGTGTCGCAGGTCGACACTCTTTTCCAAAGTATCAAGCTATATTATGTTTCATCAATTTGACATTCAATGACTAGGAGTAATGGTGATCTCCTTGTAACAAACATAAATGGTCTCATAATATACAATCCAATCTCACATCGACAATTTTTTAATTTCTCTATGTCGCATGTCGACACCGGCCGGCACTCTCTTCCAAAGTAACGAGCTATATTATGTCCCCTTAATAGGTATTAACACCTCTCAAGGAAGTGTCAACGTTTTAGACAGTATCTTTTTGGAGAATTAATACAAGGCAAAAAGCATTTTTTCCACTCCAATGGGGTTGCAATAACACAAGACCTGCTTTTTTCACTCCACAGGAGCTGGAATACAAGACCCTGTATATATGACTACGAGGTTGCATATAAATTTCATACAACAAATAATTGACATCTAAATCATACTCACTAAACTTCTAAGATTTGAACCCACGACCTCAAGACTCATGTGCATGGTAGTTTTTTTACCACCTATTCCGCATAATAATTATGGCTAAAGTTTCAAAATTGATTAACAACCAAAATAAAATAGAAAACATTTTCAGATTTTTCTATTTTCTATTTTCTAATTTATAAATATTTATAATAATTTATAATTTTTATAATTAAATATTGGTACGGTCATATCGGGGAATTATTAGGATTTTTGGCCCACATATTGAACCCTCCAATACGTACTAGACACCAACACTTTGTGCCAGTGTTCATGCAACATTGATACAATAAAGCTCTCTCTAAGGTCTCTCTCTATGTGAATGTATATTCCAAATCAGTGGTTTAAAAATCGTATCGGTACCTCAGATAAGGTACTCCAAAAATTTATCTGGATCGGTGAATCAGTGTTTCGGATCAAGAATTGGCCAAAATTACCCTACTGGCGTCCCAAGTAGGTCACCTATATACCCCATCAACGTCCTGATGAGTCCACTTAATCCCTATCGACGTCCCAGGTAGGTCCACTTAATCCCTGCAGGTCCACGTATACCTCACCGGTGTATCAGATGAGTCCACTTAATCCCTACCGGCGTCCCTGATAGGTCCACATAAACCTCATCGGCGAACCGAATGAGTCCACTTGCATACTTAAAGTATTTCTAAATCTCTTTAAACATTCGAAAGCAGCAATATCATGTACTCAACATATCACTGAAATCGTTAATATGAATTTCACTGAAAATTAATAACAGTCACTTTCAATAACATTTCAAAAATAACCAATCAAATATTTTGGGCTCAAATTTAGAAAGCTAGTAGTTCGTAAAGACATTCTAATATAATTGCCAATCTAATATGGATAGAAAAACTCCTATAGAAATTCACGAATACAGAATTATCACAATTTATGGGATGTCAATTCGCAATTAAACATTTCACAACAATGTTATAATAAATTGCAAAAATATCAATATTTTAAATAATAAGGCAGTCATTGCACATGAAATTTACAATGTCTAAATATTCAAAAACCGTAGAAAGAAATCTCACAATTTTACTAACAGTAGAAATATCACATTTATTTCTAATAATTTTATTTCTAAAATTTTCTAACAATAGACAAGAAAAATAAATAAATAAATTTATTTCTAAGAATTTACAGCATTTAAAATTTCTAATATTATAATTTTATTAAAAATATTATTTTTCAAAATAATGAGGTCACTTGCGCATAAAATTTATCGCGCCTATTTCATTTCATTTTTAAAAAGAATGGGTTATTTTTCAAGATAATAAAGTCACTTACCTAAAATATTTGAGAGGGAGCTTCCGATAAAAATTCGGCCAGAGAGAGAGATCTCAAAATTTTCTAGGGTAGGAGTCCTCGCCTCTCGTACTTATATTCTTAGGATACTAGATTATATTCTTTATTAAGTTACACCTCACACATGAGGTGTAACTGTTAAATTACACTTTAAACGCTTAGAGCCCACGTCCTTTAGTGGACGTGGCAAGAGCAAGGTAGCAAAAGCTTTAAACCAAAAGCTTTTTGAAAATAGTGATGGTCTCTAAGGACCATCATGCTCATACAAACCATCACTTATTAAAAATTTCTCTTTTTTATTTTTAAATTTTTAAAAAAAATTTAGAATTATTACATTCTTCCCCCCTTAAAGAAATTTAATCCTCTAAATTTGTGTACCTGATTACTGAAAAAGATAAGGATATTTTTCTCTGATATCGTCTTCTAGTTCACAAGTCGACTCTTCTCTTGAATGGTACTATCATAATAGACGGACCAAAAGAATCTCCTTGTTGCACAACACTTGCACCTTTCTATCCAATATCAAAATTGGTTGCTCAATGAAGGATAAGTCCTTCTTGATCGGTAAAGGTTCATATTTCAAGATATGGAATGGGTCAGGCTGATATTTTCGCAGTGACGATACATGGAAGACATTATGGACGTTTTTCCAATTCGGGTGGTAAGGCAAGTCTATAAGCGACACCTCCAATTCTTTTCAGGATTTCAAATGGTCCGATGTAACGTGGGCTGAGCTTTCCTTTCTTGCCGAATCTCATAATGCCTTTTATTGGTAAGATCTTTAAGAAAACTGATCACCTTCCTTAAATTCAAGATCTCTCCTTCGGTTATCGGCATAACTCTTTTGCCGACTCTGAGCTGTCCAAAGCCTTTCTCGATTAATGTTATCTTATTTGTGGTTACCTGGACAATTTTTGGTCTCAAAAGTTTCTTTTCACCAACCTCGTCCCAACAGATGGGTGACCTGCATTTCCTTCCATACAGAGCTTTATATGGTGCCATCTGGATACTGGCTTGGAAGTTATTATTATAAGCAAACTCAATTAGGGGTAAATGGTCATCCCAGCTTCCTGTAAATTCAATGACACAGGCCCTCAGCATATCTTCCAAAGTTTGGATGGTCCTCTCCGATTGTCCATCAGTTTAGGGTTGAAAGGCAGTGCTAAAGGTAAGTCTCGTCCTCATGGCTAACTGTAGCCTAGCCCAAAATTTAGAAGTAAATCGAGTATCCCTGTCCGATACAATACTGATCGGAACTCCATGCAACCACACTATTTTCTTAATGTACAACTGGGTCAGTCGATCCAAAGTGTACGTTGTGCGAATTGGCAAAAAATGGGCAGCTTTGGTCAGCCGGTCTACAATAACCCAAATGCTATCATGACCTGAATTTGTTCTAGGCAAGCCAGAGACAACATCCATAGAGATGTGCTCCCACTTCCACTCTGGCACGGGTGAAGACTGCAACAACTCAGTGGGCTTTTGATACTCAGCTTTTACTTGCTGGCGTGTTAGGCACTTAAACACAAATAGCGCTACCTTTTTTTTCGTATTATTCCACCAAAAGGTTTTCTTCAGGTCCTGATACATTATAATACTTTCGGGATGTATTGTATAACGAGAATGATGTGTTTCTTCCAATATAGTTTTCTTCACACTCTCATCATTCAGGACACAAATTCGACCTTTGAATCTTAGCAAATCCTCACTACATATAGAGAATTCGTCTCTCTTTCCTTGCTTCACCTCTTCTACAATTGTTATAAGCTGAGGGTCTTTCTTTTGTGTCGATCGAATCAGTTGGATTAATTGGGGTTTTGCCTTAATGTTGGCAATCATACTTACCACACCATTAATGGACAGAGCCGGATGCCAATCTATTATTTCCTCTAACAATCTCATTTCTTGGATCATTAGATGAGCTAAGACTCCCGTAGATTTTCTACTTAGAGCGTCGGCCACAACGTTAGCTTTTCCTGAATGATAATGGATTGCACAATCATAATCTTTTAAGAAATCCATCCATCTTATCTGCCGCATATTTAAATCCTTTTGAAAGAAGAGGTATTTCAAGCTCTTATGATCTGTGTATATTTCGAATTGCTCACCATATAGATAATGCTTCCACATTTTCAAAGCGAATACTATTGCAACCAGTTCCAAGTCATAAATTGGATATTTTTTCTCATATTCTTTCAACTGTCAGGATGCATATGCCACTACTTTCTCATATTGCATTAATACGCAGCCCAAGCCTTTATGTGAAGCATCACTATAACTCACAAATCTCCAACTCCCCTCAGGAATAGTTAAAATAGGTGTTGAAGTTAATCGAACATTTAGTTCTTGAAAACTCTCCTCACATTCACTTGTCCATTCAAATTTGACATTTTTCTGTGTCAATCGAGTCAATGGGGTTGCGATTCAAGAAAATCCTTCTACAAACTTTCTATAATATCCTGTCAATCCCAAAAAGCTTCGAACTTCAACCATATTTCTTGGTTGTTTCCAATTAACAACGGCTTCAACATTTGAAGGATCAACTGATAAATCTTCCTTTGATATGACATGTCTTAAAAATGTCACTTGTTCAAGCCAAAATTCACTTTTACCAAAAAGGGCTTAAAGATCTGATTCATCAAATCCATAATGCAGTCGGTGCATTGGTTAATCCAAAAGGCATGACTAAAAATTCATAATTGCCATACCTTGTTCTGAAAGCTGTCTTGGGAACATCTTCACTTTTAATCTTAAGCTGATGGTATCCAGATCTAAGATCCATTTTTTAAAACACTTGTGATCCTTGTAATAGATCAAATAAATCATCAATTCTAGGTAATGGATACTTATTTTTTACTGTCACTTGGTTCAACTGTCTATAATCGATACACAAACTCATAGTCCCATCTTTCTTTTTAACAAACAATACCGGAGCACCCCAAGGTGACATACTAGGCCTGATGAAACCTTTATCTAATAATTCTTCCAATTGTTGTTTCAGTTCCTTAAGTTCTGCAGGTGTCATTCTATAAGGTGCCTTAGAAATTGGGGCTACCCCTGGCAATAATTCAATAGAGAATTCAATTTCCCTGTCAAGCGGTAATCCTGGCAATTCTTCCAATAAAATGTCGAAAAATTCTCAGATAATCAGAGTGGTATCCAAATTTATCTCTTCTTTCCTATCTTCTTTAATATAGGCAAGAAAGCCTTGACACCCTTTTTGAAGGAGGCGATTAGCTCGAATACAGGAGATTGATGAGGAGTCTTCTTTGATACCATTGAAGTAAAATACTGGTTGATTCGAGATACAAAAGGTAAGCATTTTCTTGTAACAATCAATACTTGCATGGAATGCAGAAAGCCAATCCATGCCTAAGATTACATCAAAATCTTGAATTTCTAGGAGTATTAAATCAACCAATAGTTCTTTTTCTTCTATCTTTATTACACATGATTTGTACAGTATATTGGTGTCAATTGAATTTTCCATCGGTGTGGCTACCTCTAGAATGTATTCTAATTGTTCTGGTTCTACCTTTAAGTGGCATGCAAAATGTGGTGACACAAATAAATGAGTAGATCCAGGATTAATCAAAACATGAGCTACTTTTTAGAAAATAATAAGAGTACCTTGGATCATTGATTTTGGGGCCTAAGCATCTTGCTCGGTGATCGCAAATACTCTTCCCTTCATCTGAGGCTTTTGAGCTATCTCTCCCTGCTTTGGAAGCTGTTGCATCTGTAAGCTAGGACACTGTCTAATCTGGTGCCCCAATTTTCCACATTTAAAACAGGCTCTGGTCTTCCAATAACAAGGGTTGGATCCATGGTTTTTCCCACATTTTTTACATGGTTCTATTGGGCTTTGAAGTGGCAAGGGCATTGGCTTCTTGTTTGCCCTTTCAAACTGTTGTCAACTAGATGGTGTGGGTCTAACATGGCCTTTCTGATTTTTTGTCTTTTGGTAATCTTCGAAATCTTTTTCAATAATTAGGGCTCGATCCACTATTTCAGCATAAGTTCTCAATTTTAAGACTGATATTATGCTTCTAATAGCTAGTATGATACCCCTTTCAAATTTCTTCGCCTTTCTTGCCTCATTGTTAATCATATGTGGTGCAAACCTAACCAATTCAGTGAACGTGGCCTCGTACTGTACTACTGTCCGGTTTCCTTGGATTAATTCCAAAAATTCCATTTTTTTTTGTCTCGAATAAAATCTGAGAAATACTTTTCATTAAATGCGTCTATAAATACTTCTCAAGTCAAGGGTTTATTTTCTTTGGCCAATACTCTTTTTGTCATTCGCCACCAATGTTGTGCTTCTCCTTCTAATATAAAAAATGCCAAGGCCACCTTCCTATCATCAGGACATTCCATTACCTCGAATATTTTTTCCAATTGCATAATCTATCCCTCGGCTTCCAATGGATTTACAACACCCTTAAAAGAATGTGGGTTCAATTTCTTAAATTGTTCGATATCACTCCCACCATTTCCCGTAACAGACTGCCTGGGTGGATTGTTGTTTTCCATCTGATGTTGCATTAGAGCAACCATATTTTCCAAGGCTTTCTGAATTCCTTCCATAATAGCTTCAGCTATTCTGGATCTTAACTTCGTCCAGGTCTGTACAAACAATAAATATTATTTTAAGTATATTCTTTTTAAATTTTCTAAGAATCTTAAACCTATTGCTCTGATACCATAATTGTCACACCAATAATTTACAATACTGTTATTCCTGAGATGAAACAGTCAAAACATATATACATCTCTTGATAGAACAAATTTACAGTGGCGAATTCTTACAAAGTAATAAAAGAAAGCTTAGGCACAACTACAATATCTTCCAAAGTTGATCCTGACGAGCACTCAAATGAAACCACAGTTATCCTGAAAAATGTTTACCATAGTTTGATGAGTTTGGTTACTCAGTAAGTGATCATCATAATCTTAAAAATAATCATCGATGAAAGATATAAACAAACTTTCAAAATGGAGGTCAATTAAAAACAATGCGAGCACAAGCATTTATAGATAACAATTTTATTTTCAGAAATACACAATTAAACATAATCCAAATGATTGAAATGCATATAACATTTTAACGACAGTGCATAATTTAAAAGATTCCACAAAATTACCCTACTGGCGTCCCAAGTAGGTCACCTATATACCCCATCAGCGTCCTGATGGGTCCACTTAATCCCTATCGGCATCCTAGAGAGGTTCACTTAATCCCTGCAGATCCACTTATACCTCACCGGCATACCGGATGAGTCCACTTAATCTCTAACGGCGTCTCGGATAGGTCTACTTAAACCTCACCGGCAAACCGGATGAGTCCACTTTCATACTTAAAGTATTTCTAAATCTCTTTAAACATTCGAAAGCAACAATATCATGTACTCAACATATCACTGAAATCATTAATATGAATTTCACTTAAAATTAATAACAGTCACTTTCAATAACATTTCAAAAATAACCAATCAAATATTTTGGGCTCAAATTTAGAAAGGTAGCAGTTCGTAAAGACATTCTAGCATAATTGCTAATCTAATATGGATAGAAAAACTCGTATAAAAATTCACGAATACAAAATTATCACAATTTATGGGATGCCAATTCGCAATTAAACATTTCACAACAATGCTATAATCAATTGCAAAAATATCAATTTTTTAAATAATAAGCCAATCATTGCACATGAAATTTACAATGTCTAAATATTCAAAAACAATAAAAAGAAATCTCACAATTTTACTAACAGCAGAAATATCATATTTATTTTTAACACTTTTATTTCTAAAATTTTCTAACAATAGACAAGAAAAATAAATAAATAAATTTATTTCTAAGAATTTACAGCATTTAAATTTCTAATATTATAATTTTATTAAAAAGATTATTTTTCAAAATAATGAGGTCACTTGCAGATAAAATTTATCGCGCCTAAAATTCATGATAATAAGCAGAAATAATTATTTCATTTCATTTTTAAAAAGAACGGATTATTTTTCAAGATAATGAAGTCACTTACCTAAAATATTTGAGAGGGAGCTTCTGATAAAATTCGGCTAGAGAGAGAGATCTCAAAATTTTCTAAGGTGGGAGTCCTCACCTCTCGTATTTAAATTCTTAGGATACTAAATTATATTTTTTTATTAAGTTACCATTAAATTACACTTTAAACGCTTAAAGCCCAAGTCCTTTAGTGGACATGGCAAGAGCAAGGCAGCAAAAGCTTTTTGAAAATAGTGATGGTCCTTAAGGACCATCATGCTCATACCAACCATCACTTATTAAAAGTTTCTCTCTTTTTTTTAACAAAAAAAAAAAAATTAGAATTATTACACCTAATATTAGTCATATAGTGAAATAATCCCATGAGATAACAGTCTAATAATATTAGTCTCTTTATTTTGATTTTTTGATAAGTAAATTTAAATTTTTTTGGTAAAAGATAAGGGTGGTGGGCTCTATCACCCAATTATTATTTTTAATATATTTTTTTTTTTATCATGTAATTTAATGTCGGACGCACATCCCTTTTATTGATGGCTCAATTATCTCTACCTAAGTATTAATCTATATGCTCATTCAATGAGACAATTGGGCTATGAGAATTGTCACACATCGAAGAGATGTGGGACGCAAAAGCCATATAAAATGAGCTGCAACAACATTGATGCCAACTAGCGAAGTGGGGTGACGTGCAGGGTCCACGCAAGCAAATTTTACTATGACATAATAATAAAATGGTAATGGACGAATGATTTAAAATGGTAATGGACGAACGATTTAAGCTGACATCAACCTAGCGATGTGAATCCCGTTTTATGTTTTTAATAATAAAATGAAAATCTCGTAATAATAAAATGAGAACCTTGTTTTTTCTTGGATCTGAAACCGCTTGAGCTGGACCCGATTCGGATCGGGCAACCAATTTCCCAAACTCTACACTATTCCAGGTAAATCTCTAGCAATGCTAAATTTCGTATGGAAAAACTAGTAAACCCTAACTTTAAAAGTCCAAATTACATTTAAACTATATGGAATGAGGTTTTTTAATAATAAAATGAAAACCTTGTAATAATAAAATAAGAATCTCGTTTTTTTTTTATCCAAAACAGCTTGAGCTATACCCGATCCGGATCGCGCTGCCGATTTATCAAACATTACAGAATTCCAAACAATAATAAGAAGGTAAATCTCTAGCAATGCTACATTTCGTATGGAAAAAGTTTCTACCGAACGAAAAACTAGTAAACCCTAACTTTAAAAGAACAAATTACATTTAAACTCTATGGGAATGAGCGTTGCACATGCATTAGAGTCACTTTTACAATTTCGTCCGGGGTTTTATTTATCAAAACTAGTCCCCCTACTGACGGAACCAGTTGGGCCAATCTTATAAAATAATTAAAAATAGGAAATGTACATAATACCATTTATTTTTTTAACAAAAACAAGTCACTGTTATCGTTGACTGTCATATTTGAAATATGATGGTTGAGATGTTTGAAATCTGATAGTTGACGATATGTCATTGTTTAGGCTCAAAGTACAAAATAAAATTTTTCAAATATTATGACACATTTTCATCTATTGCATTTCACATCCAATGGCAAAAAGTGATTGTGACATCGTTGTACAAAAAATGATTCGTCTCATAGTTTACAATCCCCTAGAAATGAGAAACAATAATTTCTAACTATAAAATATATTAACAAATTCAGCCAATATAATTTAGTCAATCTTATTAGTCAAAATAAGCGGGTCCAATTGGCCAAAACAATCAAACATAATGCTTGACGGACTTTTGATCAAAATCAATTTTTTGCCTAAGACCAGGTTAACCAAAAAACTAATTGGTTAGATCAACTTTGGTTTGATCTTGATAACAATGAATTAACTCCCTGTTATAACCCCACTATGTGAGACTTTTAGGATTTGATCCAGTCCCTCTCCTCTCTAAATCAAGTTGAGATGCCTAATAAAGTAAAGTAATTAAAACCAAAGCAAACAAATTTATAAACACAAAAATATTTGAAGGGATTGTATATAGTGAGACCATTTATACAAATTGGTCATAATTATTTATAATCATCTCATGTGAAGTTTGATTGTTTGGGTATGTTACAAAATTTGAAAAAATTTCTTTTGAAGTTTGAGCTTCGTCAATGAAATAAATGCAGTCACCCAATTTCACATCGATCAAGATTAATTGTAACCACTTTGTACCAAATATAAAAAGCTGTGTTCTATACTTTTCCATGTTTGAAACCCGTCCAAAAAGGTTAGGTACAGGGCAACAAGGCTACCTTAATCAAATATAGATTAAGAAAATAAATAAATAGGATTATTTGTCCATTTATATAGAGAAGCTAATTTTTTGATGGATTCTTTGGTTCAGGGTGGTGCTACGCTGTTTTCAATGATGTAATTTATTTTCATAGTTAAAAATAAAATTTTTGAATCTTTGTCTCAAAAAAAAAAATGAATGGGTTTGCTCGAAAGTACTAATATAAAAAGGCTGGAATCTCGGTTTAACCACCCAAACAAAAGCAATTAAATAGCGTATTTTGGCGAGAAAGCTCCTTACCGAACCAACAAATGAGTAATTAAATAACCTAATGTTCACAAACAACTTATCAGTGAAAAGGCTAAATCATAATACAATAATTGAGTTATGAAAGCCACACAAACACAGATTTGTCGTCACCGATACAAAAGTCAATTTTACAGCCTCCGGAAAACATCACCCATTTTCTTTTTTATTTACTCCAACAATATTATAATGTTTTGATGTTTTCAGGAAGAATCAATTGGCCTTCGTCACGTGGGGTCCGCTGATTCTTTTCACCTGCCCGTTTATTTTTTAAATTAATATTTTGAAACATTTAGTTGAGTTCCAGGTTTTTCTCCTAAAGAATTGGGTGAAATGTTATATGGAAAATGGAAAAAGTTTATATAAGGATCGTAGCCCCACAAAAATCCATCAGGAAAGATAGTTTTAATATTGAAAAACTATTGATCATTTCGACATCGAGATGTATGACTATAAAAAATAAAAAAAAATTAAGTATTAAAAATAGTGTATTTTATAACGTATTATCTACACCATTTATTTTCAAGTTTTTCATATGGTTATAGGTCTACTTTATTTTAACTATTTTTTAAATTTAAAATATTATAATTAGATATAAAATTAGATTATGAGATAATCGTAAGAACATTTTACATCAAACTTATATACCATGATAAAATTTGAAGGTGCACCTTACCTCCACACCTACGGATGCATCCATATGCAAACTGCACCAATGTTATATTGCATAATACGTAGGTTCAGGGTTTATGATAAGTTTTAACCTAGTTTTACGTATGCTTCCTACTTAAGACAACCCGGACATGGGATGGGTTAAAAGAAAGTTTAATATTCTCATTTTTCTTAGACTATATATTGCATAATATGTAAAAAATATTAAAAGAAAATTTTTAGTGCTTTTTCAATTTCACTAAATTGTGACCAGAATTAATCCTAAAATCCTTATTTTGTAAGTAACTTCTATTAAAGAAATAAATCTCCTAGCAAATTTCCCCAAGATTATTATTATTTAATTTTTTTTCCTCAATTTTTTCTATTTTCCATGTTTACGCTTTGTTTTTTTAATTATCAAACTGCCACTACTTTAGATTGGAAGTGAGAGCCATTTTACGATTTGATCATTGATTTGCTTTTATTCTCAAAACAATTTTGAATTTTTAAGATTTGATGCCATATTATATCTAAGCTAAAATTTAATTTTAAATATTGAAGATTCGAAGTGGCGGCAATTTTGATAAAAAAAAAATTTTAAAAAAAGAAGTGAATCGTGATAACTTATAAAATAACTTTCATCATTTCAGAACTTGAAAATCCAAAATGGTAGTAATTTAAAGAGTAAAAAAAACAGAATTACCAGCATAAAATAGAAAATTGAGGAGATTTCTTAGAACAATTATTATAAGGGGTACTATTACAACTACTCCAAAAAAAAAAAATTAATAATAATACTACTACGACGGGAGGAAGAAGAAGCAAGGAATCTTAGTCTCATTCTGATCACTACCATAACGAAAAAAAAAAGGAAAAAGAAAACGTTAACTTAAAGTCGCAATGCAATCACTACTCTTCATTGATTTTTATTATTGTCATATTTAATTATTATTTTGTTTTGTCACGATTTTCAGAATAATCGGAGCAGTTGCAGGGTTGCAGCTTTCAGAGATTCAACGTGTTTGGTGAGTGCACCTTTCCATTCATTATATGGTTACATCATTTCCTTCTTTTTTTTCTTTTTACGTGCATCATATTCTAACACGTAGCAAGTCTTCCTTCAATTACAAGCCCACAAATAAAAGTAGCAATTACAATATAACATAATGAGCTCCAAGTCGTCCCTTGTAGAAAAGACCTGGCCTGATCTTTCCCAAATTTGGCCATGTTTTTATGCTTCTATCTATCCTTCTCTGCCCAACTAAAATGGAGGAAGTAGAGAAACAGGCCATTCAAAAACCTCTTTTCTTCTCTGTGTTAATTCAAGAACCCCATTTTGGTTGAAGCCTTGAAACCCATTAGAGACACCAGAACTCCAATTTTGGATCATCTTCTCAAGATTCAGCCACATAACCAGTGTTTAATGTCTGATCGCAAAAACCAATTTTGTTTGGAACCCTGAAAACCACCAAAAGATCCCTCCATTTTTGTCCACTTGACTCGTCATATGCTTCAACCCAAGAGCAGCTCTGAAGAAAACAACTCCAAATTTGGCCTATCTTTTGAGAACCCAATTCAGCTTAATGAAAACCACCTCCAAATCTGACCCATCTTCTCCAATTTAGCCTTCACATGCACTGAGTGGAACTGAGAGCTCCTAACAAATGTCTTCTCCATTGATCCATCCAAACCATTCTCATCACTTCAATCCCCAAATCCCACCTACCAATCAAAGCTAAATTCGTCTCCAAAATTGGAGATCTCCGCCAATTTAACCAATCCTCCTCCGCATTTATTTTGCCGGGTGTTATTCGCCGGTAATTTTGTACTGCGTCGATCTCTCTCTCTTTATAACTTCAATCTCCACAGTCTCACTCCATATGACTTCAATGGGGGCCTCTAGAGAAAAAGCATTGAAACCCAAAGAGACATTTACCGTCTCAAAAAAAACCAAGCTCTTCACCTTCATCTCAGTCTTGCTGCTATGGTTTTTCCTCATTTTCTATTTATTTAATCTGGAAAAACCCACCAATTTCTCGGGGCTTTACAGTGGACACCACCGACAACAAACGGCAACAAACGGCTGCAAGGACGGCCTCGTGTACGTGTACGACCTCCCTCCCAAGTTTAACGGCGACCTCCTTCGCAGGTGCGAGAACCTGAGCATGTACACCAACATGTGCCCGCACGTGGCAAACAGGGGGATGGGGCAGCCGGTCCAATCTATGGGGCCCAGTTGGTTCGCGACCCACCAGTTCTTGGGGGACTTGATGGTGCACGCACGGGTGGAGTCGCACGTGTGTAGGACGAACGACACGGGTTTGGCAACTCTGTTCTACGTCCCGTTCTACGGTGGGTTGCACGCGTCAAGCGTGTTTAGGGAGAAGAATTGGGGGAAGAGAGACGGGTTGGGTGAAGAGTTGGTGGAGTACCTGAGCGAGCAGGCAATGTGGAAGAGGCACCGCGGTAGGGACCACTTTGTCGCAATCGGGAGAACTTCGTGGGATTTCATGAGAGACGACAAAGGGATCGATTTTGGTGCCAATAGGTTTCTCCTCACCCCACCTCTTGCAAATATGTGGGTCCTCACCGTCGAGCGCCATCCGTGGCATCCTGGCCGTCAGATAGGGGTCCCCTACCCCTCCTATTTCCATCCTGCTGAATTTTCCGAGATCCTGGAGTGGCAGATAAAGGTGAGACAAGCACCCAGGACTCATCTGTATGCCTTTGTTGGTGGGCCTCGGCCCCCGGGTCTCGAGAAGGCTGCCGCGAGAGCTGATATATTCAGCCAGTGCAACATCTCCAGTCGGTGTCTCAGCCTCCAGTGCCGACCTGGAGCGAGCGGATGCTACGAGCCTCCGGAGGTTCTCAGGGCTCTGTCCACTGCAGAGTTTTGTTTGCAGCCTCCAGGAGACTCTTTCACTCGCCGGTCCGTGTTCGATTCGATTTTGTCGGGATGCATCCCGGTTTTCTTCTCACCGCACACGGCGTATACGCAATATCAATGGTACCTGCCGGAGCAGATTGGGGGTTACTCCGTGTACATTCCTCCAGAGAAGGTCGGTAGAATCGAAGAACAACTGATGAGGATCCCAAAGGCTCGGGTCGCAAGAATGAGGAGCACAGTGATCGACTTGATCCCCAGGATCACTTATGCACGCCCCGATGCCGGCGATCCGGGCTTCCAGGATGCCATAGATGTTGTGCTGTCGCGATTGGCACGCCGTGTTCGAGCAGAGCTAGGGCCCTCACAGGAGAGCCATGGACAATCCTAAGGTGCACTTTATTTTAATTGGAAATCTTACTATGATCCATGGGCTATGCATAAATCATGGTCACTGCCCTATCAATAGATGGATGGTGATGGAGCCAGAGTGAGACATATCATAAAAAATACTCCAATGGTGAACACTAGCCTTTCCCATCTCCATTTATCCATTGACCAGATGATGGTGGGCAAACAAATTACAATTCTCATACACCATGGAATTATAGTATGCTTTACCTTTTCTATAAATAAGTAGGGTTTGAACCCACATTAAGAGCCTGTCTTATGAGTTAGGCCCTCGATCCCCTGCCCACTAATAAGGGCACTTGTGAGATGAACATGTGCCATTCTTTTGGCCCTTGGACTTCTTCCCTTCAACGCCTTTCATTTGATGTTATGGGCTTGAGCCCTAGGTCCCCCCCCTCCTTGTAAGTGCAAGTGTATGATGATAAATTATCATTCTTTTGTTGATTTTTTTACTACCATATTATCAAATAACAATGTATTATTATTTTATTTTATTTTTTTTTTGTTTTTATCTTTTGGATGTTCTCTTCAAAATTTATACCAAATGCTTTCTGTGATGCCCATTGAAATAAGGGGCACCAAAATCACCAGTTAATTCATTGTAATCTTTAATTAATCGATTGGAGTAGGGTTGGTTCTTTAGGATCGAGCTCAAGGAAGGGGGAGAGAATTGATCATGTAATAAGAATGTGTCAATGGGTTCTGTTAAATATGAAGCATATTTAATGTCAATTGAACTCCCATTTTTAAGTGCAAAATATGGGGAGCTTTTGATGAAGGGTGTGGTTTGTATAACGTTGAGGCACTGAACAATTAAAGTAAGGCGCACCTTTGAATAGTGGAAAAGGTATTGTTTTGGTATTGAAATCTTTGTGATGGCCTAAAAATTTGTTTTCATCTCTAACTATAAAAATTAAAGTTTCAAAAATAGTGTAGATCAAGCGTATTTATGAACACTTGAAAATCTTGACAATTGACGGTCCTAAAAATGCATTTACAATGCATTATTTTCAAGACTTGAAATCCATTTTTTATCATCATGTTCATACATCTTGAAGTCAAGATGATCAATTTGAGGATTTTGGAACATCGAAAAAACCTCTTCTAGTGAATTTTTTAGGTGCGCCTTAATTTGATTATTTAGGGCTTCACCACTATATAAACTTTTTCCTCTAACGAAAGCCCGCTAAAAAATACATGATACATCGGTTTTTGGACTATAGATCAACTAAAGTTTCATTTTGGGATATTCAGTCGTGCTAGATCGCTTAAACTAGAGCCGCCATTCCATTGACAACCCATACCAAATGATCAAGCAATATATATTGAAAATTTTGATGTTGATGAATGAGCTTCATTATTCTTGTCAAATACAAAGATTCTTTAAGTCTATAAGGCCAGCTTCTATCAAAGTTTATTAACCTTGGCATGTCCTATGCCGAATAGTATACGTTAAAGTTTCCTTTAAATTGTAATTATTAGTCCGATCGGCCAGTTCAACTAGTTGGATTGGTTAGCCTTATCCAAAGTAAAAATTAGGTTTAGTGGAAAATTCGTTAAAATTAATATTTCATAGGTTTTGGTAGTACACCGGTGCGTTTTGGCGTGTTAGATTGGTCAAACAAAGTTAGGTAATTTTTTTTTATATATTTTATACTTTTTTAGCTACTATTTGTAGAAGTGGTATTAGGATTGGACTGACCATCAAACTGGCGAAGGGTTCAATTCAATAGAAACCAGTTTGGCTGGCGGTGGAATTAGTTTGATTGGAATTTAAAAATATTAAAAAATAATATAAATAATAGTTTAAAAATATGTATTATATTATAACAGAGTTGCTCGTTTTGTTTGGCCTATTGAAACAATTGAAATCAGCCAATCAAATATTGGTTTTGACTAGTTTTTTATCATATCCAATTTTTACCCTAAACCAGATTGGTCAGGACACTAGTCAGCAGTCCAACCGGTCGAACTACTGGTTTGGTGCAATCTTGATAGCTATGACATTATGTACCTTTTAATTTTTTTAAAAAAAATCAGGTCCAACCAATTCAACAGCTATTGAAAAATTTTTGATTGAACAAAACCCATCACCAATTTAGTGGCTTGTCCGGTCCTAATAACCATGCTTCAAACCATGGAACTTGCCAAAAAAAAAAAAGCCCATAATAAATCCAGCACAAATTAGTCAATCTTCTTTCATAATGGAAAGAGAGTTCTTTAAAGGGAAAAACAAGTTCAGGGCAAATTTCGTATAGAAACTTGGTTCTTCATATTATTTTATGGTAGATCCTCCTTCCGTTTTTCTTTCAAACGATATAAGAAAATCCTTAAAAATTTCACCATACCCCCTCATCTCTTATCTTATTTTTTTATTAACTTTTGATCATAAAAATTAGCCCTAGAAAATATTTTTATACCATTTCAACTCAAAAACTTTTTTAATGGGTGGAAAAGGAAACATAGTATTAAAAAAGTTCTTGGATTGAAATGGTATAAAAAGATTTGTTGAGGTTAATTTTTATGGTCAAAAGTCAATAAAAGAGGAAAATAATAGATGAGGGGGTACAGTAAAATATTTAGGGGTTTCCTTATGCCGTTGAAAGAAAAACATAATGAATGCCTACAATAAAATAATATGAGGAATTAGGGTTTTATATGAAATTTTCCCTTTTAAAAGCCGAGGCTCAAAACAATCAATTTAGGGTGCACCTCAAAAAATTAATAAACAAGGTTATTTTGAAGCCTAAAAATCCTTAAATTAATCATATCGACCTCAAGGTGTATATGGACATGAGAAAAAATTGATTTCAAGTCTTAGAAATTGTGCATCTTGTAATGCATTTTCGGACGGTCAATTTTCGAGATTTTCAAGTGTTCATAGATCTGCTTGATCTATACTACTTTTCAAATTTTAAATTTTATGATTGGAGGTGAAAATAAATTTTCAAGCCCTCACAAAGATTTTCGGTATTGAAAGACATCTTTCGAAACTATTTGAAGGTGCGCTATGCTTTTAAAATCAATTTAAAGAAAATTAGGCTCAATTAAGTGCATTGTGCTCTAAACCCAAATTTTTAACTATTTATCATTGAGAAATATTTTTCACACGTGCCCCAACCAACACATGTATTACTTCAGATTTTTTTCACAAAGGTAAAGCTGTGTGTTGATGGGGGCATATTACTTTGTCTATTTGCCATAGGGTTTCAGAAAATATCGATTTGGATCAGAATGGTTGGATCCAGATTAAGAATTAGGGGACTATTCTGATTCCCCCCATATATACGAATCCGACCACCATTTTTTTAATATGTTTGACCGATTCTCTCAACCACATCACCAGTTCACCAGCCGGGACCGGTTTTTGGGATTGGCGAGATCCAAGTGATCGATCCGTGTTTTTCAACATTGATTTGCTATGTTTATGAATTGCAATGTTCGTAATGCTCTAAAACCAAATTTTGTGATCACATCCGTTTGAGCATCACTGTTGATGGATTAATATGCGCACCTGCATGAATTGCATCATTGTTCATGAATTAGTATGCGCACCACTGTTCATAAATTGCTGTTTGATAATGCCCTCTATGATGTTCCCTAACTTGCATGGCCATTGCTAAAGGTAAATAAACGTGAATGGCCAGGTCCCGGCAAGCCAAAGAGTGCTTAAAAAAAAAAAAAAAAAAAAAAAAAAAAAAAAAAAAAAAAAAAAAAAAAAAAAAAGGAAAAGGAAAAATATATTTACTGTAAAATTAAAGAAAATACATATGAACGAGGTAAAAAAAGTAGTGAAAAATAGATTATGAAATAATTCAATTTGTGACAGAGATATTTTAGAAATAATCCAAAAAAATTGTAAAAAAAATAATAGTTAAAGCCAAAACACTTTCCAATCTTTGTCAAAATGATAAAAAGCATATAAAAACATTCGAGAAATAAATTTTTTTATTTTTTTAGGTTTTATTTATAATTTTTTTAAGATCCCAAAATCAGACCACCACCTTGAGATACTGCAACCCGCCAAGTTGGCTCGCCCGAGTTTTTGTATACTGGTCCATCTCTACGAGAAAGGTAGAATGCCATCTTAAGGCACAGCCTTATCTTTACCTTGGATGAATGAGCATCTGATACTTCTGTAAATTACAACTTCTAATATAGGGTGGTATTGCTAACTTAAGCCATGATCATGAACCATAAATGACTTAGACCCAAAGCTAATCAACCAAGCAAATAACCCCTTTCCATAAACAGAATTAGATGTTTTAAACAAAAACGTTTTAACTCAAAAATACATAACAATAATGACAAGAAACATTTTAATTTTAATTAAATGAACAGGGATAAAGAGAACCAAAAGTATATAATGAGACCATTTATCTTTGTTACAAAGTCACCACAATTAATCTTGACCATTGAATGTGAAATTGGGTGACTGCATTTATTTCATTGACCAGGCTCAAAGTTCAAAAGAATTCTTCTTGAACTTTGTGATACATCCAAGCTATTAGATTTCACATTGGTTGTAAGTAATTGTGACCTCTTATATCAAAGATAAATGGTCTCATTGTATACAACTTATAGAAGAGAATAGATATCTATTGGAAAAAGTTTATATAAGGATGCAACCTTCTAATGTAGAATTACGGATGCATCTCAAAAATCTATCGGAAAAGGTAGTTTTAATGTTGAAAAACCCTTTAATTGATCATCTTGACATCGAGATGTATGAAAAATAAAAAGGTTTTAAATTTCAAAAATAGTGCATTTTATAACTTATTATCTACACCGTCCATTTTCAAGATTTTCATATATTTATAGATCTACTTGATTTTGAAAAAGTTTATATAAGGATGCTACCTTACAATGTAGAACTACAGATGTCCCTCAAAAATACATCTGAAAAGGTAGTTTTAATATTGAAAATCCCTATGATTGATCATCTCGACATCGAGATGCATGGCTATAAAAAATAAAAAGATTTTAAGTCTCAAAAATAGTGCATTTTACAACATATTATCTACACCATCTATTTTCAAGATTTTCATATGTTTATAGATTTACTTGATTTTAACCATATTTAAAATTAAAAATTTTATAATTAGATATAAAAATAGATTTTGAGATAATCCTAACAACATTTTACATCAAAATTATATACCATGATAAAATTTAAAATGCATCGTACCTCTACACCTACGGAGGCGTCTATATGGAAACTACGCCCTTTTTTAAATTTAAAATTTTATAATTACATATAAAATAGATTTTGAGATAATCCTAAGAACATTTTACATCAAAATTATATACCATTATAAAATTTGAAGGTGCACCTTACCTCTAAAACTACATATGCATCCGTATGCCAACTGCACCCATATCTATTAAGTGCCAAAACTAGACCATGCCAGAAATGTTTGTGCTAAACCCCTTAGTTGTAAAGAGAGAAACATAGCCAGCTATAAGAACCAATTCTAAAAATTAAAACCAAATTAAGGCATCAAAACAATTCAACTAATAAATCATTATTATACTGACCGAAATACCAATAGATCTCCTTTGCACTAAACCTGGATTTGAAGTATGAGACTAGGCCGCCGTAAACAATAATTAAAGGTGTGGAATCAATAAAAATAAATATGAGTTCCAAAATAATCAAAGATTCGAGCCTCACTGTAATTTTCAAAACGAGATTGAATACTATGAGACGACTTATCTTTAGTACAACAAGGTCTCAATTAATTCTAATCATTAGATGTCCAATTAGATGGTTTGAGGTGTGTCATGAACTTCAAAAAAAATTTTATTGGAGCATTGGGTTTAGTCACAAAGTACATTTATAAATTTGATGGACAATAATGGTTACTAAAAGTAAATGGTCTCCTTATATGTTTTTCGTGAACTTATGTTGCGATTGAATATCTTCTATTGTATTCTCATTTATAGTTCTCTCTGCCTCTCTATAATGATGTTCTTTGTAATCTCTCCCTCCCTATATAATTGATCGTCTACTTTGTTTTTCATTTTTGCAAATACAATTTTCAAGGATAAGATGTAAATTATTTAAAAAATTTCTCATTTGAAATTATTCCAACTTAACACCACATGTTTTTAAATAGGTATTTTGAAACTAAATAAAAAAGATATAGGTAAAGTGTTAAATTGTTCATATCTTATATGTAATATGATAAATTTCCCTTTATAAATTTTCAACTGAATAAAAGGAAGTAAAACAAGGAAAAACCCTCTAATAGATTAAAGTGAAGCTAAAAAAATATATTGGAAGACATCGAGATGTATGAAAATTAAAAAAAAAATAGCGCATCTTACAACATATTTTTGTACTGTCTATTTTCAAGATTTTCATGTGTTTATAGGTCTATTTGATTTGAACCATTTATGGAGTTTGAAATTTTATAATCAGAGATGAATATATATTGTCAGGCCCTCATAAGAATATTTGTCACCAAAATTACATTTTATGATAAGATTTGGAGGTGCGCTTACTTTGGTTGTTTAAAGTTGCAGCCTTGGGCAAACCACTCTTAAAAGAATTTGAATTTGAAAATACAAAAGTTTTTTAAATTGAATTTTTGAAACGATAAAAACAGAAGGAAGACTGGTGGACCAGGGTTTTCCACGGGTCCGAATGAGTCTCGGGTCGGGGACGCGGGTTCGGCAAGAAGGACCTTTCCTCAAAACAACCACACGCGATGCATGAGGATAGGTACCAACGATTAGGGAATTTTAACACATTAAGTGAAGTGTAAGATGTTTACCTTACTGCTTGAATTTGTAGGACGCGTCCAAATAAAAGTTACCATCTTAGATCTTTGGAAGAAGTCTCCCAAGCTTCGGCAGCTTGGTCTGAGCTCAACTCCCTTTTCTTTTTCCTTGCTCTACTTGCTTTAAATTCCTGTATGATTAGTTTTCAAGCACCTTCTTAATTAGGCTTGATAGGATAAAATCAATTTAAAGAGAATGAATTAAAGGAAAATGCAAAATTAGTCTTAGAACTGCAAAAGATAAAGCTGACGGAAAACAGACAGCCTTCTGGTATCACCTCTCCCAAGAGGTATTACCAGTTAACTGAGAAAGGTACTTGACTTGTGATCAAAGTACCCCGAATGATTCAGGAAAACGGAGTCTGTGGGCTCATCACGAATCATTTTCGAAGAGCCCCCTTATGCGATATACATAACATTGATAATGAATTATGAAATGCAATAAGGGGCATAGACAAAGATGGTGATGACTATGTAGTGGATGGGATTTTAGGCTTGCATAAAGTGACAATGAATCGAATATATTGATGAAAACTAATATGACGTGCCAATGGAAAAATACAATAAGTTTATGTATGATAAAGGGAAGATATCCATTTTTTTTTGCGAATGATGATGATAAATGGTGTCTATATGTATGTATGATAAAGAAACAAAGAATATTCAAAAAAGAGTAGAATTAATACGAAATAAAAGAATGCGAAGAAGTGAAGATACATTTGAATAAAAAGAATGGATGTAAGAATGAGAGAATATCAAGATATACAAGGATTGAGAGAATGTGACTAAGAGAGATATCAAGATATGAGGATAAGGTAAAGAGATAGAGATGAAAGAGGGAGAGAGTGAGATGGGTTGGAGAGAAGAAATAGATATAAGAGAGAATTTCGAGAGAGGGAAAATAGGGAAGATAGAAAGAGAGAAAGAGGTAGAGACGAGAGAGAGGTAAAGAGAGATATGGGTTTGATGTTGGGCTTATGTGGCCTTTAAAGGCTTTATGAGTGTGTAATGAAAAGCATTTACTATAGTGGAACATAAACTCAGTGGGAGTGTGGTCCCTCGAAGACCATACTAAGCAAATGATCATTGCGAATAACGGACTGTGCTTGACGATCTAGGCCAGTCAGTTGGAAAACCCAAGGTACCTGGGCATAAAAAATAAATCGAGAAGGGTTTTTGGATTAGCCTTTGATGAGGTCGGAGCTTATGCCTAGATGAGTGAGTGGAGGGACTGTGTGACTCTTGTATGTAATGGTAATAAGCCTACAGAGACGAGGACGAAAACCTCATCCTTGTTCCATCACACGGCATGCATATAGATATATCATTCGGAAAAGCTATATATCCACCTTTGGGTGAAGCATATACATGTGCGAGGTGCGAGGGATACTCCTATGCGTCATAGAGTTATGGTCGCATCAGGTCGTGGTGACCTTGACATGACTTTAGGGGACGACCTGTAATCCACATACTGGGATTGCGACTCCTTGGCTCATCGATCAGACTTTGGTGACCCGCTAATGAGCCCCTATTTAGATTGCGGGTCATGAGAAACATTGGGTCGGTTCGATACAGCAAGTGTGGTATGTAGTCCACAGTTCAAGGTAGAGTACCCCGTGATCATTGATTGAATTCTTGAACCATATAGATTCACTTCCCATCATATTAATTTAATTGTGTTGATTTTATTATTAAATTATTTTAGATTTATTATTTGAATTTTTGTAAGTCATTTGATTTTTTATTTTTTATTTTTTGACCTATAAAAATGAAGTTATTGATTTACAAAGTTATAATATTTTAAAATTCATTTTGTTTAAATTTTAAAATATTTATTAAAAAAAATACATGGGGGCCCATAGTGCAGTGGGCCCATGTGGGTATTAGGTGGGGCCCCACATGCCATACATGGGTGGCACGCCCCACCCTTGGATACCTTATCTTGTTGCTTTGTCTTCAAGTTTGTTAACTATGGTAACTACATCTTGTAGCATGTGGTCAAATATTGATTAGGAAATATTGACTATATCTTATCTTGATTATTGAAGGAATATCTTAACTTGATATTATTGAAATATTATTATGGAAAATATAAGATGGAATATGCAATTTATGGTATGCTCTATATCTTTAATGGATTTAATTTATTTAAATAAATTGATGGGAAAATGGTTTAAAGAAAGGGGGATAATGGTTCATGCACCTTCCATAATGTTGATGGCATATCTATGGAATGGATGATTCAGATCTCTTACCCCACAAGTCACCTTGATCAACGGTCCATATCCAATCTCAAGAAAGAGGCAAACTATGGGAATTCTCAAGAAACCCTAGACCTAAATTTCACTATAAATAGGGGTACTCTCCCCCCATCTCAACACACCTCTCTCTCATAAACTCTCTCTCTCTCTCTTCCCTAGGGGCCACGCCCCTCTTTTTACTCTCTTATTCTCTCTCTCTTTCTCTCTCTCTCTCTCATGATCTAATCTAAGGGTTGAAAAAAAATTAGGATTTGAGCCTAATTATTTTGGAGTTAGGGTTTTGTAGAGATTTAAAGGTGGTTACCTAGTTTGGCTGAAATTAGCTTTTTCGGTTCGATATTGAAGCTGGACCATTGATCCGACACCATTGAATGTGGTGACTCAGTATGAGTTGTAAAGAGCCCGGTTGAGGTAATATCTGGCATATTTTCTTTTAATTGTTTTTTCTTTTATTTTATATATTCTCAAGCACAGTATTAAGTTGTATGAATGGCATCAAGTAGTTGAGATTTATTTTATTGATGTGTTATTTATTTTTTAAATTTCTATTGTTTGCAATAAGACCGCCTGTGAGTGATCTTGTTGTCAAAATTATAAGGGGTGACTATTATTTAAAAAAATTGTATTTTCCCGGTATAAGATTACATAGGTCTTTCTTTCATTTGAGAGAGAAGGAGAATGAGATGAGGATGGGGGAGAGAGAAAGAATGAGAGAAATTAGAGGGAGAGAGAGAGAGGTGTGGGGAGAGAGTGAATTGTGAAAGAGAGATGTCGGAAAAAGGGAAAGAGAAACGAGAGGGAGAGAAAAAGAGAAAATTAAAGGAAAGAGAGAGAAAGGGATATTGGGGGAGAGAAAGAAAGAAAGTAGCGAGCGAGAAAAAGAGGGAGAGAAAGAAAAGATGAGAGAGAGAATTAGGGTGGGAGAGAGAGAGTTCAAAGTGAGAGAGGGATTAAGTTAAGGAGAGAAGAGGGCAGCAACCCATGAAGAATTTCGAGAAAGTCGAGAGGGAGAGAGGGAAAGAGTAGGGAAAGTAGGCTGGGCCGGTAGCCATGTGAGGATGAGAGAGAGAGAGTAAGAAAGAGTAAATGATAACGGGATAATGGGCTAGGCCCGCTGCGGGCACGTGAGGGTGAGAGAGAGAGAGTAAAGAGTGAGGGGAGAAGGAGTTGGGATTAGAGAGGGAGTTGGCCTGCAGTTAAGAGAAAAGAAATAGAGGGGAGAGAGAAAAAGAGAGTGATAGAGAGATGGACAGAGTTGCGTGAAAGAGTGAGGGTGAAAGATAAAGAGAGAGAAATAATCGAGAGAGTTTTATGGAAGGAGAGAGAGTTGGAGAGATTTATGAGGGAGAGGGAGACAGAGATACGAGAAGGGCGAGTTTTCGTGTGAGAGAGATAAAGAGAGAAATAGAGATGGAGTAAAGAGAGTGAATTAAAGAGATAGATGGGTTGTGTGAGGAGAGAGATATAGAATTGACTGAGAGAGAGAGAAAGAGAGAGAAGTAGAGGGGAAGAATAAGAAGAAGAAGGTAAGAGTGGATAAAAAAGAAGAGGAGAAGTGGTTGGGCCCGCAACCTAGTATGCAGGCCCTTGAGGGTGAGATAGAGGGTAAGAAAGAGAGGAGAAGAGGGGGGAGAAGTGGCTGGGCCCGTAGCCTAGACCGCCGGCCCATGAGGGTGAGAGTAAGAGAGAGAGAGGAAGAGGGGGAAGTGGCTGGGCCCGCAGCCTAGACCGTCGGCCCATGAGCGTGAGAGTAAGAGAGAGAGAGGAAGAGGGGAAGAAGTGGCTAAGCCTGCAGCTTAGACCACGGGCCCATGAGGGTGAAAGAGTAGTAAGAGAGAAAAGAAAAAGGGGAGAAGTGGCTGGGCCATAGCCTAGACTGCAGGCCTGTGAAGGTGAGAGAGAGAGTAAGAGAGAAGAAGAGGGGGAGAAGTGATTGAGCCTGCAGCAGGCCTGTGAAGGTGAGAGAGAGAGTAAGAGAGAAGAAGAGGGGGACAAGTGATTGAGCCTGCAGCCTAGACCGCGAGCCCATGAGGGTGAGAGAGTGGGTAAGAGAGAGAGAAGATGGCGGTGAAGTGGCTGGGCTGGCAGCCTAGACCGCGGGCCCATGAGGGTGAGAGAGTAAGTAAGCGAGAGAAGAAGGGGAGAAGTGGCTGGGCCTACAGTCTAGACTGTGAGCCCATGAGGGTGTGAAAATGGGTAAGAGACAGAAGAAGAATAGGAAAAGTGGTTGGGCCGGTAGCCTAGACTGCAGGCCCATGAAGGTGAGAGAGAGAGAGAGAAAAAGAGGGGGAGAAATGGCAGGGGCTGCAGCCTAAACCACGGGTCCATGAGGGTGAGAGAGAGAGAGAGAGAGAAAACGAGGGGGAGAAGTGGTTGAGCCCACAGCTTAGACTGCAGGCCCATGAGGGTAACAAAGAGAGTAAGAGAGAGAAGAAGGGGAGAAGTGACTGGGCCGGCAGCCTCGACTGTGGGTCTATGAGGGTGAGAGAGACAGTAAGAAAGAAAAGAAGATGAAGAAAGTAAGAAAGGGAAAGTGAACCGTACACCTAGGTGGGCTCGAGTCCTTGGATTGGCTCGATGTGGACCATTTAGTGGGCTAAATGAGATGATGAGCTTGGAACTCAAGGGGACATTTCTCTCCTTTAAATAATAAAGCCACAAATTGAAGTCTCATTCAAAACATGAGTGGATGCTCAAAAGTGGACTAAATTTACTAAAAAAAACCATTTTTCTTGAATTAAAATTTAATTTCATATTAGTAAAAATGACCAAAATGCCCCATCCCAGAATGCAAGAAATGGCCAATTGGTCCCTTTGAAGAAAGCATAAGCCATGGACACCATCCGGGGGCAATTTGGGGGCTTTTCGATGGCCATTCGAACGATCGGTGGAGGTAGAAATGACACTCGAATTATTGCGGTCGTTTTGATATCCATTTCGACACCCAAATCATACTTTATGACAGCAATAGAAATTCTGACCACTTTCAAGAACATGGAAACTTTTGATTCTTCATGTAGACCAATCCACCGTGTTTCCGGCAAATTTCTTCGTGTAGACCCATCATCGCTTCAATTTTACCTCATATTATTCATCTTCATCCTACAAATTTTGGGGTTATTCTGCCATTTTTCAAAAAAAACGATTTTATTTGATCAGTGCTTCCGTAGTCTACAGACAGTTTTTATACTGGCGGAACCAGGTCGTGACTGGCTCTTTCCTTATTTGTGCTGGGGGCTAAGTCAATCAAAAACACCCTATAATAGTGACCCCACCCACATATATAATATATGTGACCCTTGGTCTCAATCATCAGATCTGAGTAGATGATTGAGATGACTGTCACAAGCTAACTCTTAACTGTTAGATCTTAATCAGACAGCTCATAATTTTTATTTATTTTTTATTTTATAAATAATTTTGAAGTAGAATTTGGGACATGCATAAATCTAATATATATATATATACCAAAATATCCCCTTAAATTTTAGGGGCATTTTGGTTATTTATTTTCACAAAACATATTTTTTTTATTTTTTCTCATAGAACATATGTTTTTATTTTTTTCTGGTTCACAATAATTTTATGATGGTACACCCAAAATTCCATCCAAAAAATTTTATAAAAAAACTAAAAAATAAAATAATATTTGGCGTGACATTGTGGTAGGAACAACCAACATATATATATATATATATATATATATATATTGTTGTTGTTGGAGTCATATAAAAACATTTTCCCAAAAAGATAAGCGTTTTGCCCTGTTAATTATTCTGCAAGGGGTTAAAACTCCAAAAATTGATACTTTCCAGAAAAAATAGAAAAAATTAATTAAAAAAAAAAAACTGCCTTGACCCACTGTCGACCTTAAGGCCACCAATTCCATAAATGTGAATACATATGCGTGAGAGGACACTGACAAATTTAATTTCCCTGAAACATGACAAATGTGAAATAAATACATTTGGTGGTCCCAAATAATAAAGGAAAAGTTTTCCGTGAGGGGACCAAACGTCTTTTAAGGTGGACGCTACGAAAAGGGCACCCAAAATAGACGGTATAAACCAAGGCTGCAGTTGGCGTACCGATGCAGCCATTGCTGTAGAGGTGAGGTAAGGTGGACCTTTAATGGTATATAATTTTGTTCTAAAATGTTTTTAAGATTATTTCAAAATCTATTTTTTATATTTAATTATAAAATTTTAAATTTAAAAATTGGTTAAAATCAGGTAGATCTATAAATATATGAAAATCTTAAAAATGGACGGTGTAGATAATATGTTGTAAAATATATTATTTTTTAGACTTAAAATCTTTTTATTTTTCATGGTCATACATATCGATGTCGAGATGATAAATCAAAGGGTTTTTCAACATTAAAATTACCTTTTTCGATAGATTTTTGAGGTACATCCATAGTTCTACATTATAAGGTTGCATCCATAAATAAACTTTTCCCAAAACAATTTCACAAAAGAAAAAATATTTGTGGATTTAAAAAACAGAATATGTTTTGACAAGGCTGCAGCCTTATGAAAATAAGCAGAGTATCACCTCAAAACTCACTAAAAATAATAGTTCTAATATCCAAAAACCTTCAAATCGATCATCTCGGCTTTGACCATTACGGTTATAAAAAAATATTAAGATTTCAAGCTTTAAAAACGAGGTATATTGTAACACATTATTTAGGCTATCTATTTTGTTCTAAAAATAAGTGTTCATAAATACCTATGATCTGTATTTTTTTTTTTTAATCTCAAATTTCATAATTGATATTGCAAATTGATTTTAGAACAATATTGAAGATTTTCAATGACCAAAATGCTTTCTAAAAGTAAATTTTAAATTAGGCTTTACTTTATTTTTATAAAGCCTAGTCCTAGACCTTATAAATACTTCATCCGTTGAAAATCTTGTCGGCTGATGTATCTAACAATTTGGGTCCAAAATCGAAGATAAACTTTAGAGATGGGACTCACTTGCACATAAAAGTCGGCGGATTCGAACAATAAATTCAAATAAAGTGTGGCTTGAATGAAAGTAAAAGAAAGTCGCGCAGCATATAAAGCATCTCAATTTAATGCTTTAGAAATCGCGATGCTTCCAATTTTTTCTTTTTTCTTTTTTTCTTTTTTTATATGTATATACGTACAAGTTTCTACTCACTTTTTATTATGGGATTATATATTATAGTACTATTTACTTTTAATACGTAGAGTTTACAATTATTTTTAATCATTAGATATGAAATCCTACACAGCGTGTAACAACATTAAAAAAACATCATTTTTTAACTTTGTGTCCGGTCAATGGCTCATACCAATCCACTTAATATCTAATGATCGGTAATGATTGCTACCTCTTTATACCAAAATTAAATTATTTTATTGTATAGGTTTCTTTTTATTGTCCCTTCTCGGCCCATTTTGGATGCAATTTCTATCATTAGTAATTTACGTTTAATATAGAAATTCTCATTATTATCGTTATAATTATTTGTTTATTTGTCATTGGTTAGCATTCGAAATAAAATTATCTTTGATAGAATTTTTGTTTGATTTTTAATTGGCAAAGAGAAAAATATCATTTAAGGGGTTACAACTACTTATAAAATCATTAAAAATGTTCAAAAGAGCCTAATAAACATTGAGGTGTTGTGCTTTAATTTTCATTTCACTCAAGAACTTTTTTAAATAATGTCTTCAAAATACATAAGTTGCCCATGTTCATAGTTGGGAACCTGATCAAGCAACGGCATTTCCATAATTTGAGCCATCTAAGATGTCTCAACTAAATTATGGGAGTAACCCTATTTATAGAGAGATGGATAAAGTTACTAAAATACCCCCATTGTTTACCTGTGAAGAGGGGAAAATTGAGACATCTCTGAAGATTTTTTTTGAGGTACATAAGTGAACTGAAAATTTAAAAAATAAGCCTTCCAATTCTAATTCTAATTGAGATCTTTTAACCTCTTAATAATTTGTTAAGACCTCCCATTCTAATTGAGATCTTTTAACCTCTTAATAATTTGTTAAGAGGTTTAACTCTCTAAATAATATTTTGTTGTATCATTTGAGGTATTTTTATTTTATTCAATATAAATTTATCCTTATTTTTTTTGGACTTTTGATTATGGTGAACCTCAAGGAAGCGCTCTCCCCAAGATACCGTAATTCTCCCGCTATGGATGGCGCTACCTCTAATTTTACAGCTTCAAGTAGGAGATGAACACAATTTCTTCTTGCTCATCTCAATTCTCAAATCCCCTTTATGCCATGGAAAAGTTGCTTGGTTAATCGGCCAACTCATACTATTCTTGTGCGTTCGCTCTAAAAAACATTTGAAACATGTATGTTCGATTCAAAATTTCAGAGCTCAATAACATCAGCCATGAAAATGATCTAAAATTTGAAAAAAAAAAAAAAAACAAAAAACAAAACAAATTCAAAAATATAAATATTATGTTTTGAATTCCTTTCTTCACCATACATTTTAACTTAGTGAAAAGTTTATATAGAGCCGACGCTCTAAACAATCAAATTTGAGCCTACCTCAAAAATTTCACTAGAAGAGGTTGTTTTGATGCTCAGATTGCTTCAAATTGATTATCTTGACATCAAGATGCATAGGCATGAGAAAAAAATGGATTTCAAGTTTTGAAAATAGTGTATTTTGTAATGTATTTTTGGATTATCAATTTTCAAGATTTTCAAATTTTCAAGTTTTCATAGATCTGTCGATCTACATTAGTTTTGAAGCTTTAAACTTTATAAATAAAGATGAAAATGTATTTTAAGGCTATCTTAAATATTTTCAGTATTGAAACCACATTTCTCAATACTTTGTGAAGGTAGGCTCTAATTTGATTGTTTAGAACCTAAGCTCTTTACAAACAGCACCCACTTTAACTTTTAGTGGATATATCATTTTTTTACGTCTATCTTAGAGATGGATGTTAGATAGACAAGTGACCTCAAGGTAATAGGTCAGGCTGACTCACCAACACCGCGTCTCTATCTTATGGACACGGTTTCTATAAGTCCACGTAGAAATGAGTCACCTCTTAAAAATCTATTTTTGAGATGGATTTTTGGACTTAATTTTTAAAGACATATAATCACTAACATGGAGATCATGAATTTGAAAAACATAAATAAATTTTGACAATTAAACATAATTATTTCATTAAGAAGACATTTGGGTCATTAGCTTCAATCGTTTTTTAGATGGACCACCTATTTGCATCCATCTTTAAGATGGATGCTTCATACCTCGAGGACCACAAATATAGAAATGCGGTCCCCGCCGTATGGAACAATTTTCCTTATCTTATTGACCCAAGCACCATTTATGTTGTGAACTCTCGACTGTCCGATTATCAAAAGTCCCCAATACCCCTCTCTCAAACTTGTGGGCATTTGATTTTGGAAGCAAGCACTTCCTTATTCGATAATGGGAAGGGATACGCAAAATATGGAACTTGAGGTAACCTCTTATTTTAAGAATAAGATAACGTTGAAAAGTGGGTTGCACGAATTCCAGGACCAGCGGTATCCACTTCTTTCCGAAGATGCAATTTCTAAAATCGTCTTTGGAAATTTAAAGAGGCCAATCGGAGTTTGAAAGCTCATGGAGAGGAGTTCCAACTGTAAATACTCAATGCTCATCAAGTAGGGCTTTGAAAGCTCATGGAGAGGAGTTCCAACTGTAAATACTCAATGCTCATCAAGTAGGGCTTTGAAAGCTCATGGAGAGGAGTTCCAACTGTAAATACTCAATGCTCATCAAGTAGGGCTCCTGTTGCCTCATCTAGCAGAGCTCCAATGATTCCTCGTCGAAGCCCCGCCCCACCCCAGGTAGTCGTGTGCTCAAATGCCCTCCTATTAGAACACATGCCTACTTACTCCCTTCTCAGATCCTATCTTCCAGCCAAATGACAATGTTAAGAAATACAACTTTAAAAAGTCTTTTAGATGTGTATTTGGACAATGGAGATTTACATTAATATCTTTTATCATCATCATCATCATAAATTTTTTTCAAGTAATTGAGATTGGTTACACAAATCCTGGTATGTTATTCTGCTCTTATACTTTCAGTGAAACTATAAATCCCCATATCTTTTCGGACCACTTTCAACCACATCTTTTTTGGCCTACCCCATACCCTTGTCAATCCTTCCATTTGAACTAACTCGCATATAGTCAGCTCATATAAGTCTACTATCTCTCATCTTATCGCCTATTAGTGCCACACCTAAGCTTTTCTAAATAGATTCATTTCATATTCTATCCATTCTTGTCTTGTCATTCATCCATCTCAACATCCACATCGCGACTACACTCATTATGCCCTACAAAGCAAAGCTGATCTCACAATTGTCTTATAAAAAGCTACGCTTCAGCTTCATTGGTATGCGATGATCATATAAAATTCCAGTAACACTTATCCACTTCACCCACCCAAATCTAATTCTATATGCGTCATCTTCCCCAACGTCTCCATTTTTTTTAATTATCTTCCTCAATCTCTAATTCTATGTACGACACAAATAACTTTCATATTATGCGGAATTATAAAAATTGTCCACAATTTTTTATTTTTACGCTCATATACTACTTTTAGAGTCTATATCATATTCTAATTTTAATTTTTCTACAAATTAGATTAAGCTCAAATTTTGCATGTCCATACTTCTTCCCATTATCCTCTCATAAAATAATAATAATAACTTTAAATAAATAAAATGACAAGAATGACTTAATACCCTAAAAACTGTGTGAATTTTTGGCCATTTATTTTTATATTTCTTTTCAAATGCGTTATGATGAAAAGTAGAGAAACACGAAATTTGAGCTCAATATAATATACTAAAGAAAGGATAAAATGAAAAATACTAGACAAAGTCTTAAAAAGTAAGGCACGAACATAAAATATAAAATACTGAGAACATTTTAACTTCCAAAAAGTACAGGGGATAACCACATAATTTTTTAACTTCCAAAAAATATAGGGGATAACTAGGTAAATATCCCTTCAAAAAACTTGCAAGTTTTCCAAATGATAGTTTTTTTACTTGACATCGAAACTAGGCCTCGTTTAGAAAACCTCCAAAACCCTAGAATCCTCGTTGTCAAACATGCCCTTGATCAACATTTTCGGTACCATAATCATTGTTTCCGGCAGATGGCCTTCACATCAAGCCAGGCTTAAGAAATTATGCAAACCTCTTAAATTACAAATTAATCCATGTCTCCATTTGAAATACATCCTGGTAAGGAAATCCTAAAATCTGACTTTAAATACAATAGGAAGAATGCACAAGACCCCCTAAAGAAAGTGGTTCTGAAATGTTGAACATCATGTGTATCTTGAATGAGTGAGAGCTAGACTTATAATGGCTTGCAGATAGACTTATAAAATGAGAGAATGAGTGAGAGCTAGACTTATAATGGCTTGCAGATAGACTTATAAAATGAGAGAGAGAGAGAGAGAGAGAGAGAGAGAGAGGGAGAGGGAGGTTTAATAACAATGGCCTTGAGGGTGATTTTAATTTATATTGGCCTAGAGAGAGAGAGACACTTGAGGCCATCAAACCACACACACCTTTGACAACCGGTCACATCCCTTATAAACCTCTAACCCAGGCTTCTCCAGCTCCTCTTCCTTAAAGCAAGCACATCTCTGGCTCATTCGTCCTGTCAAAGCTATTTCTCCCGGCTTTTGAACTAATCTCGGGTATCCAGATTCACACCAGACCTGAGCACCTCAAAGAGAGAGAGATAGCAAATGTAAAAATTGGCAACATGCTACTGTCTTCTTTAGCATGAAATAGCAAAGTGGCATGCCCCCTCAACAAAAAAATATAAGGAACAAAATTATCCAATCATATTGGTATAAAAGGAACAAGTATCAGGAGGAGTTCATAGGTTTCTCACCTTTCCCCCTTCCTGTTGACTCCATTGAGAATTGCAGCTCGGTAGTTTGGCCTCTTCAGCCTTCTGTTTCTCTAAGAGTTGGGCCCCACGAGCTGCCCTTGCTTCAACTCCCTTCAACAATTTTGTTGGTTCACCATTGCCATTATAGTAGCGACCAATTAATTTACCAACGCATCTGAAATTCAAGAGGTGGAAGCATATTAGAACCCCCAATCTCTGTGAACAAGCAAAACTGTGTCAATTGCAACGACAAGAAATGAGATCCGCTATGTAGAAAGAGTAGGACCCACAGTTAGGGTTGTGTCGATTTTTGCATGGTCCCACTCACTCTTCATCACTGTCAATCATTTCAATGGACTGTGATCACCCTTAGGACTATAGCTTTTCCATTTTCTTTGTGCTCATTGTACTTTTCGAATTTATTCGTACAGTGCAGTGCAACATTACACTGATCAATGGATGTCTTAATATTTTGTATAGAAAAGGGCAAAAACTGTTCTCTTCATCATTTCATCATGATTACACCGAAACAGTTAACGCACAAATTTCATCAGGTAAATGGATGTTGCATTGTAAATCTGTTCCCCTCAAAGAAATAAAGATTATAAATATTTGTACTTGGAAAACTCCAGACAGAAAATAAATATTGATCACTCTTAAACTTTCAAATGGACGTTAACTTAAAGGTATCTGAGGCATATGTTACAGCAAATACCATGAAGAGACAATGGACATGAGACTCACTTGTAGTTTCTCAAGTAGAAATCTCGCCAGTCCACTATACTTTTCACCTACAGCATAGAAGAGAACTTAGAAAAGAGAAGTGAGATAATTGTTACTTCCTTTGTGAATCTAGAATATACAATACACAAATCTTGATCTCTCATGCCCTTGTGTGATGACCAGAAGTGTGGGGGAAATCATATATAAAACATGTCAGTTTTTCACTTGCTGCTTCATTGTTAGTTATAGATCATAAGGACATAAAGATAATGGCTTCAAATTCCAGCCATGTGCTTCCTACTAATCTGGAATCTTCTGAAAGAATCATTGGGATTCAATGGCTGAGATAAATGAATAAGAGTATCAACAATAAATTTTCATAAAATTAGGCTTCATTTGGCCGTGGCATAGGTGATGGAAGGTAATCGGTTAGCACCAGCACGTGACGCTCCATACAATCAGGATTGAAAGGGGTTCGGACCCCTTCCCAGACAGAATGTTTAGCGGCATTTTGCATGACCATACAAATGTAATAGAGGCCACAAGAGAAGTGCTACCACCAGAACAATGTCATGGATTTGGTGAAACAACTGGATTTGTGCCCCCTTTTATAAACCACTATTAACCAACTAAAAGTAGTTATGAGCTCTAGTCATAGGACTACCATTAAAGCTTTATGTAAACTCGTGCCCCCATGTTAGGCTCCCATGGCTTGCACCGAGTTATGGAAATACAACCAGAAAGTAAGCTAGTCTCAGTCAAGAATATAGTGTTATTATATTCATTTGCAGTAGCTAACACAAATGCCTCTCAAATTACATTACCTCCACATTGGACAAGCCCTTCACTGAGTCAGTTAGACCATCCCCTGTATCAAACAAGTTACAAAGAAGTAAATGATGAAATACGAACTCACGATTGAATAAAATATCTCACAATCAAATAAAGCAAGACTCATAATTGATAGAAAATTTTAGAAAAATTATATTAAGGCAATTTTCTGTGGATATTCCATCACAATTCCAAATCCAATAACCAAATATTTCACTTGAATGTCTGAATATCCCAAACTAAGCCTTTTTACTTTCTGATTTTTTGCATAACTCAAAAGAAGACTAGACATAAGGGGCCACCATATGGCCACAAACCACCCTTAGCACAAGACTCTTAACATGAAATCAAAAGTATGCACCAGTGCACAGTCCAAATTTCCCTAATAATTCAGAAATCAAAAAATTCTCAGGAAACAAGCCCAAGATTTTTGCCGAATGTCACAGAAGCTGAATATCTCTTTTCAAACTACTAATTTTGGATGCCACCAATCAATTTGCAAGAACAAAGATGATGCAATTTCCAACATAGCAGCGTAAAATTTCTGCAATTTACATTCTGCGAATTACTCTAGAAACCTCAAGCTGAGAAGAAAGCTTGATATAAGTTATATCCATTCGATAAAGAAAATAAACTGAAAATAAAATATCAAAAAGAGTCAAAGTATATGCATTACTACTGACAATTCCAAGTAAAAGTTTGAACCCTTGGGAAGATTTAGCAACACTTCTTACCAGTGTTGAAATACTCAGCTCGCAAAAGTTTGAATCCTTAGAGAGATTTAGCAACACTTCTTACTAGTGTTGAAATACTCGGCTCCAGACTCAGTCCTTGCCTGAGCCAAGTAACTCGGGCAAGTCCAAGTGGACTCACATGAGTACTGTACAGGCATGGAAATGCCTTAAAATCCCCAAAAATCAAAAAATAGAAAAAAGAGGAAATAAATTTTTCTTTTTTTGAGAGAGATGAAAAAGGGGAGCAGATTTCCACCACCCTTTTAGAAAGAGAGGAATGAAAAGGGATGCAAATTTCTGATCCCCTTTTATTTTTTATTTTTCAGGAAATAGTGCTCAAGCAAGTATAGGGACTCACCCGAGTATTGTAGCTCAGGTAAGTTTTGCCTGAGTTCTTTAGTACTTGGGCAAGTCCGTATTGTACTTGCCCAAGTACACTACATGTTCCCATGTAACCAAGTGTGTACATGGGAACTCGCCTCAGCAACCTGCTGAGGCTCCGAGTGGACTCAGCTGAGTCTTCAAACACCGCTTCTAACTGACATGTCAATACATGTAAGTACTATACAAAACAAAAAGTTTTGGACTTTTGAACACATGGTCTCAATGTGTTGAACATGCAGACAATTGACCAATTTCACCCTCCCATGAGTATTTATGAGTTGGCATACAATACAGATTTGCCAGAGATGATGACATAGTTTTCAATTGGAAGAGAATGTAACCATATGAATCAGACACTAACATACAAGTTGAATGCCAGGGAAGTATTAAAAGTCAAACAATCCAAATTGCATAGTTTTCTATGTATGAATTTAGTTACCCACATGCTGAAATGATTCATGGATTTGGTATTTATAAAATGATCATAAGGAACATCCAAGAATACCTTAAACATCAACTCTACAAACATTTGCTAAAACAAGACAGTGGACCAACATCAGCAAGCCTCTATGTGGTAAATACTATCACAGGACAAAAACATTGAAGGACCATAATTTGTATGGATTTATAAATGATGTAATGGCGGTTATGGTCCTTTTTATATACAGAGCACGAACTGGTTTTCTTTTTTCTTTTAATATGAAGAGGGAGTTTGTTCAATTTTGAGGTCTTAAATATTATATGGGACTCCAATACACAGATAAATGCATAAAATAATCACAAATTTTCTACTTTACCTGTAAAGTTTCCAGAAACAAATGCACGAGATGCATCCCTGGAAATTACATGCAACAATTGTAAGTGAATGGTTGACGAATGTCCATTGTCAACATAATTGAAGAACTGAAAACACCTCATGCTCAATCATGAATTAAGCATAGAAGAAACTATTTGTTTGAGGCATCTATGCAAGGAAGTATCTTAGAAGAAATCACGTGAGTAGGAAATGAAATCACTGCAGCACATCCTCATGAGGGGTTACCAACTTGAAATAAAACCAAAAGTGCAAAATCCAATGCAAATTAGAATAAAAATTCTATTTAAATAGATGCCCCAATCAAGTATATTTCGAGGTATAGTTGAGGCAATCAAAAGAGCAGGTTCACCTGGCCAGAAGCACCAGGCACTAGACTGAGATCCCAGGAGGGACATAGCACAGAATAGGACAATGCAAGCCCAAAGATTCAAACAAGTAAAAATCAAAAAAATAACAGGTACTTGGAAAACCAGCATAAAAATAAAACATAAAATGAGAAAGATTCTCAGAAGAAGCCAACCTTCCTGCAAAATGATGGTAACCCCCTCCTGATCCATAATGGTCTCTTCTTTTTGTCACATCGAACACAGTGCTAAGCTTGGTCAAAGAAAAAATTCAAAGTAAAAATAGCATAATGATGGAGGCATACCTACTATCTGAACTCTAAAAAATGAATAAAAACCCCTACCCTAGAATTCCTAAAAGGATAGGCAATCCATCATCTGTTCCGTTGTACCTATCCAGCTCAGTTTCAGTCCAAAGCTTCTGAAAAAACAAACTCACATTGTCAATATTCAATAGACTCCATTTCAAAAAAAAAAATTCAATAGGCTCAGGGAAAATAACCCATTCACACAAAGAAGCATTGATTGTGATTTGGTGATTGCACAGTTCAACACAATATTCCAACAAAGCCAGTCTTCAAAGAATTTTAGTAATCCAAATATTTTAGAAATATATTGGCAGACAACATTTCTTGTAGGCATTAACAAATCTTGCACACAAATGTCAGGGATATTATTGCCTGGTATATAACAAATGCACATATAAATTATGAAAATCAATTTGCACCAAACAATGGATATAAAAGTATAACATTCTCATCAAGAATTTATTTTCATAAGGTCCAAAACCCAAGCAACAGATGTCATGCCTCCCAGAATTTTCCAAAGAAAATACAGTTTGAGATATTCATCGTCCATTGATAAGAAAGGAATTCACTGTTAAATAGATAAAGAGTATATTTTTTAAAACCGCAGAAAGAATGTGAGGATAATCCTTTGATTCTTACTAACTTGTTATATATTCCTTTCAAATGCAATTATATCCATCATATCCCTACAACTGATTAAGTCTTACTCTTTCTAGTTTGCTGAATGCTTGTTTATCCCAAAAAGACGAGTTCTACAGAAATAATAGCCATTTCCTCAAACAGGTGGATCATCTTAGGAAGTCCACAGATCTAAACTGTAAACCAGATGACCCTCAAAACTATGAACCCTTTTGATCCAAAGAGGGAGAGAGAGAGAGTTCTCAGGTAGTCCATAGAACCCAGGGCATATTTTTAACTTCCTTCTGCATGATATGGAGGTTGACCATGTGTACAGAAAACGGAACAACTGTTTCATTATAGAACAGAGCAAACGTAAAAGCCAAATGGTTGACTGCACTTAACACGTATTTACTGAAGTTTGAATTAAAATTTCCCCAATTTAATTTCAGGGATCCACAGAGTAGTACACAATTTAACAATAAACTAGATTTATTCAACATCCCATGATTCATTTGAGCTTAACCAACATGTACTTCAAAATTAAGAATTAATCCGGACACAGATAAAATAGAGAAAATTAGCAAAATTACAAAGGAAAAAGAGAGTGGCACTAATAGGCAATAAGATAAATGAGAATACACTTAGGTGGGCTAACCATGTGTGGCGCAGAACCAATACAGCACCTGTTAGGAGGTGCGATTTAGCTGAAGTGGAAGGCTCAAAAAGGGCAAGACGTAGGCCCAAAAAGGACATGGTTGGAAGTAGTACGAAAAGATAGGGGGACTTGTGGCCTCACTGAGGGTATGGCCCTTAATAGAGCATAATGGAGAACCAGGATTCATGTACTGACCCCAATTATTAGGGAAACGTATTCGACAATGATGATGACAAAGGAAAAAGAGAAACTTCAGATTTCTAATCTTTGGATGTGATCCGTAAGGACCATTCATATTATGATGATCCAACAAAAAGATTGGCTTTCAAAAAACAGAAAATCGGAATTATTTGATTTCTATATTAGTTCATGTTAGGTTTGGTTAACCACATAAATTGATGTTGTGTGCTTCTATTTTTTGCTTTATTTCTTACACTCAATTTGGGGTCGTATTCGACTCATAGTTGTTGGGATCAGGATTGGGGTTATATTCGTCTCATAGTTGTAGGGATCAGGATAAGGACCAAGATCGAGGCGGGGGATTGTAAAAGGTTATAAGATCCTTATTGTTGCTTGCTTAGGCTATACTATGCATATCTTAGGAATTGAGATCTCGAAATGTTATTGCCTAATTCCAGCCTTCTAGGAATCTCGATCTCAAATGTTTGGGATCTCAGTCCCAAACCTTTTGGGGATCTTGCTCTAGAGCTTTGAAGTAGGAATATCTTTATTCAAAGCCACCAAGCAATGATCTTATTAAAATTATAGAGATGCATATAGCTAGCTAGCTATAAATTTTAAAAAATAAATAAATAAATAAATATCATATGTTTGTTTCATATCTTGGTCTTTAAGGTGGGCATTGAGATCCCAAATAGTAGGGATTAAAATCCCAAAAAATTAAAAATCAAAATCCGTGTGCAGTAATTTGGGGAAAATGGTTAGTTTCAAAAATCAAGTAGAAAAGTTTGATATGGGAGGAAAGATTTTTAACTTAGGAATTTGAAAGTTACATGTTGGTGCAACAAGGTCAATATAAAACACTACAAGGAAAATCCAAGAACCTAGAGAGTATGAAGGATAATCATTGAGAAGATTTGAATAAGAACGCACTCAACAGTATTAGCTTATCTTTAACATATGATATATTATTTAATATGGTAGAAGAAAACAGGTGGTGGATTCACAAGGAAAGCTAGAAAGTTTCTACCAAACTAAACCCCTCACAAATAGGATTTTTTTAAAAAGAAAATATTATTTTGAGGATGCAATGATATGAAAGTGTCGGCACACTTGATGTGTTCAGCAACATAATTTTGTCCACTCAAGTGTATTAGGGCCAAGATGGATGAGGAAGATATGGCAATGACATTACTCGTTCGTTACCAAAACCTTATGATAGTTTGATAGTTTTATTACTACCTTGAGTTGTAACAAGGAGGAATCCTCAACTTGAATTCGATGTTTAGTGCTCTAATTGCCGATGAACTGCACAAAAGGCAACAACAAATGGTTCCATGGGTTCAAGGATGGATGTTCTTGTGGCAAGAGGGCAGTTTTTATGGGGTAGTTCATCCAGAAATTTCTCAATTACATGTCTCGTTTTGTATCAAAGTCAAGGGAGTCTTATGACAAAAGTTGTTAGTTTCGTGGCAAACCCAGCCATGTAAAGAAAGATGTTGGGAAAGGAAAAGGCCAAATTCCTGGTTCTAGTTCGAGAATGGAACAGAAAGATGAAGTCAAGAATAAAGCTCACGAAGTGAAAGAATCAACATCTAGGTACATTAAAGATGACATGCTGATGGTGGGATGCGAACACATGTACTATCAAGTTGGATTCTTGATGGTGGCAAGCCTTACATGGGATGGCCATGTGCTGCACAAACCCAATACAACACTTGTTAGGAGATGCGAGTTGGTTCAAGTGGAAGGCTCAAAAAGGACAAGAGGTAGGCCCAAAAGGACATGGTTGGAAGTAGTGGGATCAGATATTAGGACTTATGGCCTCACTAAGGGTATGGCCCTTGATAGAGTAGAATGGTAGACCAAGATTTGTGTAGCCGACCCCTAATAGTTGGGAAAAGGCTCTGATGAGGATGACGATGATAGCCACAGGTAGGCGATAATGGGAATAATTCAACGAGTAAGACCCGCAAAAGAGGCTCAGTTCGTATAAGGACGTACAATGGGATGGTTTCGACACTTGAAAATATGAGGAGGCATGTGCAGGATTTAAAAAAGAGCTTAATCTCACCTTCTTTTATAGATTTAAATGGTTACAAATTTACCAGGCAAGTTGAAGTGCTCAAAATTTCAAAGAGGCTCTACTTATGATAAAAGGAGTCACGAGAGGGAACTTATATAAATTGTTGGGAATTATATTTGTAAATGAATGTGCAAATTTAGTTGTGGAGAAGAAAAAAGCTTGGCAAGGGGTACATGGCATCACAATGGAAGATCTTGGAGACATAACACAAGATCTTAGATTTTTGGCAAGGTGTAGAAAATGGAGGTTTGAGGCCTTCACAACGGGATGTAAAGCCGAATGCACCTCATTTTGCTTTTCCTTTGGACCAATGATTAAAGTTTGTGAAAGAAAGTGCCAATGTGATTGGACCAATGTTATAAAAATTGCCATGTTTAGTGTGAGATTGGTAATTTTGCATGTTTATAGTTGGCTTGACGTTAGCCCAGGATGGAAAATATGGAATGGAGTGAAATTTGATTCCCTAGAAAATGAGAAGTATGGACAAGTATTGATAGCTTTTGAACACATGAAAGGCTTCTTAAAGATGCTATGCAAGAAATCTCGATGGCAGGAGATCAAACACTGGTTGTATTCTAGGTGCACGAGAATTGCTACACCTAAAGCATGTGAGGAGTTGGCATAGCCTCAAGAACTCAAGGATGGATGAATTGACGAACATGGACTTTGCATTACAAGAACAAGCATGAAGGAAGATGAGCGAGGCATGCTCATGGAGGTTATTTGCATGGAGAGCTTGCAGCATAGTATAAATTTTGTAGGTTCTAAAAACCAAAGAATATCCAAATATGATTGGCATAGTAAGGTGCAATTTTGTATCGAGGTGGAGATTGTTGGGTTGTTGATACCAAATCACGGTAAGAATTTTTATAGAAGGGAAATTTGGCCACTGTAAAAAGTCACTTTAAGAGGTGGCTTTATAAACCATTTTGTAGAGATATTGTGAGGGATTGGTTGGTTGAGGTTGAGGTTGAGATTGAGGGTTTTGGCACAAAACCCTAGCTACCATTGTGCCCCATTTTGGATGGTTTCATCAGCATTTTCTCTTGTAGGTGGAGTGTTGCTGATCGAGTTAACAATGGAGGTTAATTCAATGGTTTATTTGTCATAGTGGAATCTGCCGATTGTAGGTTCACCTATTTATTACCCAAACCTTTTAATTCTCCTGTGATAATGAAATATTATCCTTTCCTATTGCATAGGGACACTGATTAGAATGAACCAAGTATATTTGTGCCTAAGTGGTATTTGGATTGTAGTTTGCAGTGTGCTGTTGTAGTTCAGATTTTTTCTATTTTGCTTAACTTGATTTGCTTTTTATTTTTCATCATTGATAGAGAAAAATGGTAGACCAAAATTCGTGTAGCCGACCCCAATATTGCTGATGATGATGATTTCCTTTTTATTTTTCACAAGTTAATTGCACCAAATATTGTTCTTTGGCTGTTTGGGTTTCTTGATATCAATTTGTGATAAGCAAGTTGGTTTTGAGGTATTGGAATTTTGGCATTGGGGGGATCACCACAACAAAGGGCAATTGAGCAAGTCTCGGTTCCCAACAGTTCAGGTAAGCAGCACATCTATAATAATTTTCGGCTCAAAAACTAATTCAATGATGAATAGAAAGAACAGAAGAAAAGCTAAAAATGGAAATATCATAATGTTTCAATTAAGAACCATCCCGATACGAAATTTCCTAACCACCAAATACTTGAACTTGACATTCAAAATGTAGTACTTGCACTACAGTTAATGAAAAGTTTTGAGACTCCCCTTCTCAGAAACGCTAACCATCATATAAATTAAATGAAAGAAGCTATTCCATTAACTGATGCATCCCTAAATCTAGAAGAAAAGTTCTAGAAGGTTCCAATTAGAATATATCATTAACAAAGCCTAACCACCCTTTTAAATTTAAATCAAAGTATCAAACAAGTTATTCCATTATCAGAAACCTTAATTTCCATCTAAAGTTATACTCAAAACAAGAAATTCCATTCTTGGAGACCCTGACTAATGTCGACTTTTCAGTTCAAGTACGTAAATCCAAATTCAGAATAAACAAGTTATTCCATTATCAGAAACCTTCATTTCCATCTAAAGTTATACTCAAAACAAGAAATTCCATTCTTGGAGACCCTGACTAATGTCGACTTTTCAGTTCAAGTACGTAAATCCAAATTCAGAATAAGTAATTATACCTCACATGAGAATAAACCTAATGATAAGAAAAAAAAACGTTAAATATTTAAATAAAAAAACTGACCAACAAGGAAGCTCACATCAGGTATCAATGGCTTCTCTGAGATACTGAGGATTAGGGCAACGAATGGAACAGCGATGGCAAGACCAATAAGCGAAGGCGAGGATAGAATGGAGAAGCTCTTGTTCTTCAACTGGTTTTGATGAGATTGAACAGTTCCTTGGGAGGAAGAAGATGAAGAATTTGGGTTCGTTTCCTGGTTCTGAGCAACACTAGAGGAGGAATTAGGGTTTTTGTCTTCGACTTCTCTAAGTGGATGCGCCATTATATCAAACTGAAGCTACAAATTCCGGTTTGTGCATAGGTATGGCGTGTAGCTCTCGAGATCACTGCGCATCACTCGCTCAAGGAATGGTTTTGACGGCTTGGATCAAAAGCAGTCCCCGATAACATCATCTAAGCCGTACATGCGCACAGACTACTGGTCTGGCAGAAGAACAATGAAAATGGAGAAAAAGATTTCTCGCTTTGCTCCTATGGGGTCAAATTGTACATGGACTCTCTACAAGGGAATGATTGTTTTAAAATTTATCAAAATATGCATTAGATAGCAATTGTTTAATCTTTTACCCGAATATTTTAATTACGTTTCAAAGTATCTATAAATATGCATTAGATAGCAATTGTTTAATCTTTTACCCAAATATTTCAATTAAGTTTCGAAGTATCTATCAAAATACACATGACAATGAGTTGAAATAGTGAGAAAGGGTGAAGTTTTAAATTGCAGGAAAACTTAGGTTTATTTAAAATTTTTCTAAATGGGATTGAAACCATTTATCTTTTTGTACAAGAAAGTTACAATCATTTTTATTTTTTAGATTTCAAAATAAGTGGTTATAACAGTATCATTAACTAGACATAAGTATCATTAACTAGACATATAGATCCAAAAACAAGTTCTTGAACTTTGTGACTCGCCCCAAGCCATTCAATTTGATATCTAATTAGTGAGAATAGTTGTGACTTCTTTGTACAAAAGGTAAATAGTATTTTTATAAACAAATTCTATTTAAATTCCTCTTTTTTTTAATAGAATGTATAGCATACTCTATAATAACTTCCTTGAGTGAAAGAGCTACTCAAGGTTTGAAAAACGGGATTGGGTGGCCGAACCAGCCACCCACCCATTGGGTCTCAGTTGACCTAGGGAATCGGCCAACTCAGACCAATTCGACTGATTTGGCCTTACCAAGTTGAAAACTTTGAAAAATAAAAAGAAAAATTCTAAAAATTAAAGTCAGTTGATTTATGAAAAATTACAAACCTGTTATACATTTGGATAAATTATCAAAAAAGAAATGAATACCAATAATCTAGCTCCTACCAGAGTAATACATATTCATTTCATAGTCTAAAATTCATAATCTTAAAAATAAGTTTATATAATATTTAAAATTATAAATTTATAGTACTTAAAATTACTATTTTTTCCAACATTTTCAAGGAAGCCCTAAAAATGTCAAAAAGATTGGACAGAACAGAGAAACCAATGAAATTAAAAGTCAAGGAACAAAATCTCTAAAACAAAATAGTTCAGAAATATATATATATATATATATATATATATATATATATATATATATATATATATATATATATATATATATATATATATATATATATATATATATATATATATGGGAGTGGATTCAATACGCCTATTAGCTGACTGCTACAGTAAATGCTAACGGCCCGGATTGAATCTGGGCCGATCTGACAATCACGACCTCTTTTCGTGTTTGAATTTTATTTTATTTTTTATAAATCGAAAATTTTAGGTGTATGTTCTTCTCATCACAGCGCACCTAATAAAAATATAACAAAAAATAATCCGCATAAAAATAATTGACCAAAATACCCTCAAAACTTTACAGAGGTATTTTGGTCAATTTTTTCATGTAAAATATTTTTTTTTGTAATTTTCAAAGATTCACTTTCCAAATTTCAGATCATTTTAATTTGCAGAAAAAAAATTAAAATTCAAACACTATCAAACATCCAGGATCATCAGATCGGCTCAGATTCAATCTGGGCCGTTGGCGTTTACTACAGCAGTATGCCATTGGGTGGACATGATTTATATATATATATATATATATATATATATATATATATATATATATATATATATATATATATATATATATATATATATATATAACCTTTCTAATGCCTATAGGTGAAAATAAACAGTAATTTCGCCTATGCTGATCATCGTCCAAAGTTACGGTCACGATTGTCAGGTAGTATTTCAGTTTTCATTTTTTTTTTAAATCGGCATGATATGAAATTCAAAGCGTGTGTTCATCAAAAATAGAAGAATCCAATAAAAATATAAAAAATTAATTCTCAAAATATAAAATACTATGCAACGCCTATAGGCGAAAATGAACAGTAATTTCTCCTACCCTCATCACCATCCAAACTTCATCGCACGGTCACAGTCACAGTTTCTATATATATATATATGGAAAACACTACGCAATGTCTATAGGTGAAAATGAACAGTGATTTTTCCTACCCTCTTCACCATCAAAACTTCATCGTACGGTCACAGTTGTCTGGTAGTATTTCAATTTTCATTTTTTTTTTATAAATCCAAATTACTTGAAATTTAGAACCTGTGTATATCTTAATAAGGCACACTTAATAAAAATATGAAAAACATAATTCACAAATTATAAATTGACCAAAATAACCCTGAAAATTTATGGGGGTATTTTGGTCAACTTATATTATTCAAATTATTTTTTTCATATATTTTATCAGGTGTGCCTCAGTAAGATGTACATATGCTACAAATTTTAGATAATTATGATTAGTAAAAAAAATGAAAATTGAAACACTACGGGGACAACTGTGACCGTGTGATGAAATTATATATATATATATATATATATATATGGGAAATGATGTTGTGCGCCCAAGTGCGTACTGCTACAGTAAACGCCCATAGCTCAAAATGAATCTGGGCCGATCTGATGCTCACGGATGTCCAATAGTATTTGAATTTTATTTTATTTTTATACAAATCTAAATCACTTGAAATCGTGCGTTCTCATCAAGACGCACCTAATAAAAATATAAAAAAAATAATTCACAAAAAATAAATTAATCAAAATACCCCCTGAAATATTTTGATCAATCGTGTAAATTTTTTTTTAATATTTTCGTGGATTCACTTATTTTTTAAGAACACATGCTTAAAATTTCAAATGATTTGGATTAGTAGAAAACAAATTAAAATTCAAACACTATCAGACATCTGTGAGTGTCAAATCGGCCACAAAATGGCCTAGATTCAATGTAGGCCATTCGCGTATGTGCGTACATCAGTTACTCCCTATATATATGTGTGTGTATGCGCGCGCACGCAAAATTTTGATTTCCTTGAAATATTAAGAATAAAGCATAAATAAATGCAAATTTTATTAAAACTTTATCTAAAATTTACCTAACACAAAGAACAAATTATACAAAAAATAAATTTTTACAGAAGTAAAAAATAAATCAAACTATTTAACTTCATAAAAACCAAACAAAATATTTCACGTCATCTAATAGGACATTTCAATCAAAATCAAAATAAAAAAACATTGCGGCAAAGAAGGCGAAAATTCTACTAAAAAAAAGGCAGAAATTTTACTAAAAAATCGATATCATAATTTTTTTTGTTTTGATTCAAATTTTTGCTACGGTTTTAATAAATCAATATCTTGAGAACATTTTGAGACAAGTTTAACGAAATTTAGTAAGACATTGAGTGCAAAATCAAAGATTTTCAATATCGGGTAAAAAACATCCTAAAACTTTCGCTCTAGAATTCTTCAAAAAGGGGCCTCAATCCAACAAATTAAAATGTAGATATCCTATCCAACACGATAAACAAATTTCAAAGATTTTTCCATTGTACTGAATGAGAAATACATAGAAAGGTGGATTACGTTCATAAATGTAGGGGGAAAAAAAGGAAAACCGAATGGACAATATGCTCCTGCGGGTTATCTAGGGAGTAAACAAACAATATGCTCCAGCGGGAGCAGAAAATCCTAAAAAAACAAGGAGATTTTAATATAAAAATTGTTTCATGCCAACTAAAATGCATTTCTACAATATACCGTCCAAAAGTATAAAGCATCTATCTTAAGGATGGATACAAATAAGACGTCTATCTAAAAATTATTGTAACTAACAGTCCAAATATTTTTTTAATATAATTATTATTTTTAATTTTTCTAAAAAATAATTCATATTCATAATCTCCATGTCAAACATTATATACCCTCTAAAACTTACGACCAAATTATATTTAAAAATATATATTTATTGCCAAATACGTATTTCTACGGCCGGCCGCCTATAAACCGTATGATTTTAATATTGTGCGAGAATTAGGTGGTATCACGGGACCGAACTGGTTTTGGTCCGACAGCCATAACACATAGACCTGGTCGGAGCCTTGGGGTACTCGTGTGACCAAAATCGTTTAATTTCATTTGATTGGTCACCTGATCATAAACTCATTTAAGAAACCAAGTAATGGCAAAATATCAAGTACCAACTACTACATCAATGAGTGTGGGGCTAATTTTTTTTATCAAAAACCATGAAATTTTGGGTACAAAATCTCGATTTTCAGCCACTGATCAAACAAATTAGCATGGGCCTATTGCAGAGGGTAAATCACAATCAAATAGAAATTATAGAATCCAGTTTCAACAGGTATGTGCCAAAAATGAGGGAGCAGATTGTTTAGGGTTTAAAAAATAAAATAAAACCTTACAAGAATCAATGATTTTCAGCCCAAATCTTTCAATTTTCAGCTTTTGATACAACAAAAAACTATGGGGCACTTGTAGAGGATTGAATCAAGATCACATAGAATCAGGCTTGCATGGATTTGAATAAAGAAAAAGAGAGAAATCTATGTCGAGGAGGATTGAGTAGGAAAAAACCATGCCTCTTCACAAAAAAAAATGATAAGAAAATGCTAAATCAGACTTTTTAATCCAAATGGTCAAAGAAAACCAGGTTGTTTTCTAAATGTAATAATAAAAACCATATGTAGATGTATTTTAAATCATATTATAGTTATTTTCAACAAAATTTGTGTTTTTTAAATCTTTTCAACCTTGGCAAGTTGGTTAGAACTTCCAAAAAACTTGGCCGAGGCCAGTAACTCAGCCGAGTCCAACAACACTGTAAACATAAATGAGGAAAATGCTTTTTTGCCTTTTTTCTGGCTTGATACATAAAGGTTTTGGCTCATGAGCAGGTTAACTATGAAAAGTGGAGCTGAACAACTCCAATCAATGAATTGGTTTGTAGAATATGTTAGAGCGTATAGCATTGGGTACTCAGAACTTGCATCCACCATTTGCACTTGTCAACGAACATGGATGTTCCACTTACCAAAGAGGGTGGACTACGCACTAGCGACTACTCATCACCACCTCTGGCGGATGAGTACAGACAGCAAATGATTGATCTACATACCATATACTATCTCACAGCAAAGATGGGACAATTTCCGTTAATGAAACCAAAAATTCAATTTAATTTCAAGGGACTCAATCTTTGTTTGGTCAGACTCGATTATGCTCTTGTTTAATGAGAGTGGTTTTAGTGAAACCGTAGCTTCACCTCACCTCAAACTCATTTTTGATGGATTAATGGCCCTAAAGCACCACAAACCAATTTATGTCATTTGGAAAACCAACTGCTAATCAACTTATGTCATCTAAAATGGGTCTGGAGCTCATTAGAGCCTCCAGTTTCAATTACCTTCAAGTCCATAGAAATGGGGCGATTCAAATCACAAGTTGAGATGATAATCAAGATGGAGCATTAATAAAACTTCAATTTTGTTTCAAAGGAATTGGTCTTTAGGGATAAGAAAGTGGCTTCGCATCCTCTTGGTACTCACTCAAATAAAAAAAAGGAAATTTATCAAAACAAACCTCACTTTTAAGCTATTCAGTAGTTTACTTTTTTCTACCATTCCAAGTCAAAGTCATGTGTTTTTTTTAGGTATTTTGTAAATAAATCAAAACAAATTGGTAAAATATTAAAAAGATAATATTTGACAAATTACCCGAGAAGAAATAAGATTGGGTTGTCCCTATTTGATTGAGAAACATAGTTCAGTTGGAGCGCCTAGGATAAACCTTAGTGTCACAAACACTTTCTCAGTTGAGTTGACACAACCAGGGCTTTATGAATTACACTCTAAACAAACTTCCAAGGACTTTTTTAAATGAGCGCTTATAGCACAACAACTCCCTTGGGCAAATAAGTAACTTGGGAGAATTTTTTGATCTAAAGTTTTGGGATTCATCTAAGTATCCTCACATGACTATTTTCAAGAAAAAAAAAAAATTATAATTTTAAGTTCTTGAATATGCAGCTCTTGCACCCCAGTTCTTGGTCAATCTTGAGACATCAATTTTTTTTAGGGACGTAGAGGTTTCTATTTAGTTTCTTTTTTCGGTGAGTGAGGTTGTTTATTATGTTCTAGAGGCTACATTCCCATGACTTGGGGTCCAAAAAATGTTCCAAAGTCTTAACTCGACGGAGCAAATACATATTATGCCCTCGCAAGAACAGCAAATATTTTTGCTTTTTAATTTTAAAACAAAAAGATAAAGCATATTCACATATATAATAACATATGAGTCCTCACTCGTCATCATCCAATAAATGGAAAGGGGACAGTGACAGCTATGAGATAACATGAGGTAGTGGTGATAATGGCAGAGGCATGGCATCAATATAATGGCTGACAAAGTGGTTGGACAATAAGGTTTTTTCTTTATCCACAACTGAGATGTCAATATAATAAAAGGAAATGAACTAAAGAGAAATCAGAAACATTTTTCAAACAGTAAGGAACAGTTGGAAGTTTTTCAGCTTCTTAAGTATGAGGTGAATTACAAGGGAATGAAGCATGCAAAGAGCAACACTCTATGCCCTTGCCTTCACTAAACAAATGAGAGAAAAGAAACCAAATTAGAGAAAAGACACCATATTGAGCATGTGATGTACATACAAACTAGCGTGTGCGCGGTGCAAGGGTTCTTGAGCGCACTTTTGTGCCTCGCAATTCCGATACATAAGAGTTTGGTGTACTTTGAATTTAGCCATGACTATGACTGCTAACAAAATTGAGAGTTCACCACGATGAAACACATCTCTTCTACGAAGCACAGAAAATAGTCACTTCACTTTGGACTTGCACCTATAACAAAGGCAAGAATCACTCGTTCAACAGACAAGGCAATCGAATCCACATTGAAGTCCCATTAATTTTTGTTTTCTTCATTAGAAATACTAAAATGTGCAGGCAAACAGAAGATCCTTAGTTTTGTACATTGATTCTTCTCATTCTGCATTGACAGGTTGAGGTGCTTTGTTTTTCCCTCTAAGTTTTTGAAGGATTATAGAGTTTATCTTCCACTACTCTCAAAAGGAAGGATTGTACTTCTTCATCTGTATTCTCCATTTTGAAGGAAAGCGTTCACTACTATTCTGAGAAGAGGAATAAGATAGAGAAATTGATAACATGTGTTGTTTATTTTCTTGTTTCCAAGTCCTCAAGCCACAGTTAATCAGCTTGAGAAAAACCATTATAGTTACTTTTGTGGTTTTTCCCTCATTGGAATTGGTTTTCCAAAAAATGTTGGTTTTGTGGTTGGTTTTTAATTTCTTGCAAATTTGCATATCTTTTATATCTCTATGATTGGTTATTAATTAAAAATATTCTCTTTGATTCACACATAGATAGGTTATCAATTTCTAGCTCATTAAATAGGGAGCCCTCAAACACATATGGAACTGTTTTTGTTTATTAGATAACCACAAACTGGCGATTATGTACTATAATCGAAATTCTTCGCCATAAAATTTCTTCACCTAGAAAATGCAACCCCTAAGCTGGGTCCCCCCCCCCTCCTTTAGTTATCAATAACTCAAAATAATTCATATCAAGTTGAATCATATGTTCATATTGCTAGATTATCATTCACTATAAAAGGGGGGCCAGGGTGATTTTCAGAGATAAATGTGTAGATATGAGGCATATGCTATTTATCATGAGCAATGAAGCAGGAATAAATCCTTGATAAATAGAGTTCAAAAGAGTACAAGTGCTAATTTATGCTCCAAATTCATAGGTGGTGCAAAACTACACTCGATGTTAATTGGAATTTTTGACTCCAACTGCTAGAAGAAAGCCTGAAAAGTTTCACTAAATTTTACAAGAGTAGAGGGTTTTAATCTTTGGTTTTCTCCCACATATTTCATGAAGGCAATCAAGCAAAGGTGTCAAGTAGAATGGTTGAAAGATCGTTGAGGCGACTTGGAAATGCTCCAGTTAGCTCAGACTTGAGGGGTCTTAATCTTTGGTTTTCTCCCACATATTTTATGAAAGCAATCAAGCAAAGGTGTCAAGTACAATGGTTGAAAGATCGTTGAGGCGACTTGGAAATGCTCCAATTAGCTCAGACTTGAGGGGTCCTCAGCCGTGGATGGCTCCACCTAGGGGAATCACCTAGATTATCCAGAAGTAGGGCAGTTCATTGAAGTGCACTACCTAGTTCACTGTAGGGACTCGGGTAATTCTTAAATCCTCAAGCAATGTTTTTCTATCTTTTCATGATTTTTTCACTATTCAGGGCAACGCGACATGCCAACTCGGATTAGCAGGTGCTTGAGTAGCTTAATCCACTATTTGGTATTGTTGCAATATATGACCATGTCAGTGTTAAATGGATGCCTACATGAGTGTCGGTGTCTAAGAGTATCGCAAGTGTCTAGCACATTGGTGTAAAAACCTAATATAGCTAGACATGTCTATATATTTAACTTTTAAAAAACTTTGTATTTGTAGTATACATAATAAAGTTTTATCTCTTCCAGACACGAGATCTGGGTGGGGTGGTGGTTGACATCACCGTGGTTAGGAAATTCTCAGTGCTGTAGGTGTTCGAGTCCTTTCACATTTATGTGTTAGCAATAAATAGAAATTAATAATAACACAGATTATAAGTCCGCTTTTCATTACACCCAAGAAATGAAGGTGTCATGGTAGACATGATGGTGTTATTCAAGATGGATAGGGTTCGACTCCCCCACGAAGAAAGTTAGGTTAAATAAATTGGGGGGAAGTCTCCCAAGTTATACAATATGACACTTGTATTGAAAGTGTCGATGCCATATTAAAAAAAATGGGGAGACAGACTTGTATTGAAAGTGTGTCAAATACAGCGTGTCGACCGACCCCGTAACTTGTCAAAGTGTCAAGATAACAATAGATCGTATTTTTAATCCAGTCAGTGGTGGGGGACTCCACCCCCAAGTTTTAGCAGCTTCACCTATGAAGATTATAAAGTCTGAACAACTAAGGGGCCAACAACCATCCAACAACTAAGGGGCCAACAACCATCCATTTGACATTTACAGGCCTGTTTGATGCAAAATACATTGCAAGTGTGTCGAACACAGTGATGTGTCATCACGTGTCGACCGACCCCGTAACTTGTCGAAGTGTCAAGATAACAATAGATCGTATTTTTAATCCAGTCAGTGGTGGGGGACTCCACCCCCAAGTTTTAGCAGCTTCACCTAAGAAGATTATAAAGTCTGAGCAACTAAGGGGCCAACAACCATCCATTTGACATTTACAGGCATGTTTGATGCGAAATACATTGAAGGATGGTCATCTCTCTCTCTCTTTTTTTAACACAAGGATGGGTTTCTCTCTCTTTCTTAGCTTTACAATTCCATTTCTTCTTGAGGGAGCAATCTCATGGACCCCAAAAAGGGCCTTCTCTGGTTGTGAATTCATCACTGCCCCAAAATTCTAGGTGGATATACATTGAGAAAAACTCTCTTTCTATATATAGAACATGTAAGCAGCAAAAGATATTTTGAGAAAAGGATGGAGGTATTGTGTGCAACTATGTAAGCAGCAAAATATATTTTTGACACGCGAATGCCCTTCTTTTAAGTTCTTGTCTGATACATTATATAAAGTCTTGTGTGCTTTACGTTATGTAATTAAGTTGTTTATCGCATAAGGCATTATGTGTATTTTGGAGTTTTGTGATAGCGAAGTTATTGATTATTTTTGTTCGTGGATGTAGTCACATCAGTGATAAACTATGTTTGGTCTGATGAGGCATTTTGCACGAGGAGAGAAAATAGGAAGTATCGCAAAAAAAATTAATTGTAAGAATATGGAAAAAGATAAATGTTTACACGTCACCTAGCAAGTGTGAATGACTCAATTGAAAAGTTCTCAAAATTTGGCATGTTCGTACGTGTTTCTTTTTCATTTGTATGAAAGCGTAACGAATCAAATTTGCCACAAACACAAATAAAGTCATCATCCAAATCTTATCCACATGATCCCAATTGACTTTATTCTCTAATCCACGCATCTTAGTGTAAGATCCCAATTATCTCATAATCAAAGTAGCTTTATGATTAATTAGTGGAAATTAGATGACGGGATTCAAAGATTGGACAAGAAATGTATTATGCCATGGTTCTAAGTTTCATTATTGACCACATGGCACCTACCAACGTCAAATTTGGATTAATCTTTTTAAGAAATTTGATCAAGCTTCAACCGTCTCTAAGATAGAGACTGGTCAAAATTGTTAGTATTATAGTCACTAATCGAAGGTAGGATTTGGACAAAAGCAAAAGGCCAGCATAATATATCTCTCTCCTCTCTCTCTTAGATTAATGTCTTTTAGAAGGAAAAAGTTTACATAGAGCTGAAGCTCACCTAAAAAATTTCACTAGAATAAGTTGTTTTGATATTTAAATATCCTCAAATTGATCATTTCAATATCAAGATGCATGGACATAAGAAAAGAAATAGATTTCTAGTTTTAAAAATAGTGCATCTTGTAACGCATTTTTTGACCGTTAATTTTCAAGGTTTTCAAGTTTTCATAGATCTACTTGATCCACACTATTTTTGAATATTTTAATTTTGATAATTAAATATGAAAATATATTTCAAGGCTATCCCAAAGGTTTCCAATATTGAAACCACATTTCTCGACATTATTTGAAGGTAGGCTCTAATTTGATTGTTTAAAGCCTCAGCTCTATACAAACCACACCATTTTTAGAAATAAAAAAAGTTAAAAGAAGGCCTAGGCTTTATGGAAAAAAATGAGGCGTCATAACGAAAGTCACAAAAAATTGCAGTTCTAGATAAGCTTCAGATCGACCATCTCGACCTTGACCATTGTGGTTGTGAGAAAAAAAATGGATCTCAAGCCTTAGATAATGTAATATATGAACTAGACAGTTTATTTTTAAGTGTTCACATATCTCCCGGATCTTAACCATTTTTTGAGCTATAGATTTTGTAATCGGTGGTGGAAATAGACTTTGGAATCACCATAGGGATTTTCCAATGCCCGAAGTGTTTTTTTCTTCTTTTTTTTCTGAACGAGGTTTACAAAAGGAGGCTTTACTTTGTTTTCATAGGGCCCGGGCCTTATAGAAACTCGGTCCTTAAGAAATTTGATTAAAGTTCAACCGTCCGTAAGATAGGGACCGGTAGAAAAGCAAAAGGAAAAGGGCAAGGGATAAGATCTCTCTCACTCTCACTCTCAAAAGAAATGGTTGAATATAAAGAAAAGTTTAAAACAATTGTTTCAACTTGCTATTTCCTTGTTGCAGTGAGAGACGTGGCCTCATACATTTCCTCCTTTAAGAAGAATTCTTGTAAGCATTGTCAGCATGTGAGAGAAACATTGCAACTTAAATATGAACATATACAGCCCATGTGAGATAAAAGCTTCCACTTTAATGTACACATTACATATGCATCCCACGTGAGAGAGACACTAAAACTGAAACATATGTAGGGACAACAGGATAAGTGCTCATTTAGTCTGATTTGAACCTTAAATAGAAGATAACCTTTCTTAATTATTCCTGTGACCCATCTTAACAAGGAGGATTCGACAACCGCACGACGGAGACCTCTCATGCGACTGCACGACCCGGCCACGTAAGGATGATATGTAAAAGATGGCTACATACCAAGCAAGGAGTTTTGGATAAGGGGAAATTGTGAGAAAAAAAATGGAAAGGAGTGAGTATACAAGTTCTTTGGGGTTGAAGACAGACCCTCATTTCTGGTTCAGGGTTAGGTATGGTAGTTAGAAGGTCACCTTCAATGTGCACATAAACAATTTATTGTTCATTTTTTGCATTTAGCATTGGAAAAAGTTAGGTTTGCCTTCTATGTTCATGATGTATTTGAACAATAAGGAACCCTAAAAGCTCAATCCCTTTTGAGAATCATACTATATTAAGAAAAAAGTGATGGATAGGGTCCTCCAAAGGAGGGGGCCCGTATTGTTTTCACTTTTCCCTTTTACTCAATACCCTACAAATCTTCAAAGAGTCCTATTCTTTTGTTCTCACCCCAAAAACTGCCCCTTCTCTATTGGTACTCTTTTCTAATCCCTCCCCCCCCCCCCCCCCCCCCCAACCACCACAAAAAAAAAAAAAAAAATGCAACTTGTTGAATAGAATATTAGAGTAGCCACTTCTCAATTGTAGTTTTTTTTTTCTTTTTCTTTTTTTTTCCCTTTATTAGTCATGGGAATAGTTTATGGCGTCCAAGAATCATGAAATATATGCTTTTTTTTTTATTTGGCATTAAATATTTTTGGGTGAGTCATTTGGCATTAAATAAAGAGATTATGGGTTAGAAGTCATCGTTCGATGAGAGCCGACATATATCCATACAACAGAGAGAGAGAGAGAAACTATGCTCATGTGGGAACAATGCTATGCACCTACTCGCATAGACCTAATTTGGGAGTATTTTTTTCAATATGAAATTTTGCAACCCACCTAAAAAATCACTAAAGAGTTAAATATAAGTTTTTATAGCCAATTATGTGTACGTACAAAAAAAAAATAGGCAAAAAACGAAAAGAGTCTAACTTATTAAAAAAATACAAGAAACGTCAGGTGCTGTGGATTTTTTAGTTTTTTTTCCAAAATACCCCTCAAACCGAGGATTTCATCCCCGGATCGGTTTTAAACTCTTTTTTTTAGTTTTTTTCGTTGTGCCTTATACTTTAAGACAATTGGTGACCGGTCCGAGGTCCCCATCTTCAGATTGCCTAGATTGCAGTGTTAAATCATCTTATAAGCTGTCTGTGGTCTTCATCCTCGGAGCCCTATAATGTGGGGGATGGGGACCTAGGATTGTTGACTAGATTGAGCCTAAGCATGCAGTTCGAGACCTCCATCTTTAGACCGCCTATAATATGGTAGTACGCCACAATTTAGGTAGTTTGAGGATGGGGTCGTCGGACTAGTTGCCAACTGGCCTAAAACATGAAACCCAATGAAGAAAACTAAATAGAAAAAAAAATTAAAACTAGTGTGGGGATGTTGTCCTCAAACCGAGGGACATTTTGGGATAAATTAAATAATATATAGTAATTCTTTGTAATTTTTAAGTTCATTTCGTTTTTTGTGTGTGTACGTAATTGAGATGTCACCCTCAAAAAAATTTGGACATGAAATCTTTTGGCTTTTGTAATCACCCACGGCAAATCAAATTTCAACAACACAAACGCGCCAGTATATGTTTCCACCACATTGATTGGTACGTATTTATATGCACTATATGATATGGTACACAAGTGATACGTGATCCACCGTGGATGCACTCACGGGTGTTTATAAACAATACATGGATCCCCACCCGGTGTACCATATGTTGGCCACATGTGTATGATAACATCTCTTCAATGGAAAAGTTAAGTGCCACTCTATCTATATCTCATCTATATCTGCCGTCCAAGCACAACGCGAGGGGAATGGAGACAAATGGTACCGCTTTGTGTGAAAGAGGACCGACTTCCAAGTGGTGTACTATAAATCGGAGACCACGTGTGGTGTGTACCAGTCAATGACTCGGTTTGAATTTAAATAAAGTTCTTCAAAACCTAATCTCTCTCTCAATGACTTTCCTTGTAAAGGAAATCGGAAGGACTACAATAACTTCCAGTCAAAAGAAAAACAGAGTAACTATAATAACTCCTCATGATGGAACTTATGCATTGCACATTCTCTGTCCACGTTAAATAATAGTATGGTGTGTGAGAGTTAGGGGACATAATCTTAGTGACTATAAACACAAGCAAATTCTGGAGAGAGAAAGAAAGCAATTTCTAGAGACAGCAAATTCCAGAGAGAAACAACTTCAAAAGAGAGAGAGAGAGAGCAATTTCTAGAGAGAGAAAGAAAGCAATTTCTAGAGAGAGCAAATTGACTTCAAAAGAGAGAGTGAGAGAAAGCATATTCTAGAGAGAGAAAGAAGAAAAAACAAATTCTAGAGAGAGAGAGAGAAGCGAAAGACCAAATTCTAAAGAGAATCTCATGTAGCATAAAAGAGTTGGAGGGAACCAAGCATCCATTTATTACAGATTGGAACCCCACAGCATTTAGAGAGAGAGAGAGAGAGGTAAGATCTGTTTGGAGACCTCTGATGAAATTCTAGAGAGAGAGGGGAACATGAGATATTGAGATGGATATAGAAGAAGTGAGAGAATGGGGTAGGGGCATCAGTAGTTAGGGGGGCATGTGCCTCAGCATAACGTGTTGGTGATGAAGTCCCACGATTAACATTTAAAAAAGGGAAAAAAAAAATTAGATGGAGATCAAGTATTGAAAAGAGAGTGTATTCACGCACATTTTAGTCTGCAAATAGAGGCAAAAGGCGGATATCAGATTACAAATTTATCGGAACACATATCAATATCTAAATAAGAGAGACACAAGGCATTAGCAAGGAGAGGAATACCCATAAGTCTCTCATTCCAACTCACTCTAAATATGATAAAGACTCGAGAGAGAACGAGCGCCAGTAAGATTTGATGTATTGTAGTGTCCGCAATATCTTCCTATTCCTGTCGTGCCGCGCCGCGCCGCGCCGTGCCGTGCCGTGGTGTATATATACACAAAGTTTGTATATTTAATATAGACATCAATATACATAGAGTCATTTTCGAAAAAGTGCAAGGCAATATGCACTTTTTATAACGAAATTAATCACTTGTTCAAATAATGAGTACCGCCTCACACCTTAGTCACCACGTTGTGCTTTCATTCCCACTATTAATACCGCCCCATTAATACTTTCAAAAACCTTACTCTTAATCTATTTGAAAAAAAACGAGTAAAGGCTTGTCTTCCCCTCACTGAGCTACCTGAAAACAAAAAAAAACAAAAGAGCGCCAGAATGCCGCTGCTTTTTCTTTTTGTAAATACAAAGTGAAAAATGAAAGAAAATGTGAGTTACGTCATCGAGACACCGTATATGAATTAAAGGCTTGAGTCATTATTTTACATAGAGCGTTTAGATGCCTTTTCAAAAGATAAAAGATGACTGTTCATATCAAAATTATGTTTCCCCGTTAGTTGCCTTTTTTCTGTTTTTTTGGTTAGCCATCACAATTATTCATGAATTTTGGGTTACTCATATTTCCATTAACAGCCACATATTTATGAACTTTGGGTTACCAAACAATCATGATGGCTTACTTTTGAATGAGAAATTTATCTAGTTACCCGTAAGAAATAAACAATTTAAAACCTTAACTACATCTTTTGATTTAATTTCAAAATACCCATAAAAACACACATGAACTTGAGTTGAAAACAAGTATAACGTTAAATATTTCATCTCTTAATGATTGTTCTGATAAATTTTCCTTTTTTAATTTAAGTTAAAAAATGAGCTATGATTTCCATAATCACAATTAACAAAAGCAATGGTGCTCATAACCATGGCTAATCTATAACTAAAAATTGTGAAAAATAAAGTTGACGATGATCAAAGAGTATATGAAAAATGTAAACATGCATGATTTAAATTATAAAGTGCGTCTCAAATGCTCTTGCAAATGAGATGTTCTCACTCGTGCTTTCTGTAAACACACAAAATCACTGGTATGTTCACTCGGGAAAATAATCACTCTGTTAAATAACATAAATACCATTTTCAAAATAATAAATTTGAACTTACATTATTTAAGTAAGAAAAAATTCATAATAGGAGATTAATTTATCTTTGTTACAAGGTCACCGTTATTCATAGCTAATCTCCTATTATCCAATCCCTTATTTTTCTTACAAGGAGGCCACCACTATTTTCTAACCATTAAATGTCGAATTAGACGGCTCGAGTATCATCTCACAAAGTTAAAAAAAAACTAATTGAATTCTGAGTCTAGTCAATGACACTCTTAAAACCATCCGACTTAAAAATCAGAAACATGCAGGCCTCCTTATATATATTTTTTATTTTTTATTTTTTATTTTTTATTTTATTTTATTTGATACTTCATACATACATACAGAGATGAAGGACCTCGTAGCACCCAACATGCCAAAAGAAAAATTTCCTGCCAAGATTAACTCCACCAATAAGGGAAGAAAAAAGTTGAGGCAGAAAGAAGGCGCACATGGTAAGAAAAACCCTAACCCAACAAATCAGGTGGGCTTGTCGGCCCAAAGTAAAAAAAAATAAATAACCTCACCTCAAATTCAACACCCGGTAGTTTATACTAGGTCTCGCACGTGTCCACTACCGACACTAACTGCCGTGTCTGTTCGACACGTGTGAGCGCGGCCCCATTCCCTAGCACGACACTGTCACCCTACGAAGTGACCCGAAACGGGAGCCGTACAAACGGAACAGTTAACGGTCGATGGGCCCATGTGTGAGCAGTCAAAAGGGCCCGGTCAATGATAACGTGGCCTGATTGGATAACACGTCGGATCCTCGCTTGCCGTGACCGCGCGGCCAAATTCATGGCGCCCTCACCAAACTCGGGGCCCACATCCCTACGTGGGAACCTACAGCGTGGTTTCCGAGGATCAGTGATGTCATTTTGTTGACGTGGCGGACCAGTCGAGTCAGGGGTGACATTTTCTGACGTGGGATAATTAATATTGGGCGAAAACAATTTTAAATTTTGAAAAAAGATTTTATTAAAAAAAAGGGGGGGAATTGGTTTTCCCGCCCATAATCCTCATCGACGGTGGCGATTAAATCGATGCCTCTGCTACCGGCGCGATCGGCGCCGCATCGGCGATTCATGCAATTCGTGCCCGCCTTTTCTGGAAAATTAAAATAAAGTACTCCGTCACTTGCCTTTTGTTTTTCAAGATTTGTGAGGAAGAGGGCGTGAACCCCTTTTTTGTGTGAGACTTTTTTATTTATTTTAGGTCTTCTTTTGTGTGAATCGAAATGACGAAAATACCCTCATGAGATTGTTCCGAGTGGAGGAGTATGCTATGTTCTATACGGTCAACTCAACATGACGCTTACATGGGTTTATCTTCGTCATAAAATGGTCGGGGAGGGGCTTGGACCCACTCCCCTTCTATCGCCCTACAACTCATTAATTGGACGGTGACAATGCTCGCCAGCGTACTGTTACAATTAAGGTTTTTAAATTTGATGAAGCGGATCAAAACCAGCAGGTTCGGATGGAAAACCGATTTTGCCTAAACATCAGGAACTAATCGGTACAGCCTTAAAAACCGGCCAGTTTTAGTCTGTTGTGTAAGTGAACCAATCCCATTTTACTTTTTAATTTTTTTGCTCCTTAATCTTTTAATTTTTTTTTATTCACTTGTTCACTCGGCCGAATCACCAATCTGTCGATCCAAATCAGTTTTCAGGAGGGGCGATCCGGATCACTAAACTGTGTTTCTACAAAATGGAACGTAGAATTCCTCAGGCCGTTTTGATGTCTTAATTTCCCGAGCGGTAAGATTGGATGAAATGTAGTCATTTAGAAACATCATCACCGTCAGTTTCCTGGAGTGTCTCTTCGCACTATCCATGCTAATTGTCAAGTATGGGTCAATACTAGGGAAGCATTCGAGCGCATTGCGGTTAACTCAATATCTCTTTCTTTTTCCTTCTTTCTCTTTTTTTTTTTTTTTTTTTTTTTAAAACTATAGTCATGACTTTGACTTTCTTATATTTTCAGTTCTAACCAACTCGGACAATATTAAGCCGACCACATCTAAAACCCTACTACAAATTTGTATTTTTTAAAAAATTCCTTCTAACATTTTCTAATGGCATTGAGGAGAAAAATATGCACCCTGGGGGAGGGGACGCAAATCTGCCTTGGTGTCCCTGACTCACCAAGTATATCATAAGATGGAGCCAAAAAGTGGAGGTCTTGTCAAAGACTAAAACCAATGGTCAAAATTTATTTTTCAAAAATATTATTTTAATTTTATAAATTTGTGTATTTTTTATATATTAGTGATCCGCATGTTAGAGATCATATATTCTTAAAAAATTAAATTCAAAATCTATCTCTAAAATAGATCACACATCCATATAGAGTCGGCAGATTTCTTTAAACCGTGTGGAATTGATGGACCTTTTGAAGTGGAATCAGTGCTTTATTTCATATATTTATACTAAAAAATATATTATTTGGAGATGTGAGAATCTCATTCGACGGCTTCCTCCAAGCCAGTTGAATTTTAGGATTTTATTTATTGTGCGTTAAAATAAGGCTAGTCTTAATTAAGTTTTTAGACTTTAGTCTCGTAATCACATAGACTCCAAGGAAGGGATAATGTTTTAAAATAATTTTTACTTAGCAGTTAGGGATATGCTTTTCTATGAGCCATAACTGGAAAAATATCGAAATGGACAACTAACATTGGCGATCTCCCCTCTGGTTACCCCGGGCATCCCTTTCATTTTTTCTTATATGACATTCATGCCCTAAAATGTGAGGCTGTTTATTTGAGGAAAATTCATCATGATTTTTTTTTTTTTTTTTTTGGGAAAAAATCTGACAAAAGTGCTATACTGGTTATCACCCCATAATCATATTAAACAAAGTTTTGAGTGATTTTGAGTATCTTATACCTTGTTTAACCTTTTTAAACAGTAAATTTATCAAAAAAACCCATGAGATGCATTATTTAACATGTTACACATTTGCAACTATTTTAACTCATGATTATGTGTGTTTTCAAGGATATTTTGCAATTAAATAAAACAATATAAATAATTTGAACATTATAGTTTTTTTAATAAATCCTCCCTTTTAAACCTTATTTAAAAAACAATTAGATGAGTGGGTTGAGCAGATAACTGGTTCGATTAGGACCAGATGGATGACCGGTCCACCCCGCCGGCCTAATTTTTCTAATGTTGGTTGGACAACGGCGATCAACGCTTCACATGTAATATATATCTGATCTCCTCGCCCATGAAGATCATGAATATGAAAAAAAAAAAGTAAATTAAAAACTATAAATAATAATTCTAGTAAGAAAATATTTGGACCACTACTTTCCATTTTTTATGTATGAAATACCTAATTGCATCCATCTTTAAGATGGATGCTTTGGGACCGCATATATAATCATGTGGTTCAGCCCTCATGAAACAAATTTCCAAAACAACAAAAAGGAGATGGAAACAATTGCCAAAACATATATATATATATATATACTAATGTTAAGACAATATTCCCGATATCTTTGGAAATTAATGTCCAAATTGTCAAAGAACATGTCTATTTTTCTGGTTTATGTCCATTCAACATGGATTTTTTTGGACTCAAGAAAGCAGAGGCCTTTTCAAGTTTGCACGATTTTTGCCCATGTGACTGGTCTTACAGTTAAAGTCGTTGTGGTCCAAGAAAGAATTTTTGCATCTTTTTTAACAAGTTAGGGATATATCTTATCTTTCACCACAATTTCTGCGGCCATCACCAGTTAAGGCACGTGATAAATATAAGACTCATTCAAATGAATGGCTGATAGATCGCTGGTGTACTACCCCTACAGATTGTGAACGTGTCTCATTTTTTATCATCTATATTTGGTTGCAAATCCAAGAGTTATAAACACTTACAAAATGAACTCTCCAAATAATGTGCTACTAGACATATTATCTTTAAAAATTGAAATCTATTTTTTTTCATTAGCATAATTAGTAATGAAATATCATCATCATCATAATCTTTTTTCAATTAATTGAGATCGGTTACATGAATCCTAGCCCCACTATTCTACTCTATTAAGGGTTGTACCCTCATGGCTTATATGATAACTGGAAGGTAAATGTCCTTTCGAAATTGGAAGTTCTTCTTTACTTGGAAGAAAAAAGTTATTTAAAGAAGTTAAGAGTGTACATGTTTGATAACTTGCTAGAATCTTAAAGAAGTTCCAGGTACCTGCGTTTGACTACATGTTGAAATATAAAGTCATGTTTATTTAAATATTATTAAAATAAGATATAAAATAATATATAAAATATATTGTATTGTAAATGACTATTACATACATAAAATATATTATGCAACAAAAATATTATAATATATATATATATATATATATATATATATATAACATAATATAATATATAATATATTTTATTATATCATATATGATAAATAAATATATTATATTACATAAATGTATAATATATAATAACATATATAACAGTATAATATATAACATATGGTATTTTTATTTTATTAATATTTATTTGTATTATATAATATATAATATAATATAATACAAACACAAATATAAATTTACAATACAAATATAAATATAAGGAGGGAGGCCAAATAGGGTTTGAGGAACTAAGTTCCTATTTTAAGTTCCATCATTGTAGATGTAGCTTTTTTCTTAAGCACAAGGGAAAAAGGAAGTTTTAAGTGGAACTTCTTTACTATATAGGTTTCGTGCATCAAACACGTAACTTGTACAGTAATAGGGAAGTTCTTTCTTCCTCCCCTAACTTCGTGTTATCAAACACGCCATCGGTGAAGCCATAAAATCATCATATATTTACTTCCAACTATGTCTTTTTGGGTTTACCTCTTGCCTTTTTATAGCGTTCCATTTGAACTAACTTACACATCTTAATAGGTATTGTGCTAGGTGTACATCACACATGGCCAATCCATCTAATTATGAAAGTTGAGATGATCAATTTGAGGATTTTTCAGTGTGGAAACAACCTCTTCCAGCAGGATTTTGAGTTGGCTTAGCCATATGCTAACTTTTCCTTAAAATTTTCGAAAAATAAATTTGGATATTTCCATGTTCAAAAAATTAAGTTTGGGTATTTTCCCGGTCTACAATTTGCCGATCATTTTTTTCTCCCTATTTGGCCCATTAGAATGCAATGGAAATTATCTATTTATTTTCTTTTTCTTGTGATGTGCCTAATAACGAAACCTTTATTACCAGGAAACATATACAGTAACGCTATTTAATTTTGGGGCAAGTATATAATGAAACCATTTACCTTCGATATAAGATGGTCACAAGTAATATTGACCATTGGATGTCAAATTGGGTGGCTGCATGTATTTCATTGACCAAGCTCAAAGTTCAAAAGAAATTTTCTCGAACTTTGTGGCATACCTAAGCTATCAGATTTCACATCAAATAGTTGTAAGTAGTTGTGACATTCCAATACCAAAGGTAAATGGTCTCATTGTATATAATCCCTTATTTTTGATACGAGGTCATGATGGCTATCAATGTTAGATATGAATCAGGTGGTCGGGGATGCATCATAGATTGTGCACAAAGTCCAAAATAAGTTTTCTTGAATGTTGCGATATACTTTGATATGTCAGATTTTACATCCAATAATTGAGAATAATTACAACTTTCTTGTATCAAAAAGTAAACGGCCTTATAATATACATTCCTAAAAGGAAATATGAGAATTGCCAAATAAATTATGACGGATTTACACCAAACAAAGAACCCAAACATCCCCATTCATTGCCTCATATATCTCTTAAATATTGCCATCTAATTATCTCATTTCACTTAACGAAATGGCTAAGGATTGTTTTTCCCATCTCTCTCTCTCAAATAAACATCCATATTTTGCTTTCAATTTATTCAAAACTAATCAACAAATATTTTTTTAATGTTAATTTGTTTATAAATGTTCAAAACTTAGAAGTATACAAATGCAAAGAAAATACTAAGAAAATAGTAGGTAACACTAAGCTTAAGGCACATGATAAATTAGACTAAACTTAAAGCACATGATGATCTATACAATAACTTAGGGGATAGGAGAAGGTGAAAAAGATGTTTCAAATTGAAAAAAAAAAAAAATGATGGAGGAAGTGTAGGGATCTAAGTCATGTTAAATGCATTGAGAGTAAAAATTTGAAGGTCTTGGTGAAGGATGATGAGTTCAACGAAATATAGATAATTTATTTTTAAAATTTGTTGAATGATGAATACTATAGGAGCATACCGTTAGGATGAACGTTTGACATAAATTAGGTCAGAGGTCATGGATATATTCATAAGATGAAGCTATCTGAAGTAAAAGAAAAATGAAGATAAAAAAGGCTTTAGGACTAGATGGTATCCCAATAGAATTTTGGAACTGCACAAAGAATTTGGCATGTTATGATGCAAAATGGTTTGATACGACTGCATCCCTATTAAAATAAGTAAGACCTCACCTTATTAACTCATCCAAATTGTAATTATTTAAAAAAATTTGTATCGATTATCTCGGCTTGAACGTTATGGTTGTGAAAAACAATTAGGATTTTAAGCTCTAAAAATAATGTATATTATAGCAAATTATCTAGACCGTCAATTTCGCCCTACAAAACAAGTGTTCGCAAATCCGCAAGATCTATACCATTTTTTGAACTTCAAATTTTATTGTCAATATTGAAAAGTGATTTTAGAACCATTTTTTGAACTTCAAATTTTATTGTCAATATTGAAAGTGCTTTCCGAAAGAGGATTTGAGGTGAGGCTTTCTTTTATTTTCATAAAGCCTAGGTCTTACATAAACTTCATCCTAATATGATTGAGTGAATTGTTCAATAAGATGGTGAGAACAAAAAAGCGTCATATGAATGGATGAAAAATATTAACATAAGAGACAAGCAGAATCGTACGAACTACCGAGGAATCAAACTTATGAACCATACTATGAGCTGTGGGAGAGAGTAGTTGAGCAACGACTGAGACATGAAATGAGTGTATGTATGCAAGGGCAGTCAATAATTGAAGCTATTTTGCTACTTAAGAAATTAATTTAGAAGTTGATAGAGAAGAAAAAAGATCTCTACACAGCCTATTGATTTAGAGAAAGCATATGATAGGGTTCCTAGACATTTAATTGCTGAGTGCTGAAAAAGAAATGAGTCTCTATATGATATATTAACATGGCGACAGATATATATGAGGGAGCACTGATTAGTATGAGCACAGCTAATGGAGTGACAAGTGAGTTTTTCATGATAGTATGCCTACATCAAGGGTTGGCGTTGAGCCAATAAATAATTGTTTTAGCTCCGGATGAATTAACCAGGCATCTATAAGATGAGGTACTGTAGTGTATATTGTTCGTGAATGACATAGCTTTAATTAATGAGACTAGAGATGACGTCCACACAAAGTTAAAATTTTAGAGGGAGGCTCTAGAATCTAAAGGTTTAAACTTAGCCCGACCAAGGCAGAATATATGGAGAGCAAGTTTATTAACAATAGGTGTAGAAGCAATGCAATAGTTAAGATTGGTGGGCCATGAAGTATCTTCTTTTCGATATTTGGAGTCAATAATTTATTATAATAGAGAGATTGAAGAAGTTGTCACACATAAAACTAGAGCTAAGTGGGCGAAGCGCATAAGTGCTTTCGAAGTTCTATGTGATCGCCACATACCAAATGAAATTGAAGGGGAAGATTTAAAGGATGATTGCAAAACCAACCATATTTTATGGGACGGAAGGTCGGGCAGTAAAGAAACAATATATACTATAATGAGTGTAGTTGAGATGAGGATATTAAGATAGACAAGTGGCAAGACAAAAACGGATAAAATTTAAAGTGAATACTATTCTACGCCATTTTTGACGTACTTGCATCCTCCAAGCGAAGAAGGAGAGAGCCATTAGCAATATGGTCATGCTAATACCCAAAACACTGCTAGACCATGGGAACACTTCAAAAATAAGCTTAAAACTAGGTAGCTTCTAAATAAGTATCGAAACAGCTTCAAAATTCATGAAAAGAGTAGCTTGTGATACCTGAAAGACATTCGCAAAGTTTCATTACATTTTGATAAGTTTTGATATGATCAGAACGAAATTCTATTTTCAAGTTTAGGTCCTATCATGCTGAAAGTGGACCCTACAACTACAGCCAGATTTTCTTGGTCTCAAAACAGTAACAGACCACACCATTGAATTCAGAATGTCGAAAAACCCCAGGTATCAAATTTCGGTTCAATCGGACCCTCTGGGACCATTATGGGCCTAACTTACTATAAAAGTAGGTTCGTCCAAACCGTACTGGCATACAGTCGGACAGCTTTCGTGAAGTGATTTAAGAGGGCATTTTTGCTAGGGCTTTTCCCATGACCCCAACCATGGTGAAGTATGTGCTTCAATCCATCTCTTCCCCATTCTTTAAAATCCTCTCACAAGTTGGACACGTCTATCCACACATAAGTGACACCAAGAGAGACACGCGAGCTTACCACTCGTGAGGCCACACGATTGTCCAAGAGGGGGAAAACCAGGCGCACGAGGTGACCCACAAGACCCACCCTGCATGCACCCATGAACCCAGGCACCCCGACCAAATACAGCTGAAGGAACTTAGGGGTGGCTCCAATGAGCCATAAGATAAGTATATGTAGAATAGCATCGAGGTGAATTGGTTTCAGATAAAAGCTCTAAAACGGTAATAAGAAGGTTGAAAATGACATGGATGGAAGTAGTAGGAAGAGATATTGTGCCTAATGATGGTATGACTGAGGGTACAAACCTTGATAGACTATTAACTACAATGTAGACTTAGGTGAGCTAACCATATGCACTATCGATGTAGAATAGCACCGAGGCGAATTGATTCAAACGGAAAGCTCCATAACGTTAAGAAGAAGCCCAAAAAAGGCATGGATGAAAGTAGTAAAGAGCACTATGGTGCCTAATGGTCGGACGAAGGGTAGAGTCCTTGATAGAATGACTTGATAGAATGATAGCTACCACATTTGATTCCTTGTACATTGTCTAAAATTGTTTGATTCCTTGTAACAAAGTCCGTAGTCCCTAATTTACTTAAAAAAAAAAAAAAAACAGGAGAAGGTTCTTATTAATTCTCCACCTCATTCCGTCAAAAAATAAATAAAATAAAATTCTCCACCTCACAAAAATAGAAGAAGGTTTTTATTAATTCTCCCATTTAAACATGGCTTCCACACCATAACAGAAAAAATGTAACGGATCGTTATTGTCATTGTCTGAAAGGACAAGGGGTAATTTTGTAAATTTCTTATGGAAAATTAAAACGTTGGTCACATAAAGACAAGCAAGGGCTTTGTTACCTATTTATAAATAGGGTCCAAATTCTGTTACCCTTTTCCTGATACCTATTTTACAGGTTTTGCTCCTTTTTTTTCTTTAGAGGAGAGAGAATAAGAGCTCTCTCTCTCTCTCTCTCTCTCTCTAGAGCCAGGAGGAGAGAGAAAGTAAGCACCCGGCTTCGCTTATCTCTTTCTCTCTCTAGGCAGGTATCTTCATTTCTTTTGTAACACGCTTCGATATAAAGGTCAAAATGCTTCCTTCTCTCTATGCGCTTTTCCATATCGTTTCACTCTTTCGGTTCTCTTTCTCTCTCTAACTTCATTTCCTCACGCTTTTTCCTGCCTATATAACTAAGCAACTCGTATCCCTTCCACTTCACGCTTATTCATTAGAATTGCTCACTCTTCTCTCGCCCAAGTCTCTCTCTCTCTCTCTCTACATGCCTCTATCTTTTTCTACATGGGGGTTTATTATTTTACATTTTCTGCATTTTTCTCTTTATTTTGTTGTGTACCTGTAAATGCCTCTCCATTTTTCAATCTACTCCACACTCACTGTGTGTGTCTGTTATTTCTCATTTGTTCTTCTCTCTTTTCTTTGCTTTCCGGTTTTGTTGAGGTTTCTTGGTTCTCTTACTGTTATTCCTCACTTTCTGTATCTCTATGCTCTCCTTTTGTCTCTTTTTTACTTCCTTTATCAATCTATTTGGTTTTCTTAATCCTTTCTAAATACCTTTTTTCTTTTATTTTATTCTTTTATTTGTGTTTTTAACATTTTATTCCTCACACTCTAAGCGCTCTTTTTGTTATATTTTCCATTAATGTTTTTTTTAAACCTGTTTTCTTCCAGAAAACTTTGTGCAAGAAACTGTAATTTGTTTATTTTGAGCAGTCTTATGATTTTCTTTAGGTGTTTCTTTTAATTTGTTGGGGATTTTGTACTTAGTGCCGACGAAATGGGGTTTTTTTTTGTTTTTTCAATTTATTGCGTAGTTTATCCAGAATACATGTTTTCTCACTACTTTCTACTTTTTCCTGTCCAAATCCATTTTATCTTTGTTTTTGTCCCATTTGATCTTTATATAACCTTTCACCGTTCCTTCAATGGATTGGGACTTTAAAATGCTATCCTTTTGACCGTCCAACATGCGATCTTTTCCTCTTCTTTCACATTATCGGATTATCTTTTATCTTCAGGTTCCCAAAAGGCATTCTTCTTTTGACTACGTCAGCTCTAATCTTTAATCCTCTTTTTCTTTTCTTTTCGTTTCTTTTCTTTTACCATTATTTTTTTACAAACTTTTTCATGGATATTTGAAACTTCTTTTCACTGTCTTTTCATAGACATTTTCTACTGTTTTCTCCAAAAACTGCATCTTCCCCTCATCTCTACGAAAGATTTGGTTTTTTTCTTTTTCACTGATACCGATGTTTATGCATGATATGTAGGTTGTAATTCAGGTGTGATTGAGGATGAAGTATGTTTTGGTATCTGGAGGTGTGGTTAGTGGACTCGGAAAGGGTGTTACGGCGAGCAGCATCGGTCTGGTTTTGAAAGCATGTGGCCTTCGAGTCACTTCAATAAAGATAGGTCATCTCTCTCTCTCTCTCTATATCTATCTTTCTCTCTCTCTGTGGGGTAGGGGCTGTGCAACTGCTTCCTATTTGGCCGGTTCTGAATGTTCTTACTGTTTGGCTGGTTCTTTTCTTCATATGTTGAAAGACGCGTGCCTGTGGTGAGGATTGTGAGTTTATCTTTGTAATTGTAAAGTGGTTTTTTCTTTATCTTCTATTAAAACCAAATTTAAGCATGCTAGCTTTGATATACTGGAATCGGTTTTTTTTCTTTTATCTAAGTGAATAAAGGGGCTATTTGGGTTTTTTCTTTTAGAGCAAGTTCAGTACGCGTGAAAATCCTTCTGTGAAAGCATTTTCACATGAAAGAACTAGAACTCCCTTATGTGATTAGGTGTTGGAGTTTCTTCACGTCAATTGGCTGCCAATTGGTGTGAAAAAATGTGTTAGTACCAATTGATGTGAAAAATCTGGTGTGAAAAAGCTGGTACACCTAATCATGTGGGGGAGTTCTGTCATGTGAAAATACTTTCATAAAAGTATTTTCACGCCAATACCAAATGTGCTCTTTGTGGTATTCTCAGTTGCGGGGGATTTTTAAAGTCATGTATTAGTTCACTCATTGTCATTATCTTATGAAAAATATGTGATGCCTTTTTTGTTTAGTATGTTGAGCCCGAATTCAGATTTGGATTATTTTTGTTTTTAACTTTTTAGCTAAGATTTTCTTGTAATTGTTTCATGTTGTTGAATATTTTTGTCTTGGCGATTTCCAAAATAAGTTGTCGATTTCATTTTAGCTTTTCTTGTATTTTGTATTGTTGATGTCTGTTTAACTAATGTTTGCTTCTTCTTTTTTTTGTCTTTTTAAGAACATTGGGTTGTTTTCTAATGTGATAGGGTATACTTGCTGAGATTTGGAGGCTTGGCTTTGTGCCTGCCGTAAGTAGAATAGACAACGCCTATGTTACAAATCTCTTAGGAATTATCATCGATCAAGAGAATCAGGCTTCCATTTGCCGTAGCTTTTTTTTTTATTAACCATGAAAACATTTCCCTTCGTCATTTTATTAGATTAGCTTCAATCCTTGTTCTGTTTGTTTTACAAAAGTGGCCTGGGTTTTAAAGTTGGCATTGCAACATGGGAATAAAGAATTAAAGCTTTCGGATTCAGATCAGAAAATTTTTGTTACATGGTTCTTTGGCTTTTTTCTTTTATGAAGGCTAAGGTGTAAAGTTTATTTCCTACTTGGAATAGCCTGTCTTTCTTTTCTTTATGACTGAGGAGTTTTTCCCCATGTTAGTTTTTTTATTGGAAGTTGGGATGAATATGGTTACAGTGATCAATTTTATAACTGTTGCTTTTTTCTATAATATATTCCCTTTTCTCTCATATTTTGTAATTCTTTTCTCCTGAAAATCTTGCTATGTCAACTCCTCAATCTTTTTTATAATTATTTCCATGGTGTACTTCAAAAGTCAGGTATTAGACCATTGAGCTGCTAAAATTTCAAGTCCATTTTTTTGTCCCAATCTTCTTCCCCTTTAGTTGTTTCTTTTCTTTTTTTGCCAAGAAGGATAATTACTATTCTTGAGATTTTATTTAGCCATGAATTTCTTCAACCTGTGCAGATCCATATCTGAATACTGATGCAGGAACCATGTCTCCTTTTGAACATGGGGAGGTGTTTGTCCTAGATGATGGTGGTGAGGTATACTTGTTAAATGTCATTTTACTGATTATTTTTGTAGTTGTTTTATTATAGCCTTCTAATTCCTTTTCTGTATTCCATATAATTTTTAGGCATGTAGATGATTAAAAGCTCTTGTTCTGATTTTCTGGGATATAAGTATTTTATGCATCTATTTTCATGATACTTGTTACCCAATGTTTTTTTCTTGTTTCCAACCTTAACATAACAAGTTTCTTTTGTGCTCGATGTAAAAACTTATTGTAGTCTTCTTTCAGCAAATACATTATGCAGTTTTTTAATTGAAAATGTAATAAAATGGTTAGTTTAGCTTAGATGATCAATGGTTCATCCTCCTGTTTTGAAGGTTGACCTGGACCTTGGAAATTATGAGCGGTTTCTTGATGTCAAGTTGACTCGGGACAATAACATAACCACTGGGAAGATATACCAGGTACTTCACAATGAAGGTTGTTGATTTAAAGCTTTCTCAGGTTTACGCTCTTTGTAAGTTTTAAATTTCTTTTTTATATATATATATTAGCTAATTAGATTATATTTGATATATCTTTGTGCCTGATGCCTCGCAGTCTGTTATAGACAAAGAAAGGAAAGGGGATTATTTGGGGAAAACTGTCCAGGTTTGCATTGTCTTTATATCCGTTCGTGATGGTTTTATATTGAAAACCTTAGTTGAATCCATGCCCTGACCGCTTCTTTTCTTGCATTATACAGGTGATTCCTCACATTACAGATGCCATTCAGGAGTGGATCGAACGTGTAGCTATGATTCCTGTGGATGGGAAAGAAGGGCCTGCAGATGTTTGTGTCATAGAATTGGGTGGCACAGTTGGTAAAGATTTATTTAGATAAGTTGGTAGTTCAGTTAGTTTTGGTTGTGGAAATGTCATTGTAGGATCCATTCAGAATAGGGACTCTTTGCACTGAAAACATCTGATAATTGTACTATTCATGGGTGATATACTTGTACAAGATTTACCTTTTTTTGTTGGTCCCAGTGCTTGATGATGATGATTATATCTATGATAATGATGATGATAATATTATTACTATTACTACTACTTCGACTAGTACTATCATCATTTTTGCTATTTATTATTATTATTGTAATCAAGCTTGGGGTTGGTTTTGAGTCTGTTATGATTGAGCATGAGATGGAGCATATTTCATGACATGATTAAGAGGGAAAGTTTTCAAGATGGACTGGGGAACTAGCAGCTCTTAACTATTGAAATGCGATTCTGAATATTTGTTGATGAACTGATGCATGGTTTTGGTCGATTGTTAATAGCTAATAATGTTACTGATGCTTGACAACTATTGATCTTTGCATTCTTGGTTCAGGTGATATTGAGTCTATGCCATTCGTTGAAGCCCTGCGCCAGTTCTCTTATCGTGTTGGTAAGGACCAACCTAGCTGGGGAAAGAAGCTCTTAAATTCTTCTCCAAAATTTTGTGTTCCTGTTTGTCCTGATACTTATTATTTTTATAACTGATCTATTTTTCTCAGGACCCGGTAACTTTTGCCTTGTTCATGTCAGTCTTGTACCTGTCTTAAATGTTGTTGGTGAACAGGTAACTCAGCACTGCAGTGATTTGTGGGGATTGAGTCCTATTCGACTGGGATGTTTATTCATGTGAACGGATATTCCAGATTGTAGAAGCCTCATTTGCTTCTGGATAAACTGGAATGTCTATTAAAAGTTTTTCTCCACGGAATGTAGTTTTGGTGAATCATGGGAGTATTAGTGACAATGAACTCTTCATTTTTCAGAAAACAAAACCCACTCAGCATAGTGTTCGGGAGCTCAGAGGATTGGGATTGACGCCAAACATCTTAGCTTGCCGCAGTGCTACAGTCTCTCTCTCTCTCTCTCTCTCTCTCTCTCTCTCCCCCCCCTCCCCTTCCCCCTTTCTCTTCCCACTTTGCACAAATGTAAATAAAACTTAATTGTGTGCTCATGTTTGCCATGGGTGACTTCACACGTATGCATGCTTGTGCAACTATGTGGCACAAGCATGCACAGCAGTTTCAGATTCTTATTGGTGGTTGTCTTGGACAGGCCCTGGAAGACAATGTGAAGGAAAAACTTTCTCAATTTTGCCATGTTCCGGTATATTTTTTTGAGACTATTAATGATATTTTTTTTTTTTTGTGAAGTTCTGTACTATTTAGTGTGTGAATGGTGGTCTGTTTATTGTTTGTCTTTTTCAAGGTATGTCGATGGTAACTATACTGGATCTTTCCTTTTGCAGTCAGCAAACATCTTTACGCTTTATGATGTTTCAAACATTTGGCACATACCATTGCTTTTAAGAGTAGGTTCATCTTGATGATCCTTGATTTTATGATAAATATATCGTTCATGCATTTTCATTGGCTTACTTTGTTGTAAGAAAAATCAATACTTCGATCTTCATCTTGTTTCTTGAAATCATTTAGAATCATAGTTTTGTTGAGAATCATGCTTGATGTTGAATATCTCCTAACACCAACCACATTGCAATTTCTATTTTGATAGGATCAGAGAGCACATGAAGCAATTTTGAAAGGGCTGAACCTCTTGGGGTTTGTATTTTCAGTCAATTTCCTGTTTTAGCTATAATCTTTTAGTCTTCATGTTGGATGTTATAAGAAAATACCTAGTTGATTGGCTTCATTAATATCATAAACTGTTTCCTTACCATCACAGGGTCGCTAGACAACCTGTATTGGATGAATGGACTGCTAGGGCCAAACTTTGTGACAACCTGACCACTCCGGTTTGTTCTGAAGATTTGTGTACTTGTTTATTTTGAGTGGGCCTTTTCTTTGGAGGTTAATATGTCATTGTTGTGTCTTTCAGGTCAGAATTGCAATGGTTGGTAAATACACGGGATTGGCTGATTCATATCTCTCTGTCTTGAAGGTGCCTGAATTTTTACTATAGTTCATGACATTATGGTTCAGTTCTTACCGTTTCATATATACTTGGACTGAAAATAATGAAGGATTTTAAATGCAAAGAGAGATGGCTGATTTGGTAATGCATCACATATGAACTTTCTTTTCTTATCATTGACTCTGCAATTATTCTAACAATGCCATTATATTACCTCTGCTTGGGCTTTGATATGTGGAATATTACTCCATCCACTCTTGGATCCCCTATCATAGAATGACATTAATTTTGTTAAATCTGGCTGTCTTGCCATGCAAACACACCTTACGGGTGGTGTTTTTGGGACTCTGTATACACACACACACGAACATAAATTGCACACATAGGCATGAGAAATTGGCCTACGTGCTGCATGGAACAAAAAATTTGATGAAGTGATAGAAATGACCAAGTAAACTTGATTACTTGTAAAATGTAGCATGCTGGATTTATTTTATTTGATAGAAAATGGATTTATTTTATTTGAAAAAAGATCATCTTGATTAGTATAAAAATGTTATTGCTGAGGGTCAGTACTCTCTGTTGGTCCTTTTATGCTAAGAACAAGGGTGGATCCAACACTCCAGTGAACTCAATGTGTGATGGTATTGTTCTTGATGGTGATGTGAGATTGCTCGGTGGTTTCCTGCTATGCTTACTTCATAGGCTTTTTTATTTGACTCAGGAATTGCCATTGTCTTGTCTTGATGACAAATTGAGTCTCAAATTCATGGGGCTCGTTATTCTCAACAGAGGCAGATTAGTGTCTTTTGTGATGTGAATAGCTTTATTCCTGACTTGACCTTAAAGAAACATCCCTAATAATGGTCCAAGACACCCTTCAATTAAAGGAGTTTCAAACTGTATGATGAATGAAAGTTGGGGTCCCAAAATGAAAGCGATGTTGGTCGAGTAATTCAAGAAAAAAATTTATATATGGGCAGTGATTTCATGCAACGGTTGTATCATAGTATAATGCAATAATCTTCAAAAACCATGTTAGGGCCATTTGTTTGATCCAAATTTTGAAATACACTCTTTTCATTCTAATGAACAATCACAAAAAAAAAAATTTAAAAATGAAACCTAGAAAGTATTTTTTTAGCCCAATTAACATAGGCCATCCATTTTGATAAGATGCTTAGATCTAGGTCTTAGAAGGATTTTTTCTTTTTCATTTTTTTTAGATGGCTTTATTATCATTAGATGAACATTGTTAAAAAAGAAAAAAATGATTTTGAGTTTGTTACGGCTAAGATCTTGAAATTCACCAAATGAATGGCCTAGATTTGTTGTTAGAGGGGACTAATTTTGACCATATCTAGGGTTCAAAATGAACTTTTTTCTTTTTGGGTTGATTATTGAGATGAAGAGAGTGTGCGCTAAATTTTAGGTCATACAAATACCACAAACATGGTTATCTAGAAGTGTGGTTGCATTATACCATGATACATCCATTGCATGAAATCACTGCACTATATCATATATATATATATATATATATATATATATATATGCTGAGAATCTCATGTTCTAAAAGTTGGTGTTTTAGGGGAAAAGATTCCTTCCCGTTCTCAGATTCTGAACGTCTTCTATACTCTTCGAATGCTTTCTGCTTCCTCTATTAACGCCTTTTTTGTTGTTTTTGTGGAGCGCATCATTATCATTTTCATTTGCATTTGTTGGTTGCGGGGTTCATTTTTGTATCTAACATGGATCTTGTTTGGAGACATAATGTGTCTGCTCTTTGATACTATGTCTAATACTATGGATGCAGTTCAAGTACTTGGGTATTAGAGTCAATTAAGAAATTCTTTTATGCTTGTCTTTAGGCCCTGTTGCATGCTTCAATTTCATATTCCAGGAAACTTGAAATAGAATGGGTTCCAGCTGCTGACCTTGAAGATACAGCTGCAAGAGAGGTATTCCAATCTTGGACAATTCTTTTGATGGTTATATGTATTTTGATAATTTTGGAGTTGTCAGTTGACTGTTAAACACACTCTTTTTCAGATGCCAAAACGTCATGTAGAGGCATGGGAAGGATTAAAGGTGAGCTAGGTTTTGTTGTTATAAAAATATATGTTGGCTTGGTTTCCATAGAGGCTGCTCTGCTAGGGATATGATGGCGTCCTTAGTTTGTTACCTTTTTATGGGGAAAATCATACATTAATTGAACATATAGTACTCCGAAGGAGGCATTTGCATCCATCTTAATTATGGACATTGAAGGTTAATCGTAATGGTTGAATATCCCAGTTTTCCCCACTACAATTATTCTCTGATGTCTGTTGTCAAGAACTATTGGTCAATGCTCTTTGGAGTATATAGCATACATCATGTACCTTCCCTTTCGACAAATATTTTTCTTCTATAGAGTGTCCTTGTTTTATGTTATACATCATTAGCTATCAAAGTATGAAGCGAAAATTGTTTGATCTGATTTTCCCATCCTTTGATTATACTGTATGGTATCTCAACTCAGCGTGCAGATGGAATTCTAGTCCCAGGAGGTTTTGGGGACCGAGGGGTGCAAGGGAAGATCATTGCTGCAAAATACGCTCGAGAACAGAATATTCCATACCTTGGCATTTGCCTAGGAATGCAAACTGCTGTCATTGAGTTTTCTCGCTCAGTATGTTTTATCTAATCATGTATTGAATTTTGGTCTCAGAAGTTTGCTAATTTTCTCAGCTACCCATCAAAAGAAATATACATCCTTAGATGCTCTAAGACTTAAAAAAGGAAAAGAAATATCCATATGCTCAGTTAGCCACACTTTCTTTTCTTAGGTCCTTGGTCTGCAAGATGCAAATAGTACCGAATTTGATCCAGACACCACAAGCCCATGTGTTATTTTTATGCCAGAGGTGAGTATCTTGTGCTAGTTTGTTTTTCTTTGCTTTCTTCCTTGGGAGGTAAGCTGGTACTTTACCTTTGGCTGTGTTTGGTTGGTTTTTTTTTTTGGACTTGGTTCCATTCAATTCAGGGTTCAAAAACTCATATGGGAGGTACAATGCGTCTGGGTTCAAGGAGGACATATTTTCAGGTCAAGGACTGCATCACAGCCGAGTTGTGAGGACTAACATGCCCTCTAGAGCTTTTTACCTGTTCAATTCGAGTTTTAGAAATGAAGTCAATGCTACCATTTTTTATGCTTCTTTGAAACTTTTTATATTATTTTCTATTCTTATGCTCAAAAGAAAAAAGAGAGAGAGAAAGAAAGGAAGTTGACAGCACTAGCATATTTGTTTTTTTTTTATTTGCTAGGTGTGAGAAACTAGAACTCATTATCAATATTCTATACGAAGATCAACTTCATTTGAAATTTGTATCTTATGCAACTAAGTGGATTATCTTCTTGCTTGCATCCCTTTACCAGATATGGCTATGCCAAATATGTAGATGAGAGGCATCGACATCGATATGAGGTCCACTATTTTACACAACCTTTCAAACAATTATTTTTATTTTTTCTTAACAATATTGCAGAAATGGTGCTTCCAGTATGGTTTTCCCATTCGTACTTCCATTTTTTCATATATATATATATGGTTGTCACCTTTGTCACTTATTCAGGTGAATCCTAATATGGTTGAAATACTTGAAAGTGCCGGTCTATCTTTTGTCGGTAAAGACGACAGTTGCAGACGAATGGAGGTATGAATTGTCGAATGTATATTTACCTTTATTTCTTTTAGCTAGTGACTACAATTTATTCATTGGGTGACGAGGAAATATTTTTTCTGTGATGAGATTAATTAATAATGGGAAGTCTTGCTTGAAACTTTTTCATTATCATTTGGTGCAGCTTTTATATATTCTTATTGGGGTGTGTTGTATTTTTTGTAGATCCTTGAGCTCCGTGGTCATCCTTACTTTGTTGGTGTTCAATTTCATCCTGAATTCAAGTCGAGACCTGGAAGACCTTCTGCAGTTTTCTTAGGTATTATTTTATCTTTTGTTGAAAAACATGAAATCTCCTGCTTGAAAACTTAAACATAATGCTTTTTCTCCCCCAGCATATGTAAAACGTTTATATAGAGCCAAGGCTCTAAACAATCAAATTAGAGCCTGCCTCAAAATTTTCACTAGAAGAGGTTGTTTTGATGCCAAATATCTTCAAATTGACGACATTAAGATGCATGGACATGAGAAAAAAATGGATCTCAAGTTTTGGAAATGATGTATTTTGTAACGCATTTTTGGACCGTCAGTTTTCAAGGTTTCATAGATCCGTCGATCAACACTATTTTTTAAGCTTTAAACTTTATAAATAAAGATAAAAATATATTTCAAAGCTATCACAAAGATTTCTAGTAATGAAACCGCATTTTTTAACACTATTTGAAGGTAGGCTTTAATTTGATTGTTTAGAGCCTGGGCTCCATACAAACATGTAAAAATTATGAAACTGCTTGATATGTTTAGGAATATTTTTCACTGGTTCATCTTAATGTAATACGTTGTTTGCTATTCTGATAGGTCTTATTCGAGCAGCAAGCCATCAGTTGAAAAGTAATCCGAAAAATGTGCAGTCTGTCAACAAAATGCACACGAAGAATTGTTCAAGCAATGGAGTGGCATACTTAGCAAACGGAAGCCCGACTAAACCCTCCACCAATGGCTCCTTGAAAAGCAGCTTTTACTCAAATGGCAATGGCATACATCATTAATAGAAGACTGGAAGACTGGTATCATATTATGCATGCAATTTTGTGGAGTCTCTCTCTCTCTTTTTTATTTTCCTTTTTTTTTTTTTGGTTCTTCTGGCGGAGTTTGTTTTGTACAGTGTTCGAGAAATAGAGTTCATTAGGACTGGTTTCAACCTTATCTGGGGCTTTTTGACTCGGATGGGGGTTGCTCTGTTTTTCGATTTTATTTTTTTCTCCTGAACATATGGTTTTTTCTGTGTGTAGTGGAATCGATGATCGATTTCAGCTTCATATTGTAGTGTTTCTCTTTTTATTAAAAAAAAAATGAACTGAATGAAAGGTACATTTTGTTGAATGTAAATTATTGTGAGAAGCTGGTTCCCCAAAGTTTCGTCTCTGCTATTTCATTTTGAATGTGGATCATATTTTGAATGGAATTCAAGCGCCACGTACACTGAAAACCCCATGCATACATCATCTCTTGCTCTCCTCTCTGCACTCTCCCTCACTTCCTCTGCTCTCTTAGACCCCACCCAAACCCCTCATACCGCTCTTCTCTCCTCTCCTCTCCTCTCCTCCCTATATCCACATCAGCATTGCCTTACCACTTTCAAAAATCTTTCATGCGATCCTCTTTTCATCCTTCCATTGCCCAAAGGTTACTCGAGAAGACATTGTATTGTATCTATAATTGCACATCTCCCGTAACTGGTAGTATACGCATCATAATAACCCCCCCTCCTTTTAAATCCTCTAATTCAGAGACATTGTAGCCAGTGTTAAGTTCTCCATTGCATAGCTTTTCAAGGAAGCATCTTCTACATCCATGGATCTCTCGGTTCTCTCAATTTACAGGCTCAAAACCAGGTGGGGATTAGGCAATTGAAGTCTGAATGCAAGAGCCCTTGATTCCACGTAGGCCTTAACTCCTCTCTCTAGAGTGAGAATATAGCCTCAAAATCCCAACAGACTCGATTGATAACTGATATGTATATGGCAAAGAACCCAACCCATCATTAGTGATTGCGCCAACAATTGAATGACATTCTGAGATGCAAGAGCCTGCTATGGCCAAGGTTTAGTTTGAAGATTGGACCAAAACACAGGCGGCCCTATACACGCTCTAGTGGCCATCAAAGGTGCGAACAGGGTATGAAACAATATTTCCAACTTGCAGTTCAAGATCGAATGTTATGAAATGGTTTTGGAAGTTGAAAAGACGAGTGTCTTTGCACCTTATAGCCTTTGACAAGATAACATGGTATTAGTTGGAAAATGAAGCCGACCATAAAGACCTGGAACACTGAATTCTATAGAACCAATTCGCTAATCAAGCGAGGCAGAAGATGCTGGTTTTGAGTCATCTGTGATGGATTTTTCTTGGATTTCCCTACAAAGTTCATGGGAAACCAGTAAATAGAGTCGAGGGGATGCAAGAGGGTTTGGGTGGGGATTTGGTTAGGGTTGGAAAGAGGGAGAGCACAAGGAAAGAGAGGAGCGACGCAGGGGTTTTGGGCGGGATTTCCAGTGCGGATTGGGGTGTGGGGTTTGAGAGAGGAGGGGGAGGAAGGGAAATGCAGGAGTGGAGAGCTGCAGAGAGCTGGAAGGAGAGGAAGAGGGAGAACTTTTCTTCCTAAGAAGCTTTTGGGCGGACCCTTAATGTCCATTCAAAATAAAGTAATCCATGCTGGGCACCCAATCAGCGCACCTGCTAATCACTGAGTGCACCCAGCAGGTTCTTCCAGGCACACACACTCATGAATTGTACGCTAAAACACCATTTCCCCTTGGCACAAGGAAGCTTCAATCCCCTCTAGTAGCTGGCTTTGAAATCTAATAGCGTCAAGGTTAAAAAAAAGTTTATTTGGGACTTTAGAGCTAGCCAGCGACGCACCTACTACCAAATCGCATATTTACCGGTTTGAGGGTAATTGTAACTGTCTTGTACCAAAGATAAATGATTTTATATATAAACTCGTATAATTATCAAACCAAAAGTCCTCTTCATGAAAATAATCCAGAGCACATTTATCATTCTTCCCATTGTTTTGAAGTCCCCAATATTAGAGTTATTTCATCTTGAGATGTTTTACTTCTTTTTTTCTTTTTCTTTTTGGACAAGGTTACATAAGAATGGAATTTTGTGCTATGAAAGCCCAGCCTCTACCATCATGACCCCAGCCTGATTCCTTTTTCATCATGTGATGTTGTGATAACACATCTATCAAATAAACATCAATTTCATCTCTAACGGTTTAAGGGTAATTATAACCACCTTGTACCAAGGCCAAATGTATATATGAACTTATACATTATCAGACCACAATTCCCCTCAATGGAAATAATCTAGAGCACGTTAGAGCCCTCAATATCAGACTTATGTCACTTGTGATGTTATATGTCACTTGTGATGTTATGACAAAACATCACCTATCAGATAAACATCACCCAATCATAATGTCGTTAAGCCAAAAGCAATTCATACTCCCCTTCTGTAGAAATCAAATACTTCCACTTCTATTCGAAAGAATAAGTTAGTTACAAATTTGTACATTGAATAAATTAAAAAAGTCTTTCTATGTGCATATATATCAGTCTCTCCATTAATCAACTGAAAAAAAAGAAGCGAATTTCACCTTAGTAGTTCAAATTTTCCTCTTCATGAATGTGAGATTACCCAACTACTCTTGAAAAGAAGATCCTTGAGAGGGTGACTATAGAGAGGAGAGTGCCACACGAAAGAAACAGCCGTAGGAGCTGTCTTCTCCTTCTACGACTAAGCCATGTGAGGTAGGATAAACTTGCCTCCAACATACATGCACCATCCAGAAAAAATAACTGAAAAATGTGCACGTCAGAGATGAAATACATGTTAAACATGAACATTTGTGTTAGCAGAAGTACAACTAGAGAATGGTATATGGAAAATGAATTTGCATTCCACAGGTGATATGTTAGAGAGAGAGAAACTTCGCAGCAAGCAGGTTGAATCTCAATGAGAAAGATCCTTCGTATACAGATAGGCTGCCTGCTCCCAGAATTAAAGTTCTCATGATGATTATTAATCAATGCCTAATAGAAAACTATTTCTTTGCCCCCTGCGGCCAACACTCCCACAAATGTTCCTTAGGCATTTCGAGTAACTAAGCTTTAAAGTTTAACCAAGTTTGTAATACTGGGATTCATAGTTTAAATGTTCGAGTTGTAATCAACATATAGGCCCATGATATCAAAAGAAAACAAAATCATACTATTCACGAATAAACTAAAATGGATGGTACTCCAAGTCCACATCCACCATCTGTTCGGACTTAAAGATGGTCAGTGATTGTAGTGGGGCCTGGGGACATGTACCCTGGTACATTTAATCTCCAACCATTGATCAGTGAGAATAAATTGTGGACACAGCTCAGAACAAAAAATACATCATATTTGCACTATCGCATATGTTCGTTAGAAGCCAAAGCAGACATGAAATGGCACAATTTGCATAAAAGTAAATCAAGGTATAAAAGTTGGACTATATCATACTCACTTTAAAATAAAAAAACAAAATAAAAATGTTACGACTTTAGTGAACCAAAAGGAGCTACCAACCGGCATGCTATTGAGTAAGCCGAGAGTTGCAGAGACATAGAATGTAGAAAGTAGCAGCTTCTCCAATGCATCAGGAAGATAACAACTGAACAAAAACCTCCAACGAGGCTGATAAGAAGTTAATTGAACAGAGCGTGCAGCACCACCAGTATCTCCAATGAAAACAAAGTGCCCCATGCAACTACTTGAATCAGAGCCAGAATACCAGGAAGAATCTAATGACATATTACGGCCTGCAAGTTCTCGAGATGAGCAGCCCAAAGGGTTTGAATATGTGATCTCAACCCACATTGAACCCGGCATTTGAATGGGACTCATGCATACCTCATCCTGTCCATGAAAGAGAGAGTTTCATCTACCACAGCAATCAGACATCTGTGTGCAGGAACATATTTCTTTTGTTTTGCGCGCGCGAGAGAGAGAGAGTGAGAGAGAGAGAGAGAGAGAGAGAGAGAGAGAGAGAGAGAGAAGAGAGAGAGAGAGAGAGAGAGAGAGAGAGAGAGAAAGAGAGAGAGAGAGAGAGAGAGAGAGAGAGAGAGTGGTAAAATTTAAGCACTACTATCATTATAAAAAATGGAGGAAGTTTCAAGGAAAAAGGAAAAATTTAAGTACCACGATCATTTTCAAAATTACAAATAATGCAGGAAAAGGTAAATTTAAGTACTACCATCATTATCACAATTACAAATAATGGAGGAAACTTTAAGGAAAAGGATAGAAATACCTTTAACTTTAAAAACAAAGTTAAGACCTTAAAGTTAAGACCCTCAAGTATTTGATGGGACCAAGGCTGCTACAAACCAATTGCAAAATATAATGTATATATGAACAGTATTTGGTTGAAATTTGTAGGAAGTTTATCACCTCAAAGCAATTTGCTGTAGTTTTTTTTTTTGTTCTTTTTTTTTTTTTGTTCTATATACTCAGATTTCAAAGCAGTAAAAACTAATCATGATAAATTCTTTCCATTATGGTTGTGCGTTCTTTACTCCCATGGTTATGACTAGCTGGTGCTGGGATGGGTACAACTATATGGGGTGGGTCAAAGGGTATAACATGTTTAGAATGTTATGCTCATACTGCAGGGATACTGTGGTTGACAGCTTTCTACAATCAACCCAACAGGCAATAGAGTGTCTTGAGGCGGCAAAGATGAATTCTTTACCGTGAGTTTGGGACTCGATTGCATGATCTGTTGACTCACACATGCAGGTAGATGTGGGTCATGTGACCTCAGCTAGAGCGTAGGACTGGGACTGATCTTACAGAGAGATTCTCGCTAGTGTACTGGCCATCTGCAGTCCTAGTCACAAATGCCAGATGCTGTTTTTTACAACCTTAGATGTAAGTGTCAAGCAGGAAGGGTACACTATTACTTTGATATCATGTGCAAAGCACACAGATTACATGTCATGACAGCTGCGGGAGTTGGGCAATAGTGAGCATGAACTCTTGAGGTTCGCTAGATTGACTCTTGAGAAGACACGGTGCCATCTGCTTGGATGGACCATGTGCATGGCCAAAAAACAGGCCTCTGTCAAATATCTTTAATGTGCGAAAGGACATGCCATCCAAGTCCCTGAGTTCTCAAAATGGTTTGCAGGAAGAGTCGACTTAGTTATATCAATGTTAAAATTATAAATGTTTTAAAAAATGTTTTAGTAATTTGGGAAACTTTGTAGACAAGGCAAAGTAGTCTGGATTTGTTAAAAATGCTTTTTCTCCAACTTATTGAATTTTCTGAGTTTTTTTAGAATCTTACTTTTATATTTTTATAATACCAGGAGAATTTTACTTATTGTATATACTTTTATATTTTTATAATACCAGGAGAATTTGTAGTATATGGTTGATTTAGGGTTTATGGGGGGGTCATTATACGGAATGGGGTTGTTGTTCTATTCAACCTAGGAACTCCTGCAAATCATGTATGGGAATAAATATTGCGAGAAGCCCTATGCACATATACATGGACTCAAGGGACATCTCTCGTAATTGAGGGATTGTCAACGGCAGGGGGAAGGTACAATAATTGGACCACCATGGCAGGTTGCTGAAGCATCATAGGCCAAACCTAATGGAGTATTGGGACTGATGCTGGATCTTGAATGAGTGAAATTTGAGAGATCAGACAGACACTTATTTTTGGTTATGCTTTTTCTAAAACGGCCAGGGGCACTTGTTTCTTTATGACTCGCTATACATAAGGAAGAGATCAAACACCCCTCTAAATACTTATGTGAGACATCAAAGGAGAGGAGAGAGGGGATGGACCAAACCCTCAATGTCACCGTTAGCAGATTTAAGAGTAAAAAATCCCAGCTCTCCAAAGTACAAGTCGAACATCTCTATTGAATAAGACCATAAAGATCTTCAATGCAGGTATGTCATTGTAAGTCACATCAAAACCAGCCCCCTTATGCCAAGAATTAGAGACTGGTTTTTACCTAACACGTTTGTAAGAATGGTAAAATACAATCAACTTTTAATCCATAAATCTAAATAGGATATGAATAACTACAAGATAATGAAAGAGTTAAAAGAGAGGCTACTGATATGTCGAAGGCTTGAAGCACATCCCTTTAGTTGTATTACCTTCTATTTTCATATTCAAATTCAAAGATACAGATAAGCCTGTTTCTCATCATGGAACTAAAACCAGATAGTACTGAGATAGATAGATTGGTTTTAAATCAAAGATCTACAAAATGCTAATTTTAATTTTTCAGCTTTGGATGAGAAAATAAAGATGTCCCCTTTTAAAACTACCTTCCACCACAACAAACACTCTATAGAAGCTCAAAAAGAGCTCCTTTGGGGAATCCCCAAAACCAAAAACACCTAAACTAAATCAAATAGAGTAACACTCGTAAACCAAAAACCGAACGTGGAATTGGTATAAAAACGAATAAAGCTATTGACATGTCCTTATTAGCTAAACTCAACTCGGATGGGAATTGGCTAGCAAAAGGCATTCCACATGGACACAACTAACAACAAGGAAGTATCTTGGAGAAGTTCATATGGAACTCTAGAATAGTGTCGAGCAAGTCTTGGGTATGAAAAGGAGTACAAGAAACACTCCTAGCAATGAAAATAATTAGCCAATCATAATGGACAGCTTTAAAATCAATTCTTACATTGATCCATGGCTTAATGAAGGATCCTTCTATTACAGGCCTTGGAAGCTCCCAAACCATATCCTAATGTTGGGACAGGAATACATATGATATCCTCTTCTTACAAGTGAATCTAATACTAGAAAAGGCTTCTTGTGAGGAATGAGGGTGAAGACATGCTCAAATGGATGCCTAAAATATGGAGAAATTACCTCAAAAAGCGCCAATGAAATTATTAGATAACATAAGGCCATTAATAAACAACTGAGGCTATATGGGTAAAACCAATACACATGAGGACCAAACAGTTTGCATGGGTAGTTTATCAATGGGCGCTATTAACCACCACTAGAGTGCAAAAATGCGAATATCTTGGTCATAGGAAACGCTTCTTTATGTAAAACTGAGATTGAATATCATGATCTCCTCTTCATTAAATGTGCCTTCGTGGGTGAGATTTGGAAAGCAATCATGTCTTCAACACCAAAGATATAATCAGCTCAAACATCCAAAGCCTCCTAAGAAATTGGTTCTAAAAGAAGTTCAAAGACAAGTTCCTAGACCCCCCCACCACGCCCCCCCCCCCCCCCCCTCTTTTTCTAATTTAAGTAATATGGTAAGAAAGAAACTTCTGGGCAGAGGAAGACCATAACCAAACCACTCAATAGACACTTAGGGAGATGACATGAAAATTTTGAAATAGAATCCTGGAAGACAAGAGAATTCCCCCAAAGAACAAAAAGAGAAAATTATATATGAAATATATGAAATACAGATTCCCAATTGATCTTCAGTGAGATATAGCAAATGTAGTGAGGTCATTATATACATAGAATGATAAAGAGAAACTTGTAGTGAGGCCCATTGTAAATAGTATATCATGTTAAGACTAACTTCTACTTATTGTAAACTTTCATACAAATAAATATACTTGTGGGGTCCCACACAAACCCCCACTACTATATACATAGAATGATAAAGTGAAACTTGTAGTGAGGCCCATTCTAAATTGTATATCACGTTAAGACTAAATTCTACCTATTGTAAATTTATATACAAATAAATATAATGGGTGGAGTCCCACACAAACCCCCACTACTGTTATGGTTTCACAGATAATCCCTACGTTGCTTTATTTTATCGCATATTTGTTTTCCTAAAATCAATTTAAATTTCTAATATGATGACATGATTTGTTCTAGTGATGGCATGCTGAGGACAAATGCATATGCACAGAAGTAATTTTGTATAAATCATACAATGCTCAGTTTTATGAAATATAGATTACACTGGATTTTTCCCAACGAGTCTTTTTCAAATATCTGATGCTTGTTGCATGAGAAGATGTATTCTTCAAAGCTAAGAATAACATAATAAAAAGAATATATTGTCCGTATTGATTAAGCATATTGTTTGAGGTGGCAATTGATTAAGCATATTGTTTTAAGTGATTTACTATGCATAACCTGAATTTTCAGCAAGCATGTGTTTGAAACATTGCACAATACAAAAACTAAGCATGCTAACTGAATACCTGTATTTACATGCACATATGAACTTATTAGGGTCCTCACAAAATCAGAGTGAGATTTCCGAAGGAAGCAACAGGTAGATCTTTTAGATTGTTTTCTATAGTGCGCATGAAAGTAGAACAGTGAACCGTGATTTTATTATTATTTACCTCTATCTTGGGTTTAACCAAATACTTTTGTTGGTATTTCTTAGAGTATCCCCTATCATCTCTCCGGTTGGAATATGAGAGAAGGTAATGTCACCATCCTTTGCTCATGCTTCATCAGATTATACTTCGAGCTTGGTGTTCTTCAGCTTGGAGAAGGTAATGTCTCCATCTGTTATTCATGCTTCATCAAATGATACTTAGAGCTAGGTGCTCTTCAGCTTGGAGTAGAATCTCGGTCTTACTCAAGGAAACTATTGAATTATTATCACACTACATCGTACAGGATCAGAAACTGAGACTACGACCCTCAAACCAATGAGCAACAAACTCAAAGCAATCGCCTCATTCTAGATTACTGAAGCAGACACATGTTCTGCTTCCATGGTGGAAAGTGAAACATAACTTTGCTTGTTGCCAGGCCATGAAATAACCCCTCTATTGACCTTGAAAGCATCAAAACTGGATTTTGACTCGTCTAAGTGTCCATCTCAATCAGCATCGATATAACACTCTAACCATAAGTCCTTTTCTTTTGGTTGGCCAGTTTCACATTTTTTTCCATTGGGGTGTCAAGGGGTTTACAGTTTCCGTACAAAGTCTCTTCAAGATGGTATCAAGTATATTGCCTCTGACATAAGACGAGAAAGTGACTCTGCCCATCTTTGGTAATCTAAACCCCTAGGAGGTATGATGCCTAACCCATAAAGGTATGATTCAGCAACAATTTGACATCATCAGAAGTCCTAACATCACTCCCAGAAATTAAAATGTGATCGACATAGAAGGGGGTTACAGTTTCCATACCAAGTCTCTTCAATATGGTATATCAAGCATATTGCGTCTGACATAAGACGAGAAAGTGACTCTGCCCATCTTTGGTAATCTAAGCCCCTAGGACGTATGCCTAACCCATAAAGGTATATTTGGCCACAAGTTGACATCATCAGAAGTCCTAACATCACTCCCAGAAATTAAAATGTGATCGACATAGAAGGTTGGGAACACCAACAAACTCCCACTGATGTTAACATACAGGCACTCGTCAAAATGATCTGCTGCAAACCCTTAGGAAGACACCTCATAAAGCTTCCTGTTCCATTAACAAGATCCAGTTTCAAGCCATAAAGTGCTTTCTTCAACCTACACACTTTATTTTCATATCCAACCACCTCAAATCCCTTAGGCTGATACATGAAAAATTTCCTCTTCCAGATCTCCTTTGAGAAAGGCTGTTTTGACGTCCTGAATGAGCTCATAGTCAAATAGGCAACAATGGCCAGGAGAACTCGAATTGCAAAAAACTGAATAACAGGAGAGGTGGTCTTGTCTTAGTCAATGCCTTCTTTCTGCTTGAATGCCTTAGCAACCAGTCTGGCCTTCAGCTTGTCAATATCATCATGGACAAATTCATGTCCCTCAAAGATGTATGCAAGAAGACCAAGGGGTAATTGCTGGAGGTTTCTTCTTCTAAGAAATGGTTTAAGTTACTTCTATAGGTTCAATTTCGATCCCGCGTTCCTTTTCGACTGCTATCGCATTGAAAACAGCAAGCTTCTGCTTCTTGCTCCCACAGACAAAGTCATCCTCTTCAAAAATAGCATCTTTGCTTTCTACAATGACTTGCCTATCAGTGTCAATGAATTTGTGTCCTATAGAGGATTTGGAATACCCAATAACAGCATGCTTGTGGCATACTGACTCAGCTAGGTACAATCAACATTAGGAACATGGAAATCGGTGGAACACCTTCAAACTTTGAGGGGAGACATGTCAGGCTTCCTCCCATACCATTACTCATATGGGGGTCCTCTGAACAAACTTGGAGAGAACTCTAATAATGATATGAAAAGCAGTGAAGAGAGCTCCCCAAAAATTCATACAAAGACATGCTTGAACCCATAGATTTACCCATGTCCAGAAAAGTGCGGTTAAGCCCCTCGGCTATACCATTTTGCTGAGGGGTAATATGGCACATAGTTGTCAGTTTCGGGTGTGCTCCTGGGAAGGGGAACCCCAAGAACTGGTTTGCGTCCGCTGAACTCTGGATAGCTGGAAGATCCTAGTGGTTAGGATCGCCGTTCATACAATCCTATATCAAAGGAGCTCGATCCTTGTCATAGGGAATCTCGATTCCAAGATGTACGAATTGCAACATTGAGTTATAAGGAATCGTGGGATCGAAGTTCCGGACCGGGTCTGCATACTTGCCTACAAGGTTCCAGCAACTATAATATGGCATGGTGGCCTGATGTATTGTTCCAGTTTCTTTCAAGTAGCTATCAAAAGCCTCAATATACTCACCACCGCGATCACTATGGAGCACTTCAATTGAATTGCCCTGCTTGTTCTCTACTTTTTTCTGATAAACTTTTAATGCTTCAAAAGCTTTTGACTTCCTATGGATGAGATACACAAGGGATACCAATAAATTCATCTATAATGGTGATGAAGTACTCAGAATGCCACTTGACAAAAACAGGAAAAGATCCACATAAGTCAGTGAGAACAATTTGCAACTCTTAGAATTGATCACCTTTCTGAAATGGACGACATGTTTGCCCAGGCACTGGACCGACACCTAGAGAACTGCTCCCAAACAGTATCTAGGATCACACCAGCTCCAGAAAGGTGCATAATCCTTTCGAAGGGTCGAAGGGTCGAAGGGAGATTTTTCCTAAATGGTGCCAAAGAAAGGAGGTGCTTGGGCACTACTATCATGATCATGAGCAATGGGCAATGGAATTGGGATACCAATAACAGCAGAAGGAGAGTCACATAAAAACATTTGATACATATTAGGCAACAGAAAAAACATCATATCAAGAAAGCTAATGATGGCCCTTGACTAGAAAAAGTGGCCCATTAAATCTACTTAAGGGGGAGGAACTCCCACACACTTGGACTTGTCACCCCATTGCAAACCAGAATATCAAATCTCTACTAAATGTAGGATACAACACCACTTCCCCACATTCCTGCATCCTCTCAGGGCAATCAATGACACATGCATCGCTATTGCTAGATCCAAGAAGAGAGAAAAAACAAGAACAAACCACAAGATCAGGCAAAAGGTTTAATTCCATTTGATATCACAAAGACTTCACAATATAGAATTATATCGATATCATCCTGAATTAGAAAGTAAATGCATAGTCGTAAGCAACTAAAGGTTGATATGATTACAAAATGACAAACCAGCCCATTCTGCAGCAACAGTCCTTCACAACAATGCCAAAAGTTTCCATAATCTAAGAACCGTACAGCACATCTCTCTAAACCTTAGTCCACCCTCCCAACCTAAATCTAACAACTCTTTGAAACCTAGCACATCAATTCCCTTCCATGCCCCAAAATTTCTGCTCGTAGGATATCTAAAATTAACTACGCAAACTTCAAAAGAACAGCAGAAGTTTAAACTCCAAACAAAAATAGAAGAAAACAAGCAAAGATTCAAACATCACCTGTGAGCATGAGCAGATACTCTTATGGTTTTCAACATTTTCTTTGTGAACACAACTTTTAAACTTGACAACATCTTTAGCTATCAAGCATTCCCCAATCATGGTGTCATTACTGCTTAGGTTGAAAGAACTGGAGCTAAAACATGGTATTTCAAGAAATGGTGCAGTTTCCTCTGGACAAGCAAGCTGATCAGCTACCAAGGGAATCTTCTTGTTCTCCCCTAACCATAAACTTGGAATACAATACCCCTTCCCTTGGTCAATAGCCAGAGAACCTTCTCGGGAGTTTCTAGAACTTTCCAAAACACGCAGATTTTGGAGTGTCAGGAAATCCATGCCAGCCATCTTCTCCATCCATTCTTGAGGGTCATGAATAGAGATGCCATCGACGGAGAGAATGACATCCCCATGAGTTAAATAACCAAATAAAGGTGAGCTAGGAAACACACTTAAGACCTGCTCAAAAATACGAAACTTAGTAGAATAGGGATGAAAAACATAGAGACTTGAAATAATTGAAAAGGCAAAGGGAAGTACCATGGGGTGTTCACCATGCAAATAGAGGGGATAAAGGACTGAAGGAAGAAAGAACAAGGCCAACCAACTAACTGCACAACACTAAGTAAATATGTGATAAATCAGTTCCAAGTTTGGAAAGCCATTCTGACATTGAGTTTCAAGTATGACAAATTTATCTCCTTAAATAAAGATGGTTATATGAAAATCGTGAAACCATTTCACTAATGATTAGTCTCCAGATTTGCAAGAATTATATCAATGCTTCTAAATGAAGCCTCAGATGGAATTATCGAAAACCTTACAAATGCATCACGAATGATCAAGTAGCAACAGAAATTCAAAAGTGCAAATAAATGAGAATGTCTGAAAAGGATACAATTAGAGGAATGAAAAAAGAAAAATGCATGAAAAAATATATATATGTGAATTCAATGGGTGTAAATTAAGAGAAAAAGGTTCGTGCCACATAGGAATTGGCAGGAACAATGATATGATGAACATATCGGTCGGCAATAAATGTACATCCCATGACTCACCAATGCATTGTGCCAAATGCCTGCACAGTATATGCGAAGGGTAGTGCAACGAGGTAAACTCTTAAGCAAGTCATAGTCAAGAGCAATGAGAGCCCCAGGAAAAATAACTGCCAGGAATAAGGCAATATACTCGATGCGGACGCCCACACTGCTTTTTTCTCAAAAGTACCTAAATATCAGCAATGAGAATCGATACCTCCATTATGAGAAAGCTTACAGGCCTAATATTCCACTTTTTGTTTAATTAGCGATGCACACATCACCATTTCCTAGTCTAGATTATTTATTGACTACTACGGAATAAAGATTACCAATGCATTTAACATTAGCATCACATTGAGGTTATTCAGGTTAGTAAAATGCAAACGATTAAAACTTACACAACCAATGCAATCAATTAAATAAATATACCCTTATAAAAAGAATTCTTGAACTTAGAATCATATATTACATCGCATTAGCTGTAGATGGCTTAGAGGAAAATGAAGCTTCAACTTGGTTACTTTGCTTGGAATCTGAGTATATTGAAAAAAACTATTGCCTAAAATTTCACAAACTAATATCATCGCAACCAAGTCTATGTATCCTTTGAATGAATTTTATTACTGGAAAAAAGTCAATAAAGTCAATAAACTAAGTAACAACTTTACTGTCTCAAAATGATGGGAGATGATAGTTCCATGTCAGATCAGTGAAAAATAAACAAGGAAAAACCTTAAATATTATCAGATAAATGATCACGAGGTTTCCTTTGGACGAAACAAACGATACTAATTAAAGTAACATATGATGTAAACGAAAGAACGGACCTTGCAGCAGCAAGAGCATGCCCTATTTCATGGGCAGCAACAGATATAAACGTGGCACAAAGAATGTATCCAGCACCCGCAAAAGATGTGCTAGAACCAGGAACCTCCATCACAAATACAAGACCAGAGATCAGAATTTGGAGATTCCAACCGCAATATAACCTAAATTGTTCAATGGAACGCATACCATAATCCAACGAAATATGGTATACAGTACCGTGAAGGCCATCCACCATCTGCTCCTGAAGATGGGAGGAAAAGATTGCCATATTTAGATGGATGTCCTGGTGGCAATCACTACAGTCAAGCTCCACTATTCATCAGAAGAAATGGATGGTGGATGCCCTTTGGAGTAATATATACGACAGTCCATTCGACCATGGAGTACCATGTCATTCATCCATGATCACCTACCAAAGAAGCAAAGCCAAATGACCAATCTGCTGATACATTCTTTATCAACAAATTCAAACTGTACATGCTCAAAGTGGATTGACAAAGTAGAACCTGGTGACAACCAACAGAAGACAAGTCTCAATTTTGCAACAACAATGAATGCAAAACAATAGTACAATAAAAGGCAATGAAGCATGCTCAGCTAGTGCTCAATCAGCTTTATCAAGTAGAACAAAGTGTGGACATTGGATTCCCTGTGTGTGTATTTTACAGCATACACATCATGGGTATGCATGCTATACTTTCCCTATGATATGAACAAAAGGAAAGCATGATACTGAAAACCATGAATTCATAAGAGAAGATGTTACACACTTACTGTTACAACTCCCATCAAAGTGATAAAGCTAAATACAACCCCAATCGAAAACCAAAGTCTTAAGAACCTGGGAACAAATTTTAAGTATTCAAATCAAGTGAAGATCAACAAATTATACAATCGTAAAAAATGGAACAATCCTATCTAGAAAATCAATGCAACATCTAAGAGACAATACTAATAAAGTGGAAGATAAAGGTTGATGAAAGGAAAAAAGAAGTGAACTTGCATATTCAACCATAATCAGAGGCCTTCAAATACTTCAAAATTCAAAGTGTCAAAATATTAAAAGTGTAGCTATGGTAGATGCTTAGGCATACCTCGCATGTTTGTGTCCAAATGAGAACAATACATCATTGAAGGTAAAAATCTTATAATCGCAATAGCTGGAAAAGAGAACAGATTCAGTGAGTGAACTCAACAAGGCATTGAAGCAAAATCATAAACATCATGTCAAACAAACGCTGTCGTCTATTAACAAAAATAATTGCTCGAAAGTGATAATATAGCCAAACTGGAGCTTCTATACTGTGATGTGCTCAAAGAATGCAAGCACATGAATCATGATTAAAGAAAACAAAAGTTCAGTTATGTGCTAAATTTAATCTGAATCATAACTTGCTTTCTTATGGTTAACTCCCAATTCTTCCACAGAGTAAATTTGGGAAACTGAGCTAAATTATTTAGAGATAAATGGATAGAAACTGAGTTAAATTAGGAAACATAAGTATGATAAATTTGAGGAAAGGGATCATGTATAATTACATAGAGTAAATAAAAGAGAGGAGCTAGTAAAAGAAAGTGGTAGAATACCAGAGAGAACAAGAGTGGGAGGGCCGCCTGTAGGAGAATAATACAGTATGCGATCTCCCATTCCTTCTGTTACGACCAATTGCCATTACTCAATTCCCTGCAACGCACTCTCTCTCTCTCTCTAAAAAATGAACATGATACTTTCTCTCTCCAAGTAAATGATGATGAAACTCAATCTTGTTATTTGTCTGAGGAAAAACTTCAAGGTCGGATCAAATTTCTCAGTTTCGCCCCTTAAATTTTAAAAGCCCACGAATTAGGCCAAAACCCTAATTTCCACCAGTCCAATTCCCATAGCCAACATCAGCTGGGAAATGTACAAAAATATAGCTACATACAATTTACGGTTTTGGCGAGTCCCGAGTTTTGACTTACGTTCTGCGTCTGTGACTCGGGCCTCGAGTAGTTAGTCGCTTACGTCCTGATCCTCCTACCTTCTCCGCAAGTCATCTCTCTTTGATTAAAAAAAAATTATATTGAAAATCTCAATAACGGTGGAGATGAATGTACAAATAAACAAACGGGATTCATACAATGTGACCATTTACCTTTACTATTGGGAGACACAATTATTTATAACCGCCACATGTAAAATTTGATAGTAAAAAAGTTCAAAAAAAATTCTTTTAAAGTTTGTGTATAGTCAATGGAATAAATAAAACCATCCAATTTCGTATCTAATAGTCAAAATTAATTGCGACCATCTTGTCCCAAAGGTAAATAATTTCATCGCGTATTTTTTTTAAACGAAAATTATATTAATATATTTTTAACATTATTTGTTTTAAGTTTGAACAAAGTTTATATAGAATTGAGGCTCTAAATAATCAAATTAGAGCCCACCTCAAAATTTTCACTATAAGAGATTGTTTTGATGCCCAAATATCCTCAAATTAATCATCCTAATATCAAAATGCATGGACATAAATAAAAAATGAATTTCAAGTTTTGAAAATAGTGCATCTTATAACGTATTTTTGGACCACCAATTTTCAAGATTTACAAGTTTTCATAGATCTCCTTGATCTACACTATTTTTTAAGCTTTAAATTTATAATTAAAGATGAAAATATATTTTAAAGCTATCACAAAGATTTCCATATTGAAATCACATTTCTTGACAATATTTGAAGGTGCACTTTATTTTAATTGTTTAGATCCTCGGCTCTATACAAACCACACCCTTTAAGTTTTTGTGGGCCTACCGTTATTTGGCATCCATCTTTAAGACGGATGTTGGATGTGTAGAGGTATGCTCGTGTAGAAGTGCGACCTATAATATTTTCAAAAGCAATGTTTATTTTTTAACTATCAAATTTAAAGCTAAAAATATATATTGTCCAAATAATATCTTAGCACTATTTTTAAGAATCTAGATCTTTGTTTCGATTTTTCTATATCCTTCATCACATGATCAAGGGGTTTATCAATATTTTCAAGTGGATCTTTTATGTGTACCTTACTTTTATAATATAAATTTAAGGGATTGTATATAATGAGATCATTTATCTTTTGTACAGAGAGGTCATAATTACTTACAACTATCCGATGTGAAATCTAATAGCTTACGTGTGTTATAAAGTTCGAGAAAATTTCTTTTGAACTTTTAGCTTGGTGAATGAAATAAATGCAATCACTCAATTTCACATCCAATGGTGAAGATTAATTGTGACCACCTTGTGCAAAAAAATAAATGGTCTCATTATATTATTTCCCTAAAATTAATACCTTACATAACTTTTTCCCTTTTTCTGGTAAGTTTATTTGCCCTCATGACATTCAACTGCAACTATTTTTATTCTAACTAGAAATCGTAAAAACTTGAATTGGAATCATTTGAGTTCAATTAGGATCACAAGCTATGTTATTTTGGCATTGAGAACAACGGAGTGGACCAAATTCTCTGGCATTTAGCTTTTCAAGAAAAATCTTTATCAAATACATCAATTTGGTTCATAGGGTGGGTCTGATAGAGATCAGACCCAAGTGAGTCGGAGCCCATTGTTGTTATTGAAATACTATTTGAATGTAGAGAAGAGTTGGAAAAGTTAGTCACACAACTAAGAGAAAGGGTGGGAAATTAGCTTAAGTTAAGGCCTTGTTCAATAATTGAGAAAGTTGTGTTTTTGGAGAATTATGATAAATTAGAAGCTTCATAAAAGGTAGAAGTAGAAAACTCATGGGTGGAAGCTAAGAACCATTGCTTGGAACATATCTATTAAAACTACAGAAAACTCGGGTTAGAGCTTGGGCCAAGAGAGATTAAGAGTGGAGAGAGATTGTGATGTTAGAGTAATAAAAAGGGGACAAAGGAGTCTTGCATTTACTCCTTTATAGGAGCTACTTCACGCACATTCCCTAAGGGCTGGGGCAAAAGAGCTACTAAAAAAGATTTTATGGTATGAAATTATAGGATCCACCTAAGTTCTTAACAACAAATGATTTTGAGGCTCCTTAAAAGTGGAAGGCACCTATTTTGAGGCTCCTTAAAAGAGGTTCATCATCCACATCAAAGGCTTGTCCCAACTCATTGGGGTCGTCTATACGAATCCTGGTCCGCTATTAGGGATCGTATACTAGAGGTCATAAGTCTCATACAACCCGGTCATTTTGGGCCTACCCCTTGCCTCTTTTAGCCTTCCACTTGAACTAACTCACACTTTCTAACAGGTGTTATACTGAGTCAACACCACATATGGCTAGCCCACCTAAATCTACTTTCTCTCATCTTATTGTTTATTGGTGCCACACCTAAAATTTATCAAATATATTCATTTTGAATTCTATCCATTCCTATCTTGCCGCTCAACCCTCTCAACATCTTCATCTCTGCTATACTCATTCTGTGATTATATTGTTTTTTAACCGCCTAGCATTCTGCTCCATAAAACAAAGCTAGTATGTTGTACTATTTGCCGGTCAACTTCATTGATACAAAATTCTGGTTGAAGAGGTTACATATTTAAAATATGTAGTCCCAACAATACTCATACATGCGTATACAGGAAAATAAATGTACAATCCACTCCTATAGGAGAACATACTCTGGCATCAAGAAGAGGGTTGTAGTTTAGTGTACACCCTAGTAGAGAGCATAGTGAATGCATGTTGATAGAATCTCGCTTAGGCATGAGTGGTTAGTAGCCGATGCCTAGCATTGTTATATTTCAAATTCGATTCTTACCTTTGATCTACCTACAAAAAAGAAAAAATATACAAGGAGACCAGTTATTTTTAAGAAATCACAATCACTCTTGTCAATTGAATTTAATATTGAGTAGTTGTCAAAGTATCATTGAAAAACCTTTAAATTCAAAAAAAAAATCTCAAACTTCATGACCAGCCCAAGCGAAATGAATATAAGATAGGGAGTCTCATTGTATACCATTTTAAAATCTAGAGAGAGCCCAACCCAGGCTTGCATTTGTGAAAATTAAAAAAAGAGAGTTCGTGAAAAATGAGAGAGGGAGAGAGAGCGCGAAGAGAAGTCGGCGCCAAAAGTGTGTAGAGGAAGTTAATGAAATTCTAGGCCCTCCATCAAATCTTTCTGCAAAGAACCCTAGAGCTTAACCCAAGAGAGAGATGCATCGAGAGAAGGGGTCAAGTTTGTAAAACCCTTGGCAATCTAGTGAGCTCTGTCAGAAAACCCTAGTGTTACACATCCATGGATGATGTAATAACCGACTTTCCACCTTCTTCAATGCTTGATTTCGAAGATCTCAACGCATTTAGCCCTCCACCTCCTCCACTGCCTAGACCCTTCATCCTTTGGTCAAATACCGACCCTTCTGACCTTAATTTTCATCCCAAAACCCTAATCGTCGCCAATCCCAAACCTTCCTGCTTTTTTCTCCACCACGTCACATGCAAAACCCTCATTGGAACCTTAGTTTTACCGAAGATTCCAGTCTCCGAGAAAACCCTAGAACCCTCACGCTCCGACAATTCCTGTAACATTTTCAAGTTAGATTCATCGCCTGAAATCTTACCTTCCTGCTTTTGATCCAGTACATTGTATGCGCTGACCGAGCTTCAGCCCTGGCAAAGCTCGTGATTGACGAGATCAAGCCAGAGAAAACCCTATTTTTGGTTCGATTCAGAGCTGCAATTACAGAGGCACACTTCCCGTTGATGAAACCCTAGTTTTCAAGCTTGAAACATCGAAGCAGAGGGATTGTAAAGATGAAGGTGATGAATTGGGGTTTGTTAAGGATCTGAACTATTTCCCGTCTGGTAATTTGATCGATGGTGTTGGTGCTGCTTTTTTGGCGAAATGCCATAGCAGAGGGAGAAAAGGGATTTTGCTGGTCTCATGGCCTGAATATGGCCGTTCTATTGTTTCTCTGTTAAAATCTTTCATGTTGAATGTTAGTAAGAGTTAGACTGTGACATTGATGGAGAAACCTTGAAGGATTCTCATTCTAATTCTGAATTGTACACTTCAAAATTCTATGCTTGAGTTTTATGAGAATGAAAGTTTTTTGCAGTTAATTGTGTTAAAATATACAAATGGTATTTGCCTTTACTACTTTTTTTTCTAGTAAAATTTATTTTTTTCCTTTCCTAGTAAAATTTGTTTGTAAATTTATATTCTGGATTGGGATAAACACATATTGATTTGGAGAAAATGATGCAATATGGATAGAGAAACACAAGTCTAAAAAAAAATCACTCACGAAATGAGATGACCGGGGGTGGGGATCTAAGGGCTCATTTGGCACACAGGCATCTTGTTAGCCTTATTTATTTTTTTCTCTTCTTTTGATTGAAATTTCATGTCGCTATGAATTTCTTTAAGCTGTGCAGATCCATATCTGAATACTGATGTTGGAACCATGTCTCCTTTTGAACATGGGGAGGTGTTTGTCCTAGATGATGGTGGTGAGGTATGCATCTACTTCTAAAATGCCATTTTACTCATTTTTGTGGTCCTCTTACATGGCCTTCTCATTCCTTTTCTGTAATCCATTTTATTTTTAAGCATGAAGTCGATGAAAAGCTCTTGTTCTGATTTTCTGGGATGTAAATATTTTATGCATCTATCTTCACTGTATTTATTACCCAATCTTGATTATCGTTTCCAATCTTAACATGGCATTGTTCTTTTGTGTTTGATGTAAAAGCTTTTTGTAGTTTTCTTTTAGCAAATACTATATGCAGTTTTTTAATTGAAAATATCAAGAAATGGTTAGTGTAGCTTACATGATCACTTGTGTATTCTTCTTTTGTTAAGGTTGACCTGGGCCTCGGAAACTATGAACCGTTTCACTATCATCATCATTTTAGCCTTTTTCCAATTCAAAATTATGAACAGTTTTTTTATGTCAAATTGACTTGGGGATAACATCATAATCACTTATCATTGGGAAGAAACTATGAATTCAGTATTTGGTTATTAGGATCATTATCGTCAAAGCTTTTTTCCAACTAATTGGGGTTGGTTACATGAATCCTAGTCCACCATTCTGCTCTATTAACGGTCATACCCTCGATGTCCTTAAGTCTTCATATCTTTTCTCACTATTTTTAACCATGTCCTTTTGGGTCTATCCCGGCCCTTTCGAGCCTTCCGCTTGAACTAACTCGTACCTCCTAATAAGTATTGTATTGGGTATGCGCCACATATTGTCAGCTCTCTCGGGTATTAGAATAAGTCAAGAGTTTATTTTATGCTTGTGTTTAGGTCCTATTGCATGCTTCAATTGCATACTCTAAGAAACTTGAAGTCGAATGAGTTCTGGCCGCAGAACTTGAAGATACAGTTGCAAAAAGGGTATCTCAATCTTGGACATCCTTTGGATGGTTACTTATGTTTTGAGGATTGGCATAGGAAGGATCCGGTTTTTGTTGTGATACATTATGTGTTGGCTGGGTTTCCCTAGAGGATGCTTTGTTAGAAAATCATACATTAATTGAACAAATATTACCCCAAAGAGTCATTTGCGACGATTTCAATTATGGATATTGGAGATTAATTGTACTACGTTAGATGTCCCGGTTGGACTCACTACAGTTAATCTCCATTGTCTATCATCGACACTTGTCTCTCTCTCTCTCTCTCTCATCTCATGAACCTTACCAGTTGAAAAGGAGCATCACAAACTTAATTTTTGTGTGAGGTTATTAGAACAATGAAGCAGGGCAAATTCTGATAATTTGTACAATGAAAAAGATGAGAAGGCGGTTAAATGTACTCTTTTGTTTAACTTGGGGTTTCCATGAGATTTATGGGGCATTAGGTTATTTGAAATAATAAGTTTAGAAAGGGGGTTTTACGTTATTAGCTCTCAAGAGAAAAGTGTTTGATTTAATTTTTCATTAGTTTTTGCATATGTTGAATGGTTTCTAAACTCCGTGTGCGGATGGAATCCTTTCTCAACTCAGCATGCAAATGTAATCCTTGTCCTAGGAGGTTTTGGGAACCGAGGGGTGCAAGGGAAGATCCTTGATGCAAAATATGCCCGAGAAAATAACATTGCTTATGAATGCAAATTCTTACCATTGAGTTTGTACGTTCGGTATGTTTTATCTAAGGAAAAAGTCTATATAAAGTTGCGACCTTAAAATGTAGAATTAGACATGCACCTTAAAAATCCTTCGAAAAAGGCTGTTTTATAAAACCTCTAATTAGTCATCTCGACATCGAGACGTATGAACATGAAAGAAAAAAAAAGATTTTTAAGTCCCAAAAATGGTGCATTTTGCAATACATTATCTATACTGTCCATTTTCAAGATTTCCATATGTTTATAGATTTACATATACTTGATTTTAACCATTTTTTGAGTTTAAAATTTTATAATCAAATATGAAAATAGATTTTGAAAAAATCTTAATAATTTTTTCACCAAATTTACATGTTATGATACAATTTGGAGGTGTGCCTTAATTGGATTGTTTAAAGTTACAACGTTATAGAAACCACACCCTTTATCGAATTATGTCTTGAAAAAGTTTATTATTTTCCTCAGCTACCTATCACAAGACTGATATATATATATATATATATATATAGAGGAAAAAACTGGGATTAGCCCACTACCACATATAAACAAATGAGCCCAACGGTCTAGATTGAATTTGGGCCGATCTGATGATCAAAGAAAGATGTCCGACAGTGTTTGAATTTTATTTATTTTTCTACAAATCCAAATCACTTAAAATTTAGAGCATATGTATATTAAAAATAGATGAATTTTTGAAAAATTTCAAAAAAATATTTTACATTAAATAAATTAACCAAAATACCCTCAAAATATTTTGGGGGTATTTTGGTCATTTTATTTTATAAATTATTATTTTTATATTTTTATTAGGTGCGGCTTGATGAGAAGAATACACACCTAAAATTTCAAGTGATTTGGACTCATAAAAAAAAATTAACATTAAAATTTAAACATTACCGGACATCTGTGATCGTCAGATTGGTTCAGATTCAATATGGGTCGTTGGAGTCATTTTTTCTCGTGGGCTTGTGGGTTCACCCAAACTTTTTCCTATATATATATATATATATATATATATATATATATATATATATATATATAAGTCTTCCCAATGCCTTTAGGTGAAAATCAATAGTAATTTTGTCTACCTTCATCACCGTCCAAAATTCAACGCATGGTCATGATTGTCTGGTAGTGTTTTTTTTTTTTTCTACAAATCAGAACAATCTAAAATTTAGAGCGTATGTACATCTTAGTGAGGCGTACTTAATAAAAATATAAAAAAATAATTCGTAAAAACAATTGACCAAAATACCCTTGAATCTTTCGAGGATATTTTGGTTAATTTTTTTCATGTAAAATATTTTTTTATATTTTTTCGTAGATTCATCTATTTTTTATGAACATGCGCTCCAAATTTTAGGTCATTCTGATTTGTAGGGAAAAAATGAAATGCTATTGAATAATCGTGCCCGTATAATGAACTTTGGACAGTGAATAGGGTAGGCGAAATCACTGCTCATTTTCTCCTATAGGCGTTTTATTGTATCTTTTTATATATATATATGTAGAAAAAGTTAGGATTAGCCCACTGGCTCATATGAACAAATGAACCCAACGGCCCAGATTGAATATGGGTCAATCTAACGATCAAAGATGTACGGTAGTGTTTGAATTTAAATTTTTTTTTTCTAAAAATCCAAATTACTTGAAATTTTAGGTGTGTATTTTAAAAAATAGTTAAATCTTCGAAAAATATCAAAAAAATATTTTATATGATATAAATTGACTAAAATATCCCCAAATATATATATATATATATATATATAAGAAAAATCTAGGGTTAGCCCACTAGCTCATATGAACATATGAGCCCAACAGCCTATATTAAATATGGGTCGATCACGGATGTCCATTAGTGCTTTAATTTTATTTATTTTTTCTATAAATCCAAATCATTTGAAATTTTAGATGTGTGTTCTTCTCATCAAGGCGCTCTTAATAAAAATATAAAAAAATTTATTCGAGAGAGAAATAATCACCAAAATACCCCTCAAACTTTTTTGGGAGTATTTTCGTCGATTTATTTGATGTAAAATATTTTTTTGATATTTTCAAAGATTCACCTATTTTTTTATAAATACACGTCCAAAATTTCAAGTGATTTGGATTTATAGAAAAATAAATAAAATTCATATACTACCGGACATCCGTGATAGTCAGATCGGCTCAAATTCAATCTGGGCTCTTAGGCTCATATGTTCATATGAGTTATATATATATATATATATATATATATATATATATATATATATATATATAAAGCTGAGATTAGCCTATAGGCGAAAATGAACAGTGATTTCTATTACCCTCATCACCGTTCAAAGTTCATCGTACGGTCACGATTGTCCGATAGTTTTTCATTTTTATTTTTTATAAATCATAATGATTTGAAATTTGGAACGTATGTATATCTTAGTAAGATGCATCTAATAAAAATATAAAAAAAATAATTCGTGAAAAAAACATTAACCTAAATACCCTTGAAACTTTATAGGGATATTTTGGTCAATTTATTTAATGTAAAATATTTTTTTAATATTTTTTCGTAAATTTACCTATTTTTTATGAATACATGCTCCAAATTTCAAATCATTCTGATTTGTAAAAAAATAAAATATTACCGGACAATTGTCACTGTAAAAAGAACTTTGGACGATAATGAAAATATATATATATATATATATATATATATATATATATTACGTTGTGAATAGCTTATGCTATTAACATTTATTCCTTTTGGAGGTAGGTTGGTAATTGTCCTTCGACTGTGTTTGCTTCCTTGGTGCTTGGGACTTGGGTTTATCCTGTTCAGGGTTAAAAAAACTCAAATGGGAGGTTAAGTGCATCTAGGTTCAAGGACATATTTTCAGGTCAAGGAGTGCATTGCGGCCGAACCGTGAGGACTAACATAACCTATTGAGCTTTTCCCCATTAAAATTTGTGTTCAGAGCTGTAGTTTGGGCTGCCAACATGCTGGGCCGGCTTGGGAATTATGATTCAGGCCCATGGGCCCACACTGAAAAGGCTTTCTGATTGGGCATGGGCCTGGCCAAACCTAATTTCTTCTTCTACTTCTTCTTTTTTTGTTAAGATCTCTCTGTTTGATTTTTTTTTCTTATTAATTTTTTTTTTTTTATGTCCATCTGCAGCCCCAAAAAAAAACTTCTTTTCTATAGAAAAGTTATACTAAAAAATAAAACATTTGGAGTAGAAAATCTTTTGATTTTTTACAAAACGTGAATCCTAACAAACTCCAATAGATTTAAAAAAAGGGATTGTATATAATGAGATTATTTACATTTAATACAAGGAGGTCACAATTACTTACAACCGTTTAGTGTGAAATTTGATAGTTTGGATGTATAATGAAGTTCGATTTATTTATTTTTTGAAGTTTGAGCTTAATCAATGGAATAAATATAATCATTTAACTTTACATCAAGATTAATTGTGCTACCTTGTACGAAAGATAAATGGTTTTATTATATACTTTACCGTATGGCTTGAACCCCACCCTCCCTCTCTCTCTCTTCTTTTTCTCCTCAATTATCAGAACAAAAGACGCCATCATAGCTCCTACCAACAAACCAAGAGAGATAAATGAAAAGGCTGAAGCTTCAACACAACTACCAGTCTCGTTAGCCATAAACCCCCCCTAAATTTTGAAAAGCCCAGAAGACAGAAATGGTTGGCACAGAGAAACATGGCCAAACATAAAAGGATTAGACATGGAAATAGAGGGCTAAGATAACCACCTCATTTTATTGCAGAGACTAAGATAACCACCTCATTTTCAAAAGGGGTTCGGTAGAAAATGGGTCTCGCTAAATTACGATACGATACGGGCGCGAAACTGGCCACAAGACACCCTCACTCGGATAATTGGTAGCGCTAGCTTCTAAAATGGCAAAACTGGAAGTTCAGATGGAAGTTTTAAAATGGGGGTTTTGAAAAAAGAAGAAGGAATTTCAAAAAGATTTTAAAAATAGCCGAAAGTAAAATAAAGTAAAAACAATGAAGGTGTACCTTAACCCGGGCCCCGAATTCGGCACCCAAATTCATTTCCGGTTCAAGATCAATATGCGTGCATGACTTTTACCGTGTCCTTCGAGGTTTGACGAGTGAGGCGAATGTAGGTTAATGAAGTTGAAGAGTCTGAAAATGCGAGGTTTAGGCATTTAGACGTGCTAGGTTGAGGTCTAGGACTATGGGTCTAAGGTTAGTGTGCGCTTTGGCAGAGTTTGGTTTCAGTGCAACAAAGTTTGGGTGTAATGTTGAGGATCCAATCCATAAAATTAGGGGGTTTGACCCCTATTTATAAAACTTTGTCCACCTTACTAACGATCCAAAATCTGGGTTCAAATTTGGATAGTTCGATGCCAATGCCACAATGGTCTCGTCAATGCTACTTTTAGTATTGTTAATCCGTCACAATGAGGGGTTGTGTTTGGTTTACAGTCGATGTGATCATGGTGGTGGCATGTTAGAATGCTGATGACACCACTGATAGCGTTGGCATCACTACTGGCATTTGTTGGTTCAAAACTGGCCACAACGCTAGTGTTCCCTGTAGTTTATGATAATGACACCGTCGTTGAAGCAATTAAGGCCACACTAAGGTCTAATAGTGGGTGGTGATTCCGGATAATTAGGGGCAGCCGTTACTAACACCCTCATCCGACGATGGTGACACTGGTATTAATGACATGATGATTACTTTTCGATTTGGTTTGTACATTCCAATGTCAGGCGATTGTCAGCAATTTGAGCCAATCAGGGAGCGACGTTACTAATACCTACGTCAATGATATTGACGCCCTCGTTCGAGGTAGATGATGGTTTTTCACATCCAATGTCAATTGAAGTGTCAGTGTGGTGATTTGGGTTTCTGCCTTTTCAACGCTACCGGCCCTCGTTCGAGGTAGATGATGGCTTTTCACATCCAATGTTAATTAAGGTGTCAGTTTGGTGATTTGGGTAATTGCCTTTTCGAGGCTACCAGCCTTGTCATTAACCCTGGTGTCCCTAGAGTCATGACAAGGCTACCACTAGAGTTGACGTTGTTGGTAGTGTTGTTGATCACACCGGATGTCAGTTTGGTGATTTGCCTCGCCGGATGTCAGTTTGATGATTTGGCTCACCGCCCTTTCAATGCTACTGACCTTGTCATTAACACTGGTGTCCCTAGAGTCATGACAAGGCTACCACTAGAGTTGGAGTTGCTGATAGTGTTGTTGATCACACCGGATGTCAGTTTGGTGATTTGGCTCACCGCCCTTTCAATGCTACTGGCCCTGTCATTAACCCTGGTGTCCCTAGAGTCATGACAATGCTACCACTAGAGTTGGTGTTGCAAGTAATGTTGTTGATCACACCGGATGTTAGTTTGGTGATTTGGCTCACCGCCCTTTCAATGCTACTGGCCCTGTTGTTGACATTGGTGTCTTTGGAGTTGTGACGAGGCTACCACTAGAGCTGGTGTTGCTGGAAATGTCATTGATTATATATTGGTTTTCCTTCCATTTCGGGTGGTCTGTTCTAGATCTCCTCTTATCTCGAGGTCATTCCTAGCCTATGAGGGGTCTTCTAGAGTTCTGGGTTCAGGGCCAAGTATTTGTAGTGGGCAAACTAGGTCGGTCTGGGTGTTACAATATTCGTTATAGGCCAATTCTTTGTAGTGGACCAACTAGGTCGGTCTGGGTGTTACAATATTGGTTTTGAGACTCTGGATGGTTTCAGGGCTTATGGTGGTCGTTCCGGGGCACTTCGGTTCCACACAATTCCTTCGATGGGCATCCGAGTTTTACATCCGTCGAAGTTGACCTTCTATAGGATCCATGCAAACCTTTGTTCTTCTAAAATATGTTAATCGCGGGAATGAAGGGTGGGATGTTATGTTGAGGCATTATCCCCTCTTAACCACCAACCCTATTTCCTACGGTATGCAATCCGTGAGTAAATATACTATTGCAATTAAAATTCTATCTATAAGTTATTTGTCTTATACAAAGGGAAAATTACAAAAAACATCCTAAAATAAATTATCTATGCAACTTACCCCCACCCCAAACTTTTCTTACACTTTTTTCCCCCAAACTACCTTTTCTTGCAAAAACCCCTCTAACTCAAAAGCAACATGAAATAAGACTAAAGTACCCTCGTTTCTTTTCACACGGCCTTCTCTCTCTTGTTTCCCACAGTAAAGACGTGCTCCGGCAGTCCCAATGTGCGCTTCGACAGTACTTTGTCTGACCCAGAGGGCTCCAACATTTTGATAACACTCTCCGACAATGCAACTACACACTCCAGCAGTCCGCTCCAGCTATGGAGGACTGCGTTCCGACAGTCCGAATGCGCGCTCCGGTAGTCACAATGTGCACTCCGGTAGTCACAATGTGCACTCCAGTAGTCACAATGTGCACTCCGACATATTGAAAACTGCGCTCTAGCAGTCCCAATGTGCACTCCAGTAGTCATTTATCTGACCCACAGTGCTCCGACATTTTGAGAACGTGCTCCGGCAGTGAAAATATGTGCTCCGACAGTTCGCTTCGACAGTGCTTCTTGATATTCCACTCTGGCAATAGTATACTGCGCTCCGGCAATACTCTACTTGGGATCCGTGAATTGATTTGGTTTATATGGAAAAGGCAGTTCCATCCAAAAAATAAGAATTTTTTAGTTTGGGGGGGTTTTGGAGAAGAAATGTTGTAGGGAGAAACAAGTGTGATAAAAAATTGGGATGGGGGTAAATTGCATATATAGTTCATTTTAGGGTATTTTTTGTAATTTTCCCTTATATAAAAGGATTCCTTTCTCTAGCACTAATGCATCATAAAATGTGTTCTCTCATGTTATGTATGCCTGCCCACAAATAATTACAACCACCAATCAGGCTTCTCACTCCTCTCTGGATAGAGAACTTGTTTCTCCTTCTAACTAACTTCAATTATGTAGCTTTTAAAGCCGTCCTCACGCACTCTTCTTGTTTAATATTCTAATATATAGTGTCTATCATTATTATTATACTTTTTTTTTAATTATTTGTGGTTGATTACATGAAATCAAATCCGCCCTCTATCACGTAGTGCCAACATGAAGCCTGGCTCCATGTTTATAATTGGGTAATAAATTACTGATAAGTTCGATGATTCCATAGCATATATGCTCTTGAGCACGTTCCACGAACATCAAGGTCTTGCCTTCAAGCTATTCGAATTTTAAAGTGGCATAAAGGGCAATGAAAGAATATAATAATGTATGCTATTCAAATTTTATATCCAAATAAAGGGAAATGAAAGAGTAAAGTCTGCTATTCAAATTTAAATTCAAATAAAGGGCAATTAAAGAATAAAGTCACTTCTATATTCTCTTTCGATTTCGAATCACGCTTTTCAAAGCTTGTATGGAAGTTCCTAGGTGCATGAAATTGTTGGGGAAATCTCAGTTTAAGCCTCTACATTTCTAAAATTTAAGAGACAGAGAGCAGTTTTGAGTAAACAATTTATGATGCTTTATTGCTATCTATTGATTTTATTTTCTTGAAAAGGAAGAGAGACTCACCCTCTTCTTCTTTTTTTATTTTTTTATTTGACAATATAAGATTATAAGAGAGACTTCCCCTCAAACCCGGATTAAATGAGAAAAGTATTTAAGGCCTGCTTGGATGTACTCGTTATTATTAATAATTTATTGTTTCTATAAACTTAATCATGATAATGATTTATGTGTTGTTTACTGGTGTCTGAGATAAACTTATTGACCAACAATTTTACATATAAATTTATCTTTTTTAAAATTTGTTTTTATTTTATTCAAAATGGTTTGCTGAAAATCTAATATTTTTGGCCAAATAAAAATAGTTGGAAATTAATAAAAAATGTTAATTAATTAAAAAATAATAATGTACATACTTTATAGTACATATGATATTATACATACTAAAAGGTATATGCAAAACAACTAAGAAAATAACACTAAAGAAAGTACATTAGTTTTAGATAAGATAGTATACTCCAAATAAAATTACCGCTATCCATGTAAACCTAGGGGCGGCAACAGATCGGACATAGGTCAAGTCCGATTGGACCCAGACCTCAGGTCCAAAATTTGGACTTATACCCAGACCCGTCGGGTTCCGGGTCTGGTTAGATCCATTGCCACCCAATGCCTATGAACTTCTTTTTATTTTTTTTGCCAATAATACTGTAAATATTGCTAATATTGTGACAATATGAACACCTAGTGGACATCTAAAGATACATAATTGTCATCATATATCCTATGACTATGGGTATGAGTCGGGTATGGGTTGATTCCAACTAAACCCCGACCCAGACCCAAATAGTATGGTCCAAATTTTGGACCCACATCCAGACCTGAAGTCGTGTCTACCCGTCGAGTATGAGGTCTGGTCACGTACATTGCTACCCTTCTATAAACCCTTAAGTTTATATGCAATTTTAACCGTTCAGATACTCTTATCAGCCGAACAACCAAAGCATATTTAATAGTTTTCAATATATTTGATTATTCTTGTCACTTTATTTTTCTGGATGCATCGAAACGTGCCCTTAAGTTTGCGGGTTTTTCTTTTTTTTTTCATTTTCTTTTCAAAAGTGAGACGGTAGAGAACATAGATGGATGGAATACGAGAAAAAAGCATTAACTCCCCATACAAGTTAACGCTTAAAAAAAGAAAAGAGAAATTAAAAGAAAATACACATGACAATTGTTCAACATTTTTATGCAATTATTCCTAACTCATTTTTTTGAAATTAAATCAAATAACATTAATAAAAGGGCAAGCTTTCTATGTTTCTCCAACGACTTAGAAGTTCTATCCTCCCCCTTATCCAACCGTCCATTTTGAATGGAGGGTTAAGATTGCCCCAATCACAATATCACATCTCTATACTATTTTATTGTTATTTTTTTTTTACAAATTATTTTGATATCAAATTTTGAACGTCCATTCCTCTATTAAACTCGCACTAACGAAAAATATATAAAATAAAATATTATCAATAAATTAAAATAACCAAAATACTTTTAAAAGTTTCAAAAGGTATTTTGATCATTATATTTTATCAAAAAATTATTTTTAATTTTTTTTTATAAGTGGGCTCCAATGAGAAGATGACACGTACTAACTTTTATATTCATATAATTTATATAAAAAAATTAAAAATAAAATAGTTTGAATGTCAGATCAATGGTGAGTGACTCTCTTGATCAAAATTGAACGGCTAGATGGTAGGGAAAGGATATAACTTCTATGATGTAAAAGAAGCATTGAAACCTCGCTCTAAAATATTAAATAGTTCATTTTCAATAGTTTTGACTTTTGAGAATTTGCTTTTTTAAAAAATAAAATCAAAGGCAGTCCAGTCATTTTGGAGTATGAGGGGTACTCTAGTCATATAGACAGAAGACCAGGTTCTTTCCGGGTAACTTTCATGTAAACGACGCAGGCAACATAGGGCCCTGTATCCGTACAGCCATTTGCTCTCTGTAATTTACTTTTCTCTCGAGGTGGTAGTCTGTAATATTTGTCAGCCCGGTTTATCATTTTATTACCAAAAAAAGAGGAAGTGGTGAAACCCTAGAATTCGTCGAACCCTACAATTTAGTTGTACGGTGGGAGATTCGAAACCCTAGATTTCATTTGCAGAGAGGTCAGCGACGAAACCAAAGAATTATTCGCTTGAGAGAGAGAGAGAGAGTAGCTTCTTCTTTCTGCAAATGATTCTTTTACAGTCACCTTCGAGGTTTCTCATCCAGATTCTAATGAATCGCTTACAAAAGTGAGTGTATGCTTTTCGCAATGTCTTTTTTTCTTTTTGAACGCGTTATTGACTTATTCGGTAGATAATCATAGATTGGGAAGATGTGAATGGTTTAATTTTCAGTTTCGCCATTGCAATTTTGTATTGAATGATCTGTAACTGTTATTTATATTCATCAAAGTCTTAGCTTCCATGTAATTGCATCCATTTTCTTGCTTTTTACTACAGAATAATTTTACTTAATTACATTTATGGAAGAGAATTCTATGCCTTAATTTCTTGCTTTCATCTCCATGCCTTGTCACTCTACCTTCTGGTCTCACCTAACTCTGCCATGATACTTCCTTGATAAAAGGAATCCATACTCATGATTACTTCATTTTTTGGGGCGAAATTCTTAGCCGTTCGTATTACGTATTTATCAGTTGAAGTCTTGACTTATTTGTGATATGATTCTTGCTTTTTTTTGAGTGAAATGGTCTATAAAAACCGTTTTTTAAATAGATTGGGGTACTTTAATTTCAAGTTTTATAGAAACAAAGGTTGAGCTCGAGAAATATAAATTTTAAAGGGCTGGGTTTAAAATTGCCTGGATTATAAATAGAACAGTTAACAACTTAAAAAAAAAAAAAAAGCCTGGATTATTCAGGGGGGAAGGGTTTCAGAATCAATTGAACAAATATTCTTGTTGGAGCTTGTGTTCATGCTGATGGTGTTTCTGGATGTTGAATCTGGCAGTTTAGAGAAAGGGGTTGAAATGGACTGCCATTCGGTTGAGTTCGATGACGTTCGTTACCGAATTCAGGTATTGTGTAGGCCATATTCATAGTAATAATATATTATGTCTGCTCACTTTGATTCCTTTGGTCCCATCCTATTAAAGGACTGCAATTGTTTAATTTTGTTGTTACTAATCATAAAAAAATATATTGATTGTTCAGACCTCTACTGCGATGTTGATTAAATAGTGGAAGACACTAGTTTCAGTTGATGTGGAACTCTTATTTGCAGTTCTCTACGAAGGAACACCAAATCATGGTGTTATCAATGGCAATTCCTGCTCCTCCCCCAGAAACTGTTTTTATTGGCGGGCTTCCTTTAGGAGCAATAGAAGCTATAAAGTTGGCATATGGTGCCGTCGTACAAATTCTCGATCCTCCAAAAGATGGATATAATCTTACAATAAAACTCAATTTGTCAAAGCTTCCAACAGATGAAGGTTCAACGAGTTTCTTACCCAAGGTCATAATGAGAATGCTGTCGTTGAATTGAAGAACATAGGACCATTCCGTGATCATTATGGTCTTCTTCTTTCTAATGATAAACACTGTTTGATTTCTTTATGCCTCAAAGCTGCATCTACTATTTTTAATAAATATTGGTTGTCCAAACAAATTATGAGGGCAGTAATCATTCTTTTTGAATGTAAAAAGACGTAAATATATGATATTAACTGTTTCTCTGTCTTGGTTATCCAAACAAATTAAGGGGTTGGTTTTTTTGTCTTGATTATTAGGAGGGAGGGAGGGAGGGAGGGTGTTTTTTTTTTTTTTTTGTCTTGATTATTAGGAGTGGATACATTGTTTGAATGCTTATTGCGTTCAAGGATTAAAACTCAGACTCAGCTCCTTGCCGTGCCGAGTACCTAGGTCCAATGCGGGTCACTTTAAAAATTTAAAAAAGAAATTGTGAAAAATATGGAATCAGTGCATAGAGATTATGTATGTAAGTTGGATTTTTTTTACAATGATTTGTGAGTTTTCATTGGTTGTATTTTATTTCCTTTCAGCTTACACTTCTTAGCATTTTCTGCATAATAGTTGATGACATGTAATTTAGTTGTAATTTTATCATGTTTGAATGGGCTGGGATCCTTATTGATGTATTGTTTTCCAGATAAATTTGAATCATGTAAATCCTTATGGGTGAACTATTTGGTCTGTAACCTAGGTAGGAGGTGACACCCGGATGACTTTTCTTGGATTCTTGGACTCTTGAAGCTTTTGATATTTACCGCTATGAATTGACTGACTTTTCATATTGGTGTTCCTTTCTGGTGATGCACACCAGAAAGGAACACAAGTAAGTGAATCTTGGGGTTGTTTGGATTTGGCACAAGAAAATGTACTACTGTGTGTGTTATATGAGCCAGAGAGTTGCAACATAAAAAAGTTTCTCGACCAGTAACCTAATTAGCATTTAGGAAAAAAAAGAAGAAAAAAGTTGTTGCTCTTCATACATTCTTGTGGGAAGTGCACCTACTTCTGACTCTGGCTACCTTTAATACTGCCTTTCATGATTGTTTATAAGCTTTGCTTTTTGTCTCATTGTCACAGAGAAGCGCCATGCTCTATTGGTAAAGATTGCATCAGTGAGAGAAGTGGTATTAGGTGCTCCTTTGAGAGTGGTTCTTAAGCATCTCCAATCAAGGACTGTTGCTCCTGATATAGATCGCTTGGTTGCACTCGTACACAGGCCTAAGGAGTCCTTTTTTCTTCTTCCTCAGGTGAGCTTGTTTAATTCTCGTCCTGTGCTATCGTTTTCCAGTGATTGAATACTTGTATGTTTGCCATTTATCCTTAAAATTGTAGTCGGTGTGCAACAATTTTTGAACCATCAGGAGGTTGAGGGCACATAGGGAGAATTATACTATATATATATTTGAGTTGTATATCTATTTATCGCGCATATAGCAGTTGTATTTAGACAGTCAGACTTGTTTCTACCTTCTAGCATACATACACTAAGAGTAACATTCATGAAATATATACAGATACCTACTTGAGGCCCTAACATTTGAACTTCGTGTAACAGACCCATTTTGCTTTGAGAATAACCATTTTATTTTAATTTTGCTTAAAAGCTTACCATATGGACAAAAACCTGTATTGTTGCTCTATGATTTGTAAGCTTTGATTGTTGAAAAGTACTAGTATTGACCACTTCCTATACCGTGTTTCAGGCAGAAAAGGTAACAGTGGTGTTTCCCATGAGATTTAAGGACAATATTGATACTGTTCTGGCCACCTCCTTCTTGCAGGTGATTGTTGACTCAAGATGGCTTAAAATGATACAAGTTTCTTTTCATACAAGGTCCATGGTCCTGTAGATATATTCCCGATGGTTTCCATATTCCTGAGAGTCCATCCAGGACTCTTGGATCCTATTTCAACTTTGAGATGTGAGGGTACTTTGGTAATTTCAAATTGGATACTTATTCACATCTCAAGGTTCAAGGTTAGATAATGATCTGACGGTTGTGGACTCTTTCCATACGAACACCCATACACAATTTTTGCTTCAGAAACATTTCCATATATACAATTTTCTCAGAAAATAGGTGATAGTCCATAAAGCTGCTCTCTCCTATATTTAATGAAGAAAAATGGTGCAACTGCGAAATGGTCCTTTTCCAACCTTCAAACTGTACGGTAGAAATTTTGAAACTCTAATGATGGAACAAATGTTGAATACTTGTACAGGAATTTGTGGAGGCAAGACGCACTGCTGGCCTAAATAATGCGCCTCCATGTCTCTGGTCCCCATCTCCTCCACTAGAGTTGAGAGGTGCTCCCATTCAAGCGTTAACTGCAAATGCTGGATTTGTTACTTTTGGTAATATTTGAACCAGAGCTTTGATGCCCATCTTTTTGGGGCTTTTCTTTTACTTTTTCCATTTTTTTCTTTTCAGAATTGTTTTTCCTTTTCTTACTTCTCAGAGATCTCCTTTCCCATAGAAATATCAGAGAAAAGAAAGCTGTTATTTTTAGGTTTACTCTGCCTCTGATTCTTGGTGTTCACATGTGTAGTCATTTTCCCACGCCATGTGGAAAGCCGAAAACTTGACAGAACAGTTTGGAGTTTGTCCTCATTTCACGCATATGTCAGTTACCACGTAAAGGTGAGTAACATTTTTCAAATGGACTTTCTTGATGCCAGGACTTCAATAATACTTTGGGCTTTAACCTTTTGAGATCACATTTGTGATAAATAATTGCAAAATGTCATTAACTGATATTACATTGTCAATCGGACATACGCAATGGATTATGGCTATGCCTTTTATGAAATGGCATTCATGAAAGTGAGAGATCTCTAAAATAGCAGAAGCTAAGTTTTATTATTGTTACATTAAATTGAAAGTGGTGCAATTGCTAACGCTTGCCTGCAGTGCTCAGAGGGTTTCATGCATACCAGAATGAGGCGGCGAGTGGAATCACTCATTGAGGTATGAGTTTCATATTATCTCACTGTCTTAATGGAATCTCTCTCTCTCCCTCTGGTTTTTGCGTATGTGTTTGTGAGAGAGAGAGTGAGTAGCAGTGTTTGTGACAGCAGCGTGTGAAGCAATATTAGGCTTTAGCCAGCATTAGAAGTATCAAGTGACAGATTTGATTTTAATCTTGGCAGATCTAATGTTGGCTTTTAAATGATACAGGCTTTGGACAGAGCCAAACCAGATGTCGAGAAGTCAAAGAAGACAGCCCATGGAAGGTCTTTCAAACGCCGTGCTTAGATTGATGACTGAGTTTTGGCGCATTTAACTGCCGACGTGGGTTAACTTATGTCTCTCCCAGGAAATTGGAATGTATTTAATTTTTAGAAATGGACAACCAGGTTCTTTGTATGGTTTTTTCTAGTTTGATGTTAGCTCTGTTGGCTTAAGAGAGAAATAGTACCATTTATTTATGGAGGAACTATAAGACGAGACTATTTGTTTTTGACACAAGGAGGTCATACTTATTTCTAGCTATCAAACTTGAAATCAAAGTCATCAAATGTGAAATCAAATGACAAAGGGTGTTCTATTTATTATGAACAATAAGCAATAAAAATTTTCTCAAACTTTGCGCATTATTCTTAGTGTCTAAATTTCAAATCTAATAGCTAAAGATGACTGTGACTTTCTATACCAAAAATAGATGGTCTCATATTATACATTTCAATATTTCAGGTTAATTATCATAGTGCTTTTGCTGGTTTATATATTGATGGCTGGCGTAATCTCTGACCATCAAACGCTTCTCTATTGCAAATCGAAAGCATGCAGTTTAGGTTCATCGCATCTTACAAAAATGATTAAAAGATTTAAAAAATCCTATCTAGCAATTTGGGGCTTACTTTCATTTCAAGAATGCTATTTTTGATAAAATTGTTAAAATCCTAAAATTACTCAATCTTGGGTTTGAAATTAGGAACACTTTTCCAATTTGCATCTATTTTTGTGGCTCAAGCTATATTACAAAGAGACCCCCGGTGATCGGGGATGAAAATAGCAAGTTGTGTATGGAAAACTTTTCTTCTTTCCATTTTACATGGGCATGGCACAAACACGTAGAGAGAATGAGCACAATAAAAGGCTAGATTTTGACAAATCCGACATTTAATTATTTTTTTTGAAAAAAAGTAAGATATGGCTTCTTTTTTATCATGATATTTGCTAATAAAAAGTTTCCATGCCATCAACATGAAAATAATGAAAGGAAGAATAAGATCATGTAAAAAATTGACAATTAATTTGAAAAAATAGGATTTAAGTTGGGGTTCAAATTCTATTTGCAACCTTAAACAATCCAATTAAAGCACACCTTAAAATGTTATCATAACATGCAATTTTGTTATAACAAATTCTTAGTATCATCTTAAAATCTATTTTCATACCTAATTAGAAAATTTTAAATTAAAAAATGGTTAAAATCAAATAGATCTATAAATATATAAAAATCTTGAAAATGGACGATCTAGATAATGTGTTGCAAGATGCACTATTTCTTAGATTCAAAAGCTTTTTTTTTTCATATTCATAGATCTCAATGTCAAGATGATTGATTAGAGGACTTTTTAAACAGTAAAACAACATTTTTAATAGGTTTTTGAGGTGCATCTGTGATTTTACATTTTAAGGTTGCAACCTTATATAAACTTTTCCCTTTCAAGTTAAACTATAGAATTTAAACCCAACTTTCTAAACCAAATGGACCAATAGAACCAGCAAAACCGACAATCGAATCGGTTCAACTGATCAAATGCTAGTTTTGCATGGTTCTGTGTAAATTCCAGTTTAGTACTCGCATCAGACCCAAGGTTCCACCCGTTAATTTTACCTATCAGACTACCAATCCGCTCAATCCGCTCTGGGTTTAATAACTTTGGTTCGAAGTTTCAATAGTGTAGTCAACATGTATACATATGGAAAAATAATAATATTCAAGTCCTAAAAATAATACATCTTGCAACATATTATCTGGACCGTTTGTTTTCAAGATTTTTCAAGTGTTTATAAAAATCTTGATTTGAACCATTTTGTAAGTTTAAAATTTGATGATTAGAGATGAAAATAGATTCTAACACATCCAAAGAATTTTAACGCCAAAATTACCTTTTATAATAGTTTAGAAGTGTGCCTTAATTTGACTACTTAAGGTTGCAACCTTATGCAAACCACACCCTTTAATTATATCTTCCCTATTTTTAGTGTGAGAATTTTCAAAACATATGCTCATTCTTGGAATCAATTAAAAAGAACACACGCACACAAGACAATTGTATATTAAAATAATCTTCAAAAACTATATTAATGCCATTTGTTTCACCCAAATTTTAAAATATACTCTTTTTATTCTAAGGAACTAGTGAAAAGAAGGAAAATTTAAAAACATAACCTACAAAGTGTTTTTAGCCTAATTAACTTTGGCCATCTATTTTGGTGAGATCTTTAGACCTAAGCTTTAAAAGGATTTTTTTTTCAAATTATTTAAATAACTTTATTATCATTAGATTAATAATGTTCAAAAATAATAATAATAATTTTGAATTCATAAAAGCCTAAATCATAAAATTCACCTAATGAATAGTCAGATTCATTCTTGGAGATGATTCATTTTGACCATGTATAAGATGCAAGTTAATTTTATTTTTTTTAGATTGATTATTGAGACAAAAAGAGTGCAAAATTTTGGATCATATAAATACCACAAACATGGTTTTTTAGAAGTATGGTTTCTTTATATTTTAATGACTTGGTGACATGATATCATTTCACATATCCATATATATATATATATATATATATATATATAGAAAGAGAGAAAAGCTGGGATTAGACCACTAGCTCATATGAACACATGAGCCCAACGGCTCAGAATGAATTGGACCGATCTGATAGTCACAAATGTCGAGTAGTGCTCGAAATTTTTTTTTTTTCTACAAATCCAAATCACTTGAAATTTTAGGTGTGTATTCTTCTCATCAAGGCACACCTAATAAAAATATAAAAAAAAATATATTCATGAAAAAAATGACCAAATACCCCCTAAAACTTTTTGGGAGTATTTTGATCAATTTATTTCATATAAAATATTTTTTTTGATATTTTTTAAAGATTCATCTATTTTTTATAAACACACGCCTAAAATTTCAAGTGATTTGGATTTGTAAAAATTAAAAATTAAAATTCAAACACTACTGAACATCCGTGATCATCAGATCGACCCAGATTCAATCTGAACCGTTGGTCTCATATATTCATATGAGCTAGTAGGCTAATCCCAATTTTTTCTTTTATATATATATATGCTCCAAAGCAAAACCCCAAGATTGACTCTGAACCTTCAGAAGAGCTAAAAATATTTTTTGAGTCAAGTTAAATCAAAATGATCAAAAAATCCTCAGATCAAACGATATCCAGGAAGAACCCCATCATAGGCGTGGGGTTGTCAGAAAGAACACTCGAGCATACTTTAGATGATTTAGCTATAATTTAGAAAAACAGATCCTGCAAGTTAGTAGGCTTCAAATAGGAAAGAGTTTTCTTGGTTCATTTTATGCAGCCTAAATTCCCCTTATAACATCACCACTCTCTCTCTCTCTCACACACAAAAACTATGGAGTCAAGAAAGAGGAGTGGTGTGATTCAATCGAATTATTTACTCTAAATAACTCCATGGATGTTGATATTCTGGTGTTGATCCAACTCAATGGAATTATCACAGCTCCCATGCACACAAAGAAACAAAACAGAAAGAGCACTAGAACAAATAGGGTAGCCATTGAAAAATTCACAAAAAGTAAAACAGAGTTCAAAGAGGGCAGGGTTGTCATCTGAGACATTAGAAAAAATTGATTTTCGGAATACCAGCTCTTCCAAAGATTCTGACAAGCTTCAGGTGAATTTTTGGCCATTGATATATCTGGGTCTCTACTTAACTTGAGCCAAACAAAATTACAATATTTTGACTTGACAAGGCTTGTAGGCTGAGATGCTTAGCCAAACCCCAAACTAGACCAAAACTTTTGTCAACAAAGATAAGAAGACTTCAGTTATGAGTTTGTAACTGTACTTTGGACATGAGAATGTGGCATAAATGCACCAAATCAAGTGTTGATGAGGCAGAATGAGATAGAATGACTACATGCAAACATTGTGGAGATCAAGGACAACATGTTAGCGGACATGGCAAATATGTACCTGTCCACTTTAAAAGAAACTTACGCAAAAGAAAACAAAAAAGAAAATGAATTCAGGTTTGGATGAAACATCCTTTTTTTTTTTGTTTGGGTAAATATGGATGAAATACCATTGATGGATCATGTATATGCACAAAAGAGATGCGTTAGTTCTAAGTCATGGGAGGGATACCATTGTGGAGACCTTTCTTCGTATACCTGAGATGTTCCTCATCAGAGGTCAGTTTTGAGCTTGTTGCCATAGTTAAAAAAGGGCAGTGTTGCACCACATTTTCGAGGCCCGTGAACACGAATTGAGCGACGTAAAACAGCAGTGTCCATGTCATTGCGTTGAGCAATCTCCTTGGATCTCTTCTGGATTCCAGCACTGAAACATAGCAAAAAGGATAGGCTGCATCAACGTCACATGAAAAAAATTAAGAAGAAACCATCATATAGATCCAAACCCCCTGATAAAACACTATTATCACCTCTGTTATTCCCACACACCTACCAAAGATCCAAAAAAACCATCTTGTAATGGATCCCGATCTACCAAAAACGAATATTACATTCTAAACCTCTTGTTCCCCAATTGATCTATGGAGCAACAAGCCATTAAAATTGGAAGTGAGCAACGTCTATGAACTCTATAGTTGACCTTAGACAGTCCCTTAGTAGATTATAGCATTTAAAGAAGACGATGATAACATCACCATTCTCCTTGAGCTCATCTATTTGCATCTGCCCAGTCTAATACAGCTGATAACCTTAAAATGGTCCCTACACTTGGCATCATGTGAAACAACTTCAGTTTTCTTCCTCTAGGTTTCTCCCTCAAGCTAATATTTTAATGCAAAAGAGAATCACCTTTTCATCATAATTCAACTGTTCATTTACTGATAGATATTTCGAATTGTGTGGCCTTGGCCAGAAGAAAATTCGCATTCAGAAAAGAAAAAAGAAGATAAAAGGTGAAAAACAACCTCAGGGAACACCTACAGTGGCATAAATTTTGTAGCTTATCACTTTTAAAAACATTTATTGCCGAAAAGCACGATATTCTGGTCAAGAGAAAGGGAAATACATCTCATCTTGGTAAATTAAGATTTGTCTGGGCTTCACAATCCTCCCCCTGTCCCTGGAGACTGGTGCATACATTCGATGAGATTTTCCACCTTTGCACTAATACACATGTTGTATGGAGATACATCTGGAGGAAAGCCAATTCCGTCGCAGATGTCCTCACAAAGGAAGGTACTACTCACCAGAATTCTTACAGGTCTTTTGAGCACCTTTAACAGCAATCGAGCCCCACCTCTGCCTGCTTATTTTTTTATTGTATTGTACTGGATGTATAGCATTTTTTGGGCCCCATAAGGGGTCACTGTTACTGAGCACCCCTGTTAGGGATGCTCCTTCTCTTGTAACACCTTTACTCTTACTTAATACAGGTAACATTTTCAAAAATTATCAGTTGTCTGTGCAATAAAAATGTGTTTCGGAAAGATAATTTGGAGTTCCACACAACCAAGGATCTATACCAAGTAGCTTGCACATGGAGATACAAATGGCATAAATGTGAAATAAGATGCAAAATGCATGCAAAGTAAGGAAAGTTTATGCAGAAAAGGTACCCACCATATCTTGTTATATTGTTTCTCAACCTGTCCTTTTAGAGCCCTTTCCCTATCACCCTTTGGATTCAAGGATAGCAATAATCCATCTAACTGCAAAAGGAAAAAAAGAAAGAAAAGTATAGCTTACATTTTATAGAGAAAGGCAGTAGAATACATGTGTTTCTGTGTGTGTGTGTGTGTGTGTGTGTGTGTGAGAGAGAGAGAGAGAGCATTCTTCATCATTAGAACACTAGATGCCACACATGTACAAACATACACAGAGCCCCAAAGCTGAAGTTAGTAACCAAGTGTACCTCCTCCTTGGAAGAATAAAAACCCCATTGGTTGTGATTCGCACTCTCAACAAACAGCCTCCCATCTCGACAGAAAAACCAATACCGATTGTAGTCTCTGTCCTTGCCTAACACACCGGTTCTTATGATTCGTTTCTCTATTTCTCGATTAAAGTGCTCTTGCTGTAATATATGAAATATGATTGAGATGTCATGTAATATACAAAATAATTCAGGGTTATGTGCCTTTATGGGCATGCTAATTTTCATCGTGTAATATACAAAATAATTCAGGGTTAAGTGCCTTTATGTGCATGCTAATTTTCATCAGAAACATCTGAAATGCCACAGGCTTCATCATGAACCAACAAATGGGTTTTATTTCTTCAACCTACCCTCTTCTCCTTTAGTTTCTTTTCTCTTGCCTGCTTTCCTTTGTCACGCAGCCTCTTACGCTCCTCCATCTGTATCCTTTTTTTCTCTCTCGCTTCATGCATTTGTGCATTTAATTTCTGTTTCATCATTATCCTTCTTGACAACAAAGTGGCCTGTTTGTTCCCTCTGTGGATAAAGCATAAAGGAACACATAAAATGTTATTGAGTTCCAACGGTTCATAATTATTTGAAAACTCTGGATCAATTTCAAGCAAGCAACTAGGCAAGATAAGAAAGTGTGATCTTTTGCAAATTAATGCGCCAAACCTTTTCTCATAATACATAGCATAGTGTGTGTGTCTGAGAGAGAGTGAGTGAGAGAGTTGTAATCACTTCATGAACTTTACAAAAATCGAAGAGTTCCACAACTAATCAGATAAAGCAATAAGCAATGCAGTGTTCACCTTTATGAGTTGCAGTATCAAGCCACAATGTACATTTATGGACTCTATATTGTGTTATTTTTTTTAAGGTTGATAGTCAACATTAATTAGTAATAGCTTACTTCTCGCGTTGTATTGCTCTCATCAAAGGTTTGCTAATTGCCCCATCTTGATATCAAAACTAGTTCATGTAGCACTCTGATCATCATGTCTTCTCACGGAAACCATTATACTCTCTCAAGTTTCAAGTTCAATCAGATATTATAGGAAAGCATTCACAGAAAGGCAAATAGTAGAATGTCACTGATGGGATCCCAGATTCAGATGGACAGCCCAGAAGAAGAGAGTCGTATGCACATCAAGTGCAGGATCATCCCGACAGTAAAGATGTATATGTCTGGCTGTAACCGTGTAAGAGTGCCTTGCTTGCCCCAACAGAAAAAGTAAAAGGAAAGAATATTTTTACGAGCATCTTCAATGCATTCAATGCTCATACGACTACATAATGATATACCCAATTCCATGTTTCAAAAAGAAGGCATGACCATTTTCAACCCAACAAAGAGGACTCACCCATTTTCAAGAGGCACGATTTCCTGCCATGAGGACTTCCCAGGTTGCAGAACCTCTTTGATATCCCCATTTTGCCTGGAATCCAAAGCCTCTAGGCTGTTAGTGTCACTGCCCTTGGTCAAGCTTGCTTCTTTCTGTTGCTGTTGCTGCTCTTTTCTCTTCCTTAAGTCCTCCAGTTCTTCCTCCCGCTTAGTCAACATGATAGCCTGACATTGCTCAATATACTCATCCAATTGCCCTCTGATTGCCTCCGTCATAAGAGCCCAATAAACCAATTCAGAAAGGATGTTTAATTTGACCTTGACATCAAGCATAAAGTGATGACCATCCCTAATTTTTGTCAATTGACCCGAAAAGCCAGAAACAGTTTCCATTTGTAAGAATTCACATAAATAACCAGTCCAATTCTTAGACGTGATCTGCAAGCAAACAGCAAGGCACCCAATTATTGATTTGCATGATTCACAAACCTTACAACCCTGTAGGGCCTCTGTATTCAAGTGTACATAGGAAGGTAAAAATGGAGTAAATGGTTACCTTTAAGTCCCTCTTCTTTTCCTGTATAGAAGTATAGTAGTCACTTTCATCTTTAATGAGCATGCGTAAAATGGAAGAATGAGCCTCTACAATGAGGTCTGAATCACTTTCTTTGTAAACTACTGCATTTTCAAAGTCATCAAGAGAGAATTGGGACAAGCGTAGAACATGGCTAAATGAAGAGAAGAAATCCCAAGCCATTAAAAGATCCCCAACACAATCCATTGGCACAAGGAAATCCGTGGCCGGTACAGGACGCTGGGTATATACAGGATCATCATCACCTAGCTTCACCAAGAGATCATCGATTGGGTACTGAATCTGTTCAACCAATGGTTCCTTCTCTTCTGCAAAAATCATAATCTAAACTTGACTATGATAATTATGCCCATACGCAATAGTAGCACTTCTATTATACTATTTCAGATTGGAAAGAAAAAACAAATGGAAACAGTAACTCATGCGAAAAAAACAATTGCAACATAAGAAATTTGACGAGACCATAGGAAACGATACAGAACTAAAGAATTTTAGACATATGGCCCAGGTTGCAGGTTCACATACCATGCTACAAATCAACGACAAATGGGAAAAGATCTGTGGCGAACTGCTACAGTGCCAACTCCTCCTTGTGAGAGGCCTTATGGGCATTTGTTTCGACCCCAATATGGCATACAAATTGACAGTGAAAATTTTGAAAAAAGGGGAAAATATTTTTAAGGAGACAGGAAATCATGAACACAGGCCATCCAATTTAAGAAAGATTGAAGGTCTAGGGGGATTGGTTTGGCCCTACCTTTTGTAAATTGCACGATAACAAGATGAAAAATTTAAAACAAAAAAAATAACAATGGTTTTTGGGTTCTTAGAGGGCAAGATTAGCCCATGAAATAGACAGCCTGCACTCACTGCGCTTAAAAAAACCATTTTTCAGTGCTTCTTTTCCCAAAAATTTCTTCATGGGGTTCTTGAGTGAATCCAAGAGAATGTGTATGCCAATTTTGGGCCAAAACAAATAGCCCTAAGATGCTCCCCCGCCCCAAAGGTTGTAATAGAAAAAAAAGGAAAGAAAAGAAACAAAAAAAAAAGGAAAAAAGAAAAGTTGAGAAAAGGAAACGCTAGAAGAAAAAAAAAAATACTTCCGCCACTTTACTTCTCTCCCTCTCCCCTTTTATCTCGGGCTCCCAGGTTATATCCTCTCCCCACCCTCTCCCTCCCCCCCCCCCCCCCCCTCCCCCCCCTTGGTTGTACTTGTTGCTATACCCCTTCTACCTCTCTATTCTTCCAGCCCTTGCTTCAGTGCTGCACCTCTTCTCTTTAAAACTTCCTCACTCTGCCCTATCACACACCCCTTTTTCTCTCTACCCCCTCTTGAAACCCCTATTCTACCCCTCCCCTCCTTTATTTCTTTTTACATCTCTCGTCTCTCTTGCCCCTATTCTGGAAACAGGATTTCAACCATCCCTCCCCCACCTCCCTCCTCCTTTATCCTTCTCGCAGCCAGTGGCAAGTCTCCAAGGGATATTTCATACTCGTAAGGACAGCTCAGAAGCTTAGCGCTCAACCGCATCCTGGCGGTGCTTCGTCGTTACCTCAGCAACGAATCCAACACTTGGATATCTTTGGCCCCTGGCATAACAAGATAGGGCCTCGTTGGCCCCACCCTTATTTTGTCTCAGCCACGCCCTACTTTAAGGACTCTCACCACCTCTTTTGGCTCATACCTCTACACATCTAAATTATGTTTGTCGATCCCTTTGGATTCTTTCTTTTAATTGTTTTCTCTAATTATTTCTTCTGTTGTGTTTTTCTAATACCCTCCCCCCTTGTACTCTGGGCACCCAATTTGTGAGATGCTATCTTAACACTCCATGTGCTTCTGTAATTTTTCTTTCTATTTAACAAGTCTACCAGTTTCAAAAAAAAAACAAATGCCCCTAAGATGCCCAAAATGCAAAGGCCATATCAGAGGAGCAGTCTGCCTTTGGGAGGATAAAATATTTTCCCATAAAATTAATCTAGAAACAAAGGATCTAGAGTAAATAGTCTGTTGGTACACTACTTTTCCATCAAAGTACTTTATAAAGCATGCAGCCTTCAAACTCTATGCTCAGGTAGCTTTAGGCAGAAAGCAAATAGATTTTTTGAAAGTATCATGGAACACAACCACATGTTCTAGTTAAATTGAAACCAAAACCATGCAAGCGAATGAAAACATGAAGGAGCAAAAGAATACACAAATGTATGCACACACAGACGACAAATGAATATCAAACACTACTGTTTGACTCAGAAGACATAATGATAAGTCAAGAGAAGAGTGAGAAAACCAACAAGAACTCAGCATCAGAGGTTGACACTTGACAAATGGCAACAAGGCTGGCCAGTGTCAACTTGTCAGACATGAGCTAAGATAGTATGATAGGGGCCAGCAAAGTATCCAAGTGCTGATTGAATGATGCACTTCAACTACACATAAGGAAAGCATGAAGTCACACTTTATTAGAACATAAACTCAGGATTAGCTATTTTAAACTTAATAGTATAGACCTGTCTTCCTCTTCCTTTTGTTTGCCAAATCTTCTGTTTCCCCATTTTCAATATTTGGTCTCTTCTTTGCACCACTATTTCCATGCCCATTCTCCTGGTCATGAAACACACTAGCGATCATTAGATGAAGCTACTATTCAAAAATTTATAAACATGTCCTAAGATTGGAGACGAAAACACTTAGTTGCAAGTTAATGTCTAACCAGTAGCCCATGTAGGAAAAGATCAGTGAACTGTAACAAGAATTCTGATTAGAATTCAGTCAAATAAGACCAGTAATTATGTTGATTATATGTAGGTCAAATAGACATGAATCATGAACAACATTGTTGTTTAGGAGGGTTCATAAAAGAGGTACAATACGTGTTGGGGTTTGTGGCCTTTAAAGGCCTTGAGAGCATGTAAACATAATAAATCATTGTGAATATACACTACTGTGGGAGTGTAATGTGACTGACTGACCTAGGATTAGGCGGACTATAGCCCGGTCATGTCCAAAACCCTTACCCTTGGGCATGTTGTACTACTATTGATAGTCTGTAGAGGGTCATCCCTTGTTGAGGTTGAAAAGATACTCAGGGTCATTGTTTGAAGGCTATGAGAGCTGTGTAGTCGCTGATGTGCAGATAAAGGCTTGTGAGAGCAAGGGTCAAATCCTCAACAAAACCTCCACATGCTATTATACATATCATGGCAGCATTTTGAGAAGCAACCCTATATAGAGGGACATATGTACATGTGCACAGAGAGAGCCCCCTTGCATTATAGTAATACGTGCATGTGACTTGCTCTTGAGAGGGGAACCTCTAATAAACATACTAAGACAATAGTTCCACTGTTTATTGGCCAGCTTTGACGAGCCAATCCTGGGCCCATACACATGACTGTAGGTCATGGATCCCATTGGGTTGGTTTGAGAATAAAGTAGTGGATAATGGATCATGGCATAGGTGGAGTGCCCTGATAGTCACTTGTTTTTTACCTATATGGTACTAATCCACTTCTAAAGTTTTTTGTGTGATGTTAAATTTTTTTTGGAACTCCAAAAATATTCTTTTCAAATAATTTGTGTTTTTAGGTTTTTTCAAAATTTTAAAATGATTTTAAATGGCATAAAAAAACCCCAAAATGGTATTTATGTAATTTTTAACTAAGGGGTTGTTTTTTAAGATATTCTAGGGATCTAGATTATCTTTGACCAAGTTTTCTATTATTTGTTAATTCTTGATTATCCCTTTAGCCATCTGTCAAGTGATCGGGTACGGGGTGCGCTAAGTAGGGGTGGCAATGGATTCAGACCCAACCCGAGACCCGACGAATAGACCCTACCCAGGTTCGGGTAAGGATCCAAAATATGGACTTGGCAGGTCGGGTCAAGGTCCAAATCTTGGACCCGAATACCATTCAAGTTCATGTAGACCCAGCCCAAATTTTATTAATTTATTTCAAATATATATATAGTTAGAATATTTATATAAGGAAAAAGTTTATATAGAGCCAAGGCTCTAAATAATCAAATTAAAGCACACCTGAAAAATTTCACTAGAAGAGGTTGTTTTGATGCCCAAATATCCTCAAATTGATCATCTCAATATCACGATGCATGGACATGAGAAAAAAATGGATTTCAAGTTTTGGAAATAGTGCATCTTGTAATGAATTTTTGGACCGTCAATTTTCAAGATTTTCAAGTTTTCATAGATTTTCTCGATCTACACTATTTTTTAAGCTTTAAATTTTATAATTGGAGATGAAAATATATTTTAAGGCTATCACAAAGATTTCTAGTATTGAAACCACATTGCACAACACTATTTGAAGGTGCCCTCTACTTTGATTGCGTAAAGCCTCGGCTCTATACAAATCACACCCTTTAAATAATGCATATATATTTAACATATTTATGGAATATATTTAAATAGGTAGACATTTTGATTTTTGGGTTGGCTCCAATTTAGGGTCCCACCACAGTATATTTTCAGTAGGATTGGCAAAGAGCGGGGACTGGGCTGGGCCAGACCTAGCCTGGCCATAGCTCAGCCTTTTTCCCTTGAGGGCTGACCCTCGGGTCAAATTTTGTGGCCTATGCCCTAGTTTTTCAGGGCCGGGCCACCCGGCCCATTGCCACCCCTAATTTTCAGGTCCGAGTCCAAATCCAAGGCTGAACCCGAAACCGATCCAACCTCTTGCGACCCCTACTGATAAGCCCTAAGGGGGTAACCCTAGGCAAAAGCCCAGTAAGTTTTCCCTTAGTTATTTAATTTATTTTTGGTATTATTTTCTTATTTTCTGCTTCCTAAAATTGTTAGTCGGTATTTAGCATTGAATAAAGTATATTTGTCAGTAAGTTACAAAGATCCTAGATTGTAGTAGGTTTAATTTTTTGTAATGTTTTGTAAGTAAAATATCCATCCACTAACAAAATAAAAGAAGATAAATTTTTGAATTTATAGTTTAGAATTCTACATAGCCAACCTCTTAATAGTCATACATAGGCAAATGAAATAGTTCCAGAAATATAAACATCTTTAGTGATATTTTATCCGACTATAATCAAAATACAATTTCTTTGTGCAACGCAAATTCCTATTATTATGATTTTAAATTTTAATCGTTCTATGGTCAATGCCACTCAACTATGGGGACACAAGTTGTCCACCAGTGTTTTGCAAGGAAAAACACTTGAGAATTTATCATTGATTCCAAAAGTCAGATACTAGTGGTTAAATTAAATGCTTTAAATTATTTGGAAAAGATTTGCTAGTATAGGTAGAAAACTAAGATAGTAGTGGCCTGACTAAGGGTAAGGCCCTTGATAGAGCGAAATGGCAAAACAAGATTCCTATATCTAACCCCAAAATAGTTGGGATAAGGCTAGGATGAAGATGATGATGATGTAGAAAATAATGGGTTTTAATGTATTTAATGTGTTTCAAATAATGGGTTTTAATGTATTTCAAATAGACAGCATTTTCATTTGAACAAGTGATTTGGTTGTGAAGCATTGAGTTCACCGCGGGCAGTATGGAAGGCTCCAGACTAACTGAACTGTACAGTTCACTAATTTAAAGGAGTCTTGTGCAGTTTTTGGCAGTTGCGAACTACAAACGTACTTTTCTTGATTAAAAGAGAAGATTAACATCCAAACAAATTAATCGACTGACCCATTCATTTTAATCCAAATATAGAATGCCTTTGTTTATTGCCACCGTCAATTTGAGAAAAGAACACTAATCAATTTCAGTAAGCTCGAATACAAAATAGCAACCTTTTGAGTTGACAATGCCACGAACACAGGGAAACTGATCAAATTTCACAGAAAAAAACTTACCATTTTGGTATTCTTCCCAATCTTCTCCAGAATCTCCTTGGGGGGTTCACGTGAGATCCCATGCTTCTGTGCCAGAATATCATGGACCACCCATGGTGAAGTCTTTGAAGTTGACTCTCTCATGAATGACTTCAGCATCTCTCTAGTGAATGGAAGTTTCTTCCTAGTCAATGACTCAGCATTCACAATGGATATTGAGGCCACATTCTTGCTTTTATCCAGCCACCCCACTTCATACTGGGGACCATCCTTCCCATCAGCCTTCTCTAAAACCCTCAAAATTTTACATGGACACATAGAGTTCTCAAAACTTCCATATGTCTCTTCGCCTTCTGCAAAGCACCACTGCAAGCTCCTATATATTGTGGACACCAAATCATTCTGCTTAAGAGTGCCTGAAAGTAAATGAGGGTATGTATAATGCATTTGATCATTAAATAAATTCTTATAAGAATAGAATACAAAAATAACACTTAACCAAGATGAGTCTCCTTTGGAATTCAGACAGCAACTAAGAAAAACATTCTGGTCGATGTATTTTCTGTAATTTCTGTTGTTCATGCATTCATCATTTCTTTTACATGTACATTCTCAGAAAAGGCTTCATTGGGAAATTTGATAGGGTCTGTGATCAGATGTAATATTGGCACATATCCAAAATATTCTTATTCTTACTTCTAATGGCATGCAAAGGCATACACCTTTGATTCCTGTTCTTCTTTTCCAGAGGAGACTGTGTAAAGATAAAAGGATTAATTTACTATTGATAATTCTTGAGCCAGTAGATAGGATAGGACATACTTAGGCTGTGATGGCTTGAGTTAAGGAGTTCTCAACCTACTTCAGTAGCTTTGATTATCGGTGTATCTCCAACTCAACCTTCCCCTCAGTTTAGGGTAGCTAAATGCCAACAAAAAAGGCAGATTTGACTAAAGTTGTCTGTGAATTAAGACATTCTGCTTTCATATGCCAGGAAAATTTTCACAGGGAATAAACTAGAGAGATAACCCTAACCATCCCTTGGCTGTCCAACAGACAAAGGGTAATTTCATTTCAAGAATGGCATCCATGCAAATATTCTTAACTGATAATTGTATGAAAGCTTCTATACTTGTACTCACAGAAGACAATAGCTAAAATGATGCAGGGAGAAATAATAACAGGAAAATAAAAATAAAATAAAAAGGATTTTCAGAGATGTTTTTTTTCTTTGAAAGTTCAAGTGTGGCTCCAACAGGCAATAAGATAAGAGAGAGTAGACTTAAGTGGGCTAGCCATGTGTGGCATCGACCCAGTCCAGCACCTGTTAGGAGGTGCGAGTTAGTTCAAGTGGAAAGATTGAAAAGGGCAAGGGGTAGGCCCAAAAGGACGTGGTTGGTAGTTGTCAGAAAAGATATGAGGGACTTATAGCCTCACTGAAGGTATAGCCTTAAATAGAATAGAATGACAGATCAGGATTCGTGTAGCCAACCCCAATTAATTGGGAAAAAGCTATATGATGATCCTCTCTTTGGGTCTGCAAGGAAGTCCACCCCAAGATTTTTCACAAGATCAAACTCTTTACTCATTCACCAATAATCTCTTTATAAATAAGGGACACCTTTCCTTTAAATACACTCAAAAGAATAAATAAATAAAAACCTACAAATAAAAATAACTCTCTCTCTCTCTCTCTCTCTCTCTCTCTCTCTCTCTCTCTCTCTCTCTCTCTCTCTCGTGAATCTCTATTTCTCCATGTCTTCTTAAGTAAATCTCCCTAAAATCTCTACCAAATAATATCTCCCTAGATTTAGGAAATAACCAACTTGGCTTCTCCTTATCCTCACGCACTACCTCCTCCGATATCTCTAACCATATGATAAGCTTTCCAAAAACAAAACAAGTAACCTAAAACTCTAAATTACATAAACTTTATACCCCTTAAATCTCTACAACAAATAAATACAAAAATAACCATAAAGAAAATAAAATCTCAAATAACAAATTTTCTAAAATTAAAAATATATATATATAAAACCATCCACAATCATCCAATTATTCAAAGCTCAGCTACCTAGTGCTCAGATCTCCGCTACCTAGTGCTCAGATCTCCGCTACCAAGTACACAATATTGGCAAGACAGGAATTCAAATAACATAAAAGGAACCGTAGTTCCATCTATATATAAAACCATCCACAATCATCCAATTATTCAAAGCTCAGCTACCTAGTGCTCAGATCTCCGCTACCTAGTGCTCAGATCTCCGCTACCAAGTACACAATATTGGCAAGACAGGAATTCAAATAACATAAAAGGAACCGTAGTTCCATCAATTACACATGGGAAACATAGCTACAGCACAAGTGAAAATTTTGGATATTTGGGAAGCATCTGACCAAATATACATGCTCCATACCTATATTGCACATAAACATCAAAATGGATGAGTGTCAAGTTAAGATGTTGACAATTGCAATAGTATATCCCAACGACACATCCCATTGCTGAAACATAAAAAAATAAAAATTAAAAATTAAAAAAAAAAAGTTCGAGATTTGAATTAATGAATTCTTTCAGCTTGTTTGAAACACAAATTTGTGAAACAAGTTTCAAACGCATATCACCCTTACAAGAATAAATTTTGAATTTGATATAAGGAAAAATATTTTGCAAAATTGCAAACAAGGTTTTTGCAGTTTGGAATTGTAACTGAATTCTTGATCCAAATATAGATAGAAAAAGGTCAAACATTACGTAAAGTATACATTCCAATTTCCAATTGATTTTGATTTAAAACTAGTCATATTACAGGCCAATATAGTCAATTTAATGCATATGATCATTGACTCATCAATGGTGCGATCAACACCTCTGGACTCAATTATCAGCAATGCACAATTACACATATATAGTAAAGTCGGTTTCAGTGTAAAATAGACACATTTTCCTTTGTTTCTATTTTCTCTTGAACTTCAAAGCTCATTGTATTGGTCCTAGCACATGGCAAGCCGATAGCTCTCTCATATTTTCGCAATCTCTACCTGAACTCAAACTCCAAATAGAAAAGACACCAACATATTTCAAAATTCAATTAATGGTATCATCAGATCTGAAACACTCTTATAGTATGTATCACAAAAAGCTTCTGTGGAAAAGCTACATCAACCCATTATATAGCCCCATAAAATTCTTGACAGATTTAGCAGTATATTATGACATCTGTGTTTAAATGTTTTCTTAAGAACATAGCAATTCATGTACCTGGGTATTTGACCTGTAGGGTGTTATATCAATCAGCGCATGAACCACAAATAAAATAATAACCTAGGATGGAAAATAGGAGTTCAATGTAACCATCATTCTGAAGTGAAAGCATGTTTTGGGTAGCATTCCAAAACTAGGTTCAATTTTTTTTCTCTATTGTGATGAAATATGATCATATTAATTATCCATAAATACTTAGTAAAGAACAATTTACCCATAAGAAAGCATGAGGTAAAAGATCCTAAATAACTCACTGAATTGAACCATGTGTAGCACAGGGATCACAAGTTCTTCAGGGAACTTTTGAGCTTCATTAGAGGCATGCTGCTCACTGACCAAGGCTTCTTCATAAGTTAGTCCTGATTTCCCTGTGATCTTACAGGTCCATACTCTTTGCCGATAAAGATTAATTCGCTTCAAATATGCACTGAGACACAAACTAAGGAAAAAACATAGTGGATAAAGATAACACACATATGCAGCAATGCATTCAATCGCACTTGGAGACATGCCCTGTAAATTTTAATATCAACATGTGTACGAATGCATGCACATGCATATGTATTTCATACATTTACATGTAAAAAACTTAGGTACATGCATGTGTAGATATGTGACGCCTTGTTGGCATGCAATAAGCATTAAGTGTAAAACTACTGAAGATATATGATCTAGAGGGCAAATTTAATCAAAATAAAATGTACAGCACAATATAAAGGATACTCATAGTTCATAAATATCTCGTTTGTGAAACGGATTATAAATATGCTATCATTGGGCATTAAACCTTGCGGTGGGGAGCGAAGAGGAAAGGGTGTTCGCTTGTACAGAGGCATGGCAAACACCCTATCAAAAATAAAGATACAGTAAAATGAATGATTCCAAATGGTAAACAAGTCAACAAAAAATTATAATACAATAATTCTCTTTTTCCTTTGCTGCACTGTAATACATGTTATTTCTGTATTCTGTGTACATTACAAGAATTCTTGTAATATTTGAAATGAATTTGCAATGATAATGCGGATATGTATATACCTGGTAATTTACTTCTTTTGTTGTGAGAAATCGTTTTTTACCTTCTTTGGAGGAGATTAAAGAGCCCGATGAACCTGGTGAGGAATGATCAAATATCTTGAACTGAGACAAAAAAAAAAGGAAAAAGTCAAGATATTGAGGCATTAAAAAAGGGAATTAAGTGGGAATTTCTGGAGTAAAAACCTCAGCAATAAAATTAATTTCGACCCACTTTCTCCACTTTAAAGTTGCAGCAACAGGCAAATATTCATCTGCAACAACGAGAAAACAGGGTAATCTAGCATAACAAAACACATAGGAAATAAGAGCAAGAGAGAGAGATTTATAATCGAAAAGAGAGACAGAGCCAATATTTTGGAAATATTCTCAAACCTGAATGTCGCATAAATCATTATCTGCAGATTTTCTGGCATTAGGGTTTCCACATTTGCTCGATGGTAATATAAGTATCTTACGGTGTAACGCAGGACCGCTAGAGCGAGAAAGCATTTAGAGAGAGAAAATTTTTCAGATATCACTTTGCCGCCAATTCGTTGTACGTGAAGTCCCATTATATAGGGGGGTAAGATGACCAAAATATCCCTGCACCTTGCGGGAAAATCATCGAGGGAAAACACACTGCACATAAGAGAAGTACAGTGTGCACACCCAACATCCACCGTCCATGGAATTTCTTGAGCGGCGGATTTCACTTATCTTCTAAAGACGCTCCCCATCGCCCAAAGACATGTATGGAGAGTGGATCCGTGGCACGAGTATCAGTTATTGTACTCGTGAGAATTACATTATTCGGGTTGCATACATCAACTGAAGCCGTGCTTGACACGATTGTAGCGTGGATGTGCCTTTACATTTTAGTATTTTACTATGTGTTTCTATGGGGCCAGCCATATTGTAGAAATGCGGGGCATGGCAATAAATATATTCTTTCAATATAATTTGATCTTAATTTTTAGCGTGTATATAGTTTATAACATGGAGATCATGAATGTAAAGATAAAATAATAATAATAATTTGAAAGCTAAAAATTTTGAAAATTTATTTCAAAAAATAGAAAAAACACATTCAAAGTAAATTTTTAAAGGGTGTAGTTGCCATACGAATGCATCCGTAACTGTAGAGTAGAGGTAAGGTGCACTTTCAAATTTTATCATGGTATACAATTTTGATGTAAAATGTTCTTGGGATTATCTCAAAATCTATTTTTATATCTAATTATAAAATTTTAAATTTCAAAAATGGTTAAAATAAAGTAGATCTATAAACATACGAAAATCTTGAAAATGGACGGTGTAGATAATATGTTGTAAAATGTACTATTTTTTAGACTTAAAATCTTTTTATTTTTCATGGTCAAACATATCGATGTCGAGATGATCAATCAAACAGTTTTTCAACATTAAAACTATCTTTTTGATGGATTTTTGAGGTGCATCCGTAGTTCTACTTTATAAGGTTGCATCCTTATATAAACTTTTTCCAATTTTAAAAGATACAACTAATTGTGGTTAAAAATGCAGTGAAAATTAATTTTTTAAAAAATGAGTTCCTAACTTAGGGTATTTTCAATTTTTTTCCAAAAAATATGAGAAAATATAAAAATAAATCCTCATGGCCAAAATATTTTCCAGTATTTGCCAAAATGATAAAAAACATAAATAAACATATTATATATATATATATATATATATATATATATATATATATATATATATATATATATTGTTTATACTTTTTAAAAAATGTTAAGATTCTCGACTTAGACCTCCAACTCAGGATCATAGTTAGCAAATTGGGGACTTTCAATAAATCGGCTTACCTCAAAATCGAGAAAAAGTAGTTTTCATTTTAAAAAGTCGAATGAAAAAATCGGATAAAAAATACAGATCGACAAAAATACTACATGTAAATATATCGCCAATACATATGACTAGGCGAAAAAATTCGAAGTCAACAAATCGGATAAATATATGAATAATTTGTATTATAGTTTTATATCATAGTAGCTCAATAATAATCCCAATAACATTAAATAGAATGGTAGCTTAACAATAATCCCAATAATGTTTTCGTGTACAAGTACACTATGATCCTTAGAGTATATAATTTTTGTTGTCCTTATTTATGTGAAATGAGTAATATAAAAAGCTCCAGCCCTCTCATACAATGTATTAAATACAATGTATTAAAGAAACTTAAAACTAGGCTTAGAAACTTAAAACAGGGTTCAGGCAAAGAAACCATTGATCTTTGTTGCTCTATATCGAGGGTGAGAAATAAACCTTAATCAGGATAGGGAAAAATTTGGATCATTGTTTTATAAAAAAAGATAAATCATCAACTCGGACGAGATTTGAAAAAGCAAAAAGAGATGGTGGATCTGATTTTAGAGATATTTTTAGAGAGAAAGAAACCCTAATCAATACTCTGCGTGTAGTGATTTGGGTATTTTTAGGCTAGGGCAAGATTTGTAAAGGCAATAAGAGATGGTGGAGTTGATTTTAGAGAGAGAAAAATAAGAAGTGATTTTTTTTTCTTTTGTAATATATACTTTTTTTTCTTAAAATATGACTATTTTTCTTTTTTTTTATGACAAGTGCTTGATAGACCATTAAACCTAGAAGACCCAAAAGGGAATTAAACTGCCAATTGAGCTCCGTATTTACAATTATGCTCCGTATTTACAATTATGAGAATAACACCGTCTTCCCCATCCCTCCCATGAAAATAGAGCTCCGTGTTTACAATTATGATAATAACACCGTCTTCCCCATCCCTCCTATGAATATAGAGCTTTAGAACATCTAAGCTTCTTGTTTCTCATGAACGTTCTTTTTATAATTATTATCTCATTTGGATCAAAATTCAGAAAAAAATAATATGCATTTGTAGACGCTCTATGTATCAATCAGCCACATAAGTACTTCTCCCAAAGGTTAAAAAATAAGATCATTTTTTCACAGAGATTTTAGAGAGAGAAACATGGCCCTTTTTATTCTTTTCAGTTTTTCTATGTAAAATCAGGAAAAAGATTGTGGTTAAATGGGGGTTTTCTCTGTAAGTTGCATGTTTCAAAAGCTTGTGGTTTTAGAAAGAGAAACATGATTGTTTTTATTTTTTTGGATTTTTTATGTGAAATTAGTTAGAGAATGAACGTTTTTTTGAGCCCATTTTATTCGTTCTCTAAAAAAATACGTTTTTAAAGTTATTATAACAAAAAGAACGCGTTTTTTTAATGAACTTTTTTAAAAAAAAGCCGTTGTTAACTTTTTTCAAAAAATCGCTGATTTGCTAACTATGCTCAAGATAACAAGGGATTGGCAAGGGCCCGAGCCCGAGTAACTCGCTTGAGAATAAACTACTCGACCGGCTTTTTGAACGCTAGTAATAGCATATTGTGAATTTGCTCATAACAAGGGATCGGCAAGGGCCCGAGCCCAAGTAACTCGCCTGAGAATAAACTACTCGACCGGCTTTTTGAACGCTAGTAATAGCATATTGGGAATTTGCTCCCTGAAGGTGAGTACGTAGCATAGTCAGCAAATCGATAATTAATCGCCGATTTTAAAAAAAAAAATCGGAGATTTTTTTAAAAACATTAAAAACGGCGTTTTTAAAAAAGGTTCATGAAAAAAACACGTTTTTTTTCATAATAACGTTAAAAAAGTACTTTTTTGGAGAACGAATAAAAGGGGCTAAAAAAACCGTTCATTTTTTTGCTGATTTCATAAAATAAAATAAAAAATAAAATAAAAAAAGCCATGTTTCTCTCTCTAGAACCACGAGCTTTTGAAACATGCAACTCTAGAGAAAACCTCCATTTAACTGCAAGCTTTTGAAACATGCGACTTACATAGAAAACCTCCATGTAACCACAATCTTTTTCTTCATTTTACAGATAAAAACTTAAAAGAATAAAAATGGCCATGTTTCTCTCTCTCGAATCTCTGTGAAAAAATGATATTATTTTTTAACCTTTGGGAGAAGTACTTATGTGGTTGGGAGAAGTACTTATGAGGCCGATTGATTCATGGAGCGCCTATGGATGCATATTATTTTATTTTGAATTTTGATCCCAATTAGATGATAATTATAAAAAAAGCGTTCAGGAGGGGCAGGAAGCTTGGGTGCTCTAAATCTCTATTTTCATGGGAGGGATGGGGAAGATGGTGTTGTTCTCATAATTGTAAACACGGAGCTTCAATTGGCAATTTAATTCCATGTAATGTTTGTTTGCATTGATCAAATGCTACTAGCCCTTTTGGGTCTACTAGGTTCAATGGTTTATCAAGCATCAGTCAAAGAAAAGATAAAATGGTTTTATTTTTAAAAACAAAAAATTACATATTACAAAAGAAAAAAAATCACCTCTTCTTTTTGTCTCTCTAAAATTAGCTCCACCTTCTCTTATTGCCTTTACAAATCTTGCCTTAGCCTAAAAAATACCCAAATCACTACAAACAGAGCATTGATTAGGGTTTATTTCTCTCTAAAATCAGACCCACCATCTCTTTTTGCATTTCCAAATCTTGTCGGAACTGATGATTTTTTTTTCTCTATAAAACAATTATCCAAAATCTGCCCTATCCTGGTTAAGGTTTATTTCTCACCCTCGATACAGAGCAATAAAGATCAATGGTTTCCCTGCCGAGCCCTGTTTTAAGTTTATTTAATACATTGTATGAGAGGGCAGGAGCTTTTGATATTACTCATTTCACATAAATGAGGACAGCAAAAATTATATACTCTAAGGATCACATTGTACTTGTACACGAAAACATTATTGGGATTATTGTTAAGCTACCATTCTATTTTATGTTATTGGGATTACTATTGAGCTAATATGGTAGAAAACTATAATGCAAATTATATATATATTTATCCGATTTTCTTACTCCGAATTTTTTAGCCTAGTCTGATGTATGGCGATATCTTGACATATAGTATTTTTGTCGATCTGTATTTTTTATCCGATTTTTTCATTCGACTTTTTAAAAAAAAAACGATTTTTTCTCGATTTTAAAGTAAGCCGATTTATTAAAAATCCTCGACTTGCTAACTATGGTATGTATCGGCTGTTAGAGATAATTTTTGGACCTAATAGACAAAAATCAAAGGGAATAAATTTAAATAGATCTCCTTATACCCCCCATAAAGAAATAACGTTTCAAGATTGAACACAAACTTTACAATTTTTTGAGGGCAAGATATAGGTGCTCAAAACCCAAAATATATTTTTTTTTTCATGAAAATAATTATCTGATAAATTTATTAAATAGATCCCATAATTTTGGATATAAAAAAAAAAAAAAAGGAAAAAGGCAGGAGGTTTAAGTGTACAGTATATGTTGCCGCAGGAACATAATATATATGGTCTTTATTTATTATACATGGTTGTTCATACTTTTGTGGGGTCCAGTATCCAAAATTACTAAGTAATGACATATATTTTTTTAAAAAAAAATACCCTGAATTTTCGTATCAAGCGACCCGAACGACCCATTAGGTCGTTGATATTGGGCCTGAGTACCTATTACATTAGATACATGTGCATCAAGAATGCACAACAAGGTTTCACAGGAGGGCTCCATTGTCACTATGTGAAACTACCATATTTTGATATTTTGCAAATACTATTATAATGTAGATGACTTGGTGAAATGCTAGTGTTTATTGCTAGAAAACACAGATATCTCATGGGTAGACTTATTCCACAGGATACTAGTGTTAAAAAATGCTAATATCCCTCCCACAAGATATTAGAGTGAGATATTGCTTTTGAAAATCAAAATTCTAAATGAGTATTTTTTTTTTTAAGTATTTTTTATTTTGATGGAAGGCCAAAGGCCCAAAATACCCTGTGGCGTACCTTAAAATCAAAATAAATAAATGGTAAATGTCAAAAGGGAAATTTATTAAGGACCCGATTTCTATGCGGCCAAGCCCGCATATGTAGAAATGCGGGCCTCTTAATAAATCTATTTTTGAAATGGCTTTTAAGACTTGATTTTCAAAAACATGTAATCTCTAATATGGAGATCGTGAATATGGGGGAACAAAAAATATAAAAAACTATAAATAATAATTCTAGTAAGAAATTATGTAGACCATTAGTTTCCATTGTTTTAGATGGAACACCTACTTGCATCCATCTTTAAATGGATGCTTTACACTTTATGGACCAATGCGGTCTAGCCCGCATGAAACAATTTTATATTTATTAAAAAGCATATTACTTTTTTGTCATTTAATATTTTGCTCTTTTTCTGCTGTCCCAACTCAAAATCATGTAATCAAGACATAGGGGAAAATGCTAAATTGTGCATTTTGATAAATGTCCCGATATTTTAATGGTGAATATCAGAACTAATTTGATGAAATTCCATTCTCCTCGTAAAAATATAAGATTATGTACTAAACTTGACCTCATAAAACAATATCTCATATACTATGTATTTTATTAATATTATTACATAATAAAGCAAGGGACTTCATAAACAATAAACCATTCCTGAATCGCAAATATAATTTTTACATACACAAAGCAATAACTTCTAAAGACTATCACATTCCTAATTCGCATCTATTGAACATCGACGAATTATGTCACAAAAATAATGTAGATATTGTTCACAAAATTTTATATATAAATGATACTGGAAAAGAAAGGTGACCAATTTTCGATGATGAGTACGGTGTCGTCATGCACAAGGTCGAGATGGTTGATTTGAAGGTGTTCCAACATTAGAATTACATTTTTCAATAAGTTTTGAAGTGATGCTTTATTTTTTTTGAAAAACCCTGGCCTCATTTACACATTTTCTTTTAAACAAAACTAGTAGTATACACAATGTGATTTGATATAGTTATAATTGAATAAAGTTTTATTATTGAAATAATATATTTAAAAGGCATCATTCAATTATTGAGGAAGAGAGAGTGAATTTAAATAAGTGTTCGAGCATACACAATGCATATACAGTAAAATGGCAAATACTAAAACATAACAACCTAAAAGGAAGAACCCTCTCAATGGGAGAGTGTATCAAATAAAATACATGGAACCTAGAAAAAGTAGAAACTGGACAATGCACAACATATAAATTATATATATTCATTCAAGTAAATAATTTGCATTTCAACTCGTACATCCGAATGCACAAATACAGTGATAAACTTTGAGAAGGTATAAATAAAGCTGTTTATTTTTTGCAAAACATAAAACATGAAAATAATACCCATGTGTTTCAGCTAGTGCTTCTTTCCATGCATTTTCTTTGGGCTTTCTTGAACCCTAAATGGACTAAAGAACACACTAAAGCAGTCCCTTACAAATAAATATTTCCTAGTCATGCATCAATTGTACTTTTTTTTATACAACCTTCCTTATTGCTTTCCGGTTTCCAACAAAGGTTTCCCCTTGCAAGCTATATATGCTTTCAAAAAAAAAAGCACCTAAAGATTTTCAGATTCGAACATAAGAAATAAAAGCCTACTATCCATTAAGGTGAATGAAAAGCATAATATAGAGAAAGATCTTCCAAAACTAAAAAATCAAGAGAGAGAGAGAGATTTTTCGAGACTTAAAACTAGGCACATGAATATAGAGTATCCCTTTCACTTAATATATGATAGATACATAGAGATAGTAATATGCATATGCATTGCACGTGTACTGAACGTTAATTGCTAAACTAAAATTTCAATTTTTAAATTGGCGTATTCGATTATAGAGAGAGTTATAGAAAGAAAGAGAAATTTGTTGGATCCATCTTCACATACGGGCTCCTATTGGAAAATAATTTGTTATATTAGTCTCTAACCTACTCTCAAATTAGTATTCGTCACATTAATAAATTTATTATTTACTTATAAATAGATGTTAGCAACCTACTCTAAAATCATTTTTAATCCTATTAGCAAATATATATGTACTTATAAGCAAATATTATTCTGAAAATTAGGAAAAAAAATAGAAAAACATATTGCATCAAACGTGAAAACATGATTGTCACTCCATTTATAACTTGTTTTTATAGTTAATTATATTTTCCCCCTCTCTCTCTCTGTCTCTTATGAAGAGAGAGCATATTAAGAGAATATATTTGAATAGTTAAAGTATGGAGAAAAATTAGAGAGAGAAACATTTCATGGCCAAATAGAGCTTGTTAAGAGAAAAATCTATATTATAAAAATATAAAGCATTTGAAATAATGTAAAATTGCATAGAATTTGAGAGAAAAATCTAAAAATATAGAAGCATTTAAGATAGAGAGAGAGTACATTTAATAAGTCAAAATATATAAATTAAATTGTTTTCACTTACATTACAAAATATATTATTTACTTATCAGTAAGTATTAAAAGAGAGCAATGCTTTCATGCAACCGTTGTATAATAATATGATGCAACAACCTTAAAAACCATCTTATGGCCATATGTTTTATCCAAATTTTGAAATTTGCACTATTTTTCATTATAATGAACAATCACAAAAAAAGAAAAAGAAAAATAAATAAATAAATTTGAAACACAACTTATAAAGTATTTTTCTAGCCCAATTAACATAGAGCATTCATTGTAGTGAGATGCTTAGGTCTAGATCTTAAAAGGCATTTCCAATTTTTTGGATGGCTTTACTATCATTAGATGAACAATGTTAAAAAAGAAAAAAATGACTTTGAGTTTATAAAGGCTAAGATCTTGAAATTCACAAAATGAACGGTCTAGATTCGTTTTTGAAGATAACTCATTTTAACCATATCTAGGGTATAATACAACCATTGCATTGGATCACTCCTTCTTAAAAGAAAAATAGATATGGAATAGTCTTTTTCTTTTTTATATTTATCAATATAAGTACTAAATTTTGCTTTTTCTTTTTTTATAGTAATATTATATTATTAATCTATATAATTATTACTTTTAGTTAAATAATCTTAAATTATTTATTTTTAGCTTTTCTAAGAGAGCTAAAAAAACTAATTACTAAAATAAATTTTCACTCTAAATGGATGGCTAGGATTGCTCATGCCACATTGTCATGTCAAAATACTATTTGAGTTTTAATATCTTTTCCTCAAAATACTTTCAATGAAATTTTGGGTATCCCCTCTTCTTATTGGGTCACACCTAGCAAAATAAAAAATGAAAAAAAAATATTTATGATAAAATTAAATGATCAAAATGCTCCTACAAAATTTAGGGGTATTATGGTAATTTTTATAATAAAAAATAATTTTGTTATTTTTATCTAGTGTACCCCTATTAGATGTATGCGTGCCTCAAATTATGCTACAAAATAATTTGTAAAATAGAAAATGAAAATGAAACACTCTGGGCCTGTAGATCAATAATTGATGCACAAGAGCAAGTTCTCTCGGTTTGGACGAGAGCAAGGGTCACATATGTGAGTGAAGTTATATATAAAGTTTTTACTTTCAATTTATTTAAAATTTTAGAAAAAATAAAAATAAAAATTATGTGACAACTTTAAAATATGCTAAAAATTATATTCATAATGTGCATTTTTAAGTAAACTTTGTTTATCTATACGGGGAGAGAGAGAGAAACATTTATGGAAAGAAGACATGAAAATTAGAACAATTAATAAGACTAAAAAGGAGTACCAGTGTACAGAAATATAAAAAAAATAGAGAAATCAAAAGACACTAATCTATAATTATATCAAAGATGGTAGTCCTACACATAATAAACATTACAAAATTATCATGACTTGTCAATTTAATAATAGAAACACACAAAATAATAAGAAAACCATAAACAAATCCAAATAAAAAAAAACTATCATAATATAAATTAACTATTAGGGAAATATAATTTAATATTTGGGAAACATAAAATATTATATTAAAAATAAAATTCCATAAAACATTAAAATACATATCTTATCAACCTATTGTCATAATTTGTCAATTTAATAATGAAAATGCACAAAATAATAAGAAAACCATAAACAAATCCAAAAAAATAAAAAGTTATCCTATTATAAATGAACTATTAGGGAAATATAAACTAAATATTAGAGAAATATAAATTAACTAATAGAGAAATATAAACTAAATGTTAGAGAAACATAAAATATTGTATTAAAATAAAATTCTATAAAATATATTAAATGTTACCTTCGAGATTAGTGCCCACGAATGACACTAAAAATATATAAAAAAATAAAAATAACTTCTATTTTTTCATATAAAACCCATTTATCCCAAAAAATAAAATTAACCACATAAAAAATTTAAAGAGACTGGAAATAAAATATTAAAAATTTATTTAAAAATTAAAAGCAAAGAACATTAATTATTTCAAATATATGAAAGAGATTCAAATAAGATAGAAATCTACATTTTTATCATACATCAATCACTCACTAAATAGAAAAATATTTTAATTGAAATATGAAGAAAATAATATAGTATAATATGTGTGAATAAAAATAGAAAAAACAACTTTTGTGGACCTCGAGATAAATCTACATGAAAAAATCTCAAATATATAAAAAATTATAAATAAAATAAATAAAAAATTTAAATAAAATAAATAAAAAATTTAAATAAAATAGTAAGACGTGCTACCATTGAAACTATAGACATAGTTTTTAACCAATAACTTTTTGTTTTATTGAATGACATAATTAACAACCAATAAATCGTCTACACTACAAAAGTCAATTGTTCCTGTACTACAAAATGATAAAGACGGCAAAAAATTCTAACATTCATAACTAAAGCAAAAATAATGGAAATTCAAGGCTAAGAAGAAAATGTCTACTTCTTGCTGGATATGAACATGCTTTGTGTGAGTATTACTCCTTATCTAAAAGAACATGGACATGTCAAACATCACATGAAGATAGGGAAAAATATTGGCTAAAAATATATATCCATTAGAATTCCAGAGAACATTAAAGCCAATGGAATTGATAGATCCAATATTTATTCACTGCTTACTTACTTGCGTAAACCACCATATGAGAGAGAGAGAGAGGGGGAGCGTGTAGGATATAAGAGAAGGCTACATTTGAGAGAGAGAAGCCATGATTTACAGAAAGAGATAGAATAGGGTGGGGGATATGAAGACAGACTCAGGGAAAGACCAAAATAGAAAGATCAAGAGAAAACAAAATTAAGACAATAATTTGCATGTAAATGCGTTGAGAGGGACTATGGATATAGAAAGAGAGAGTAAATATAGGAGATAAAGAAAATAAATGTGGCTATTTGTAACTACTGAAAGAGGAGAGAGAGAGAATTTTGCATGTATAACGGTAGATAGAGAGATATTTTCATATCATAAAGAAAGAGAGTGGGGGAGAGAGAATAAATGTTTCATAAATAAAAATGTTGGGTGGAGAAGATGAGAGGTCGAGAGACAGTAAATAAAATCGATAGAGAGAGAGGGGTAATTAATATAACATATTTTTTAATACTTTACGTGCATATTGGGAGGAGAGAGAGAATGGAAAACGTGGGATGGGGAGAGAGAGAGAGAGAAAATTAAAATAGAAAGAGGGGGGAATTAAATGTAGCTTTACACAAAATTATATATGATATATAATTTGTAAAAAAACTTAAAGGTCAAATTGAAATTTTAATGGAGAGAGAGAGATTTATCAGGAAATCAAGAGAAAAAATTAATAAGATAGGACAAGTGGCACAATCATAGGGGTTCTCTTATTGCTTAATATATAATAGATAGATATCAATGTAGTTTTTTTATAACGCCTTCTATGTCTTAAACGAAAAAAGATAATGCATATCACTTGTCGTTAAAAGAGGATCACGCCATGGAGGTGTAGTTATGAATTTGATTTTATGCTATGTTAATAATCATGTCAAATAAATGCCATACTTACTTTTTATTTTACCACAAAAGTATATTTTTTCTTTTTGGGGTAAATAATGGGGGGGGAGGCATTTTTATTAAATAATAATAATAAAATACAACTCATAAATTTACGACCCTTCGATAAGACAATTATGCAGCATCACGAAGTTATACCTTCAAGAGCAATTATGTAAACTAGCAGTCATAATCACACCGGGGCATGTGACAAAGTGACATAAAACTAATCTGAAAAGTAAAAATTTAGTATACACACTCTAGAACTAGTTGACAAAAATCTTGCCCGAGATTGAAAAATTTCGGATGGCTAAATCTAAATGTGTAAAAACTCAATATTTCTTTTTTATTTTAATTACTTGTATAGTGATTATAAGGAAACGTTTATAAAGAGACTATATATTTGTGATACAATGAATGCATAATCATTATTATCTATAAAATTTAGAATTAAGTGATATAAGAGTGTCATTCACTAGACTCAAAATTCAAAAAAATAATTAAAAAATTTCATGACACATCCAAAGTTAAATAAATTTCACATTAATTGGCTATGAGTAATCGTGACCACCTTATAAGAAATATAAATGATCTCATAGTATCCAAACCTCGATCCTAATTTTAAAGTGGATATCAAATTTTATGATAAACGAATTCCTTCGAAGGGAGGCTTTGGCCCAATGGAGCCAATGTGCAATATGCTGAGCTGGAAGCATAGTATATGAAGTATTTTGAAGTATTAAAAAACAATTTCTTTCATAGACATTTAGTGTACTCCCATGGGAAGACATTGTACACCTATCCCTCATGAAAAAGGACTCCATTACGAGGATTCCTTATATTTGAGCATTTGTCCACTTTATGATATCGTGTGGAGTATTTTTTAAAGAATAGATTTTTAGTTTCTAAATGTTTAGATTTCATGGTATATATATATATATGGGAGTCACTGGTGTATACCCATACGTGAATGGATCAGTTGAATCTAGGCCATTATGTAGGTGTTCTGACGTTCACGGATGTCCAATAGTATTTGAATTTTATTTTTTTATTTTTATAACTCTAAATCATTCGGAATTTTAAGCATGTGTTATTCTCATCAAAACGTACTTAATAAAAATATAAAAAAATATATTTCATGACAAAATTGACCAAAATGCCTCCAAAACGTTTTAGGCGTATTTTGATCAATTTATTTCATGTAAAATTGTTTTTTGATATTTTTCATAGATTCGTTTATATTTGAATAACACACGTTTAAAATTTCAAGCAATGGTTTAAAAAACGGATCGGTGACCCGGATCGGGCACCTAAAAAACCGATCCGGATCGGCGAATCGGCGATTCGGATCGGGAATCGGGTGAATCGGTCAAAATAAAGTCTAAAAAAAATTTGAAAAAATTATTAAAATTCATTATAAATATTTTTTTTTAGAAATTCAATAATAAATGAGGGTACTCCATTAAGAATTTTCATATTTTTGAATGAATATGCGAATATTGATATGTTCTTTCCCTTCATGAACCGCCATTCAGCATTTAATTTATATCACACAAAAGGATAAACATAGAATTATCATGGAATAAGTATATCAACACACATGGACTACAATAAAGCATAAAATTAGTAACATATGATCTAAAAATAAAATGATAGACGACGTTATTGTTCTTCTTGGTCACGCTGGTGCCATTGATTGAATTTGTTTAACAATTCATTGATTCGATCTAAAAACGAATCATCGATATTAGCAGGCGTCTGACTATTCCTAAATCCTGGAGTGTTAGTGTTTTGTTGTGTTCCCAATCTAAAATCCCCGAAGCTTGTCCATCCTTCATGCTCACCTGCACTGTCGTGCTCATCCCTACATTATTGCTGTTGGGACTCGATATGTGAATAGTATGGCTAGGATAGGGTGGCCTCAGAATCATCATCTCTCTCATTTTCTCTTTGAATAACATGGATTAAAAAAAAAAAAAAAACAAATTTTCAAAAAAATCTATCATGGATTAAAAAAAAAAAATCACAAATTTTCAAAAAATTATATCATGGATTACAAAAAAATATTCGATCATGGATTAAAAAAAAAAAATACAAATTTTCAAAAAATTATATCATGGATTACAAAAAAAAATTCGATCATGGATTAAAAAAAAAAAATCACAAATTTTCAAAAAATTAAATCATGGATTACAAAAAATTCGATCATGGATTACAAAAAATTCGATCATGGATTACAAAAAAAAAAAAACATAAAAAAACAAAAAATTCCATCGTGGATTACAAAAAAAGAAAAAAACAATTCGATCATGGATTACAAAAAATTCAATCATGGATTACAAAAAATTCTATCATGGGTTACAAAAAAACAAAAAAAACAAAAAATTCGATCATGGATTACAAGAAAAAAAAACAAACATTTCGATCATGGATTACAAAAAATTCGATCATGGATTACAAAAAATTCTATCATGGATTACAAAAATTCGATAATGGATTACATAAAATTCGATCATGGATTACATAAAATTCGATCATGGATTACAAAAAAAAACAAACAAAAAAAAACAAAAAAATCGATCGTGGATTACAAAAAAAGAAAAAAAACAATTCGATCGTGGATTACAAAAAATTCAATCATGGATTACAAAAAACTCTATCATGGGTTACAAAAAAACAAAAAACAAAAAATTCGATCATGGATCACAAAAAAAAAAACAAACATTTCGATCATGGATTACAAAAAAAAAACAAATATTTCGATCATGGATTACAAAAAATTCTATCATGGGTTACAAAAAAAAAAAAAAAACAAAAAATTCGATCATGGGTTACAAGAAAAAAAACAAACATTTCGATCATGGATTACAAAAAATTCGATCATGGATTACAAAAAATTCTATCACGGGTTACAAAAAAAACAAAAAAAACAAAAAATTCGATCATGGTTTACAAAAAAAAAAAAAAAAACAATTCGATCATGGATTACAAAAAAATCGATCAAGTATTTCAAAAAAATCTATCATGGATTTCCGGTTCGACTCGGCGTTTTTTAAACACTGATTTCAAGTGATTTAGGTTTGTGGAAAAAAATTTAAAATTCAAAGACTATCCAACATCCGTGATTGTCAGATCGGCCCAGGTTCAAGTAGGCATTTACTATAGCAGTATGAACCTGGGCGCACAACATCTTTTCCCATATAATGGAAATTAGCATGCGTCGATCACATAAAAATTCAAGTTGCACATCTCCACTTCGTCCACCTAGCTCTAATTCTGTGTGTGACATCTTCATAAATCTTTCAATTTTCTTAGATTATCAATCCAAGATATCAAAAGTATGGTTTTTTGTACTTCATGACCGTCAATCTTAACTACTTCTTTGTTTCTACTCCTATTATTACTAAACTCGTACTCTATATACTCTGTCTTTGTCTGATTAATTTTAAAACATTTGGATTCTAGAGCATCCCTCCAAAGTTCTAACTTTGTATTGATGCCGTTCTGGGTCTCATCAATCAAAATTATATCATTTGCGAACAACATGCACCACAGTACCTCATCTTGTAGGTGCTTAGTTAATTTGTTCATAACCGAGACAAAAAGGTACGGGCTCAATGCTGACCCTTGATGTAGATCTATTGTCACTGAAAACTCACTCATCTCTCTATTAGTTGTTCGTATACTAGTTATCGCTCAGTGTACATATCTCTCACCAAGTCGATGTAGCGTCTAGAGACGCATTTCTTTTCAACACTCTCCAAATCAAAATTCAAAGTACTTTATCATAAGCTTTTTCTAATTCAATAAAGACTATGTGAAGGTCTTTTCCCTTTGCCCTGGATTTCTCAATCAATTGCCTAAGAAGGAAAATAGTCTCTTGACATTTATGGCATAAAACCAAATTGATTTTCAAATACTCTCATTTCATGCCTTAATTGTTGCTCAATGATTCTCTCCTAGAGCTTCATAGTATGGCTCATAAGCTTGATCCTTAATAGTTTGCTCAACTTTGTATGTCTCATTTGTTATTGTAAATAAGTATCACAATACTTTTTTTCCATTCATTTGGCATTTTCATTGTTCTCAACATCTTGTTGAATAGCTTCGTCAGTTAGTCGATGCCATGCACTTCCAAACCTCTATCGGGATACCATCTGGTCCTAAAGCCTTTCTTTCTACATATTTTTCAAAGCTTCTTTCACTTCTGAAATCCTAATCCTACGAATATATCAATGACCTCCGTTGTCACTTGTACCACCAGTCCCAGTATGTTCTCATTGTGTTCGCTATTTAATAATTTTTAGAAATAGACTCTCCACTTTTTGTTGACATGATCATCATTCATCAGGACTCCTCACTTCTAACGCATTTAATATAGTTTAGATCCGTACAACTTTTTTCTCTTATTTTTGTTAATTTGAAGATATATTTTCACAATTTATTGCATAGATTATCTTATGCTTTAAATTTAACTTCATTTATTATTTGTTTAATATATTTTTTTTTACCATTTTTGTATTCTTCTAAATTTTGACCGTTTCAATTACGCAACAATTTTTGTGGGTGACATAAATATTCTAAAAGGTTACGTGCCTCCTTGAATCTCTACCGTTGAATTGAGGAGATGGGTCTGCTTTTTGAGGTTATAGCGTAAGCTCCCAATACACGTATTGTTTAGGGAGACTAGAGAGTGACAGGGCAAAAAATAGGAGAGTGACTGAAAAGAAAAAAAAATATTCCAATTGGCATCACCTACTTAGACTCTGACAGCCATGCCCTGTCTCACTCTCTCTCTAAGAGTCTGAGAGCCATGGCATGTCTCTGACTAACTTTAGAGAGAGAAGTTACAGTCTAATTAGGGTCTAATTTTCATCAAAAGAAGTTATTTGGCTCTTGAGATAAAATATAATTTTAGTTATTTTGTAAAGAAGACCAAATATTCTGAATATAATTATAAACTCTCTCCAATTGAAATAGGAAATTGGGAGATAAGGAAGTGAATCATTTATTTTAGCATTTAAAAAATTCAACAATATTTTTTTTCTTGTTTGGCATTTGTGGCCTAGCATTACTTTTTTTTCCCCTGCTCAAGGTTGGGGGAGTTTCTTGTTTGGCATTTGTGACCTAGCATTACTTTTTTTTCCCTGCTCAAGGTTGGGGGAGTAAGAAAGTTCGTGCACGGCTATATTAAAAATACAAATATATATACATATTAGTATACGAGTGTTAAAAATGTTTAAAATCAAAATTAAAAAAATGTAATAATCCTCCTAGTCTATATAACATGGGCTGAGCTCCTAGTTCTAGCTCAAGGGACAGGTCCAGCTTAAATCCAAGATTAGTGATCTACATGGGTGGACTCCGGTCACAATCAATGGCCCGTCCCAACCTATGCATATTTTGTATTTTATATGGACTTACATAGAAATATAGACTATATTAAATTATTTTTTCTACAATGAAATTTATTTTTTTTGAAAATTGATGGTCCAAAAAATGCATTCCAAGATGCAATATTTTCAAGATGTGAAATCTATTTTTTCTCATGTCCGTAAATCTTGAGATCGAAATGATCGATTTGAAAATTTTTGGCCATCAAAACATCTAGTAAATTTTTGAAGTGCGTCTTAATCTGATAGTTTAAGATCTCACCCTTATATAAACCTTTTTTTTAAAAAAGAACAACTTTAGACAAGCTTTTTATGCTTTCCTTGTAGCATAGAAGTTCTATCTTTCCCCTTATCCAACCATCCAATCTGAATAGAGGGTTAAAATGGCCCCAATCAAAATGTCACGTCTTTACACTATTTTATTTTTAATTTTAATTTTTTATAAACTATTTTGATACCAAATTTTAGATGTCCCTTCCTCTATTAAACTTTCATTAGCAAAAAATATAAAAAAAATATTTTTAATAAAATAAAATGACCAAAATACCCTTAAAAGTTTCAAAAAGTATTTTGGTTATTACATTTTATCAAAAAATTATTTTTAATATTTTAAATAGGTGCACCGAGAAGATGGCACGTACCAAATTTCATATTCATATAATTTGTATAAAAAAACTAAAAATAAAATACTTTGAGACATCGGATCTACAATCAAACAATAAGGGGCTCTCTTGATCAAAATTGGATGGCTGGTAAAAAGAAGATAGAACTTCTATGCTATAAGGGAGGCATAGAAACCTTTCTCAAAATTTAATACCTCATAAAAACCGTCCAACTCTTAAGAGGTGAGATCTAAGCATTTGGAGAACTCAAAAATGGAAATAACCATCTGCCAATTATTAGGTGGTTCCCAAATTTTGAGATTGAAAAAAGTCCATCCACTCTTAACTGAAGGAGTAAATGAAGAGTATGCTCCCGCGGGAGCACTGTACACAGACTTATATCAGAAAATGATCAAAAGGAATGGCACCATTGAGTAAAACAAGCAAAATCGCAAATCAACAAAAAGTCACGTATCCTTAAAAACAAAATTAAAAATAAATACAACTATAATTTCTTCATGCATCTAAAGGGAAAAGAATAACTAACGAGAGTTATCAAACCCACTAGTAACAGTAGACTTCAAATGCTACTGACTCCCAAAAATGAGGGGTTATCTAAACCACAGGGAGCGAAGCCATAATCTAATATACAGAAGATTGTTATAAAGGGCAGACCGCAAAATTTCAATTTGAGAGGAAAGGATAAAAAACGCTCATAATTTACAGAAACCCTCACCTACTCTAAATCCCGTCTTCATATTCCCTGACGCTAAAATGATAAAAAAGTAAAATAAAAGAATAGATGAAAAGGCTCATCGTACTCACTCATGCTTTGTTTATTTAAACTCTGAAAAATCTCGCCGCCTTTTTTGGATTAAACTCTGGAACACTGCCTCAAAAATTGGTTACTTTTTTTACTGACAGATTTCCCTTTTCGACAATTTGATTTCCCTGCTTTTCCAATTAGATTTCTCTGCTTGCTCTTCTTGGTTTTGACTTCGGGGCTCACATTGCCGGATTCCAGCAAACCCAACTCTCCTTCCGAGCAGTCATCCATGCCAGTTAGCTTTGCAAACTCACTCTCAGTAATAGTACCCTAATTTAACTTCTTCAAAAGGCGATACTCTCTCTCCTTCTCTTCTTCATCTTCGACCGTTTGAACAGCCTGCCTCTGCCTTTGTGTCTTCTTCTTCAACTCTCCTTTGGTATCATTCATTGGCTTTATGGGTTTGGGCTTTGGTTCAGAAGCAACCTACTGTTTCCTTGAGAAATTCTTTTTTCTCTGTTTCTCACGAGCTTTGTCTCTGCGTTTAGATGATCAAAGAGAATAATCTAATTCAATGGTTTCAATTCTTCTAGGCTTCCAAAGTTAATGAAGACAAAAAAAAAGAATGCATTTACTTAACAGATTAAACTTATTTAAACCATGTTCCAATAACTATGGATAGGAATTAACTCCACCATAGGAGGTCCTAAACCGGTCAAGCCTGTTCTAAGCCCAGAGAAAGGGGGAGGGTTGTGCTAGGTTAGCAGCCAGTGTAAAATTTTTGCCACATCTATTTCTTGAATCCTGTAGTTGGGATAAAGCATGGTTAACAATGATGATACTATACCTAAAGGGACACAAATCATCCAATGAAATGACGGACGACCAGAAGAACAGGACATGACCCTAACGGTTGGTCCTTCCACCCACTCCATCACATGTGCCTCGTGTGTCATCGAATGGTTATGACCCAAGAGTCTATGGTTCTCGTTGTGTTATCACTACTCAAGAAAAAGATGGATGACAAGGGAGAGTGAGACCCACCCGAAACAGGATGTGACCGAATCGTGATCTCCTATTCTCTTTCCGTCACAATCCATCATTTCATGGGATGGCAATGACCCCAGTGAACAAGGTTTTCCATAACCTATTTGGGTTAAAATATATTTTTCCAAAACTTCTATTATGATCAAATGAATAAGTGTACTGATGAACTCAATTCTTAAAAACTTCAAACATCAAGTGAAATAAACTTAGGCACCAGACATATAAAGTAGACCTGACAAAGTGAAGAGGACATACTCATACTTGATCTCTGAAAATCAATATCATTTGCAGGTGTGAAGTTATTGGTTGACAGGGAATAGCGCTTCAGCTCTGGCATCGAAGGGAGCTGAAGTAGGCCATAGCTAGCTTACCAATATCCAGCTCTTTCCATCTAAAAGAGGAAGGAATAAATATGAGCCTTGGAGAGTTTCTGATAACTAAAAGCTTGTATCATTAAATTGACTAGAGAAACAAACCTGAAAATATAAGAGCAAATATGTATCATTAAATTGACTAGAGAAGCAAGCCTGAAAATATAAGAGCAAATATGCTCTTTGTAAGCCCGAACATGTGATACAAATGCTCTCAGTCCCTTTTCCATGACATCATGGTCCTTTTTTACAGTCGCACGTATCTGCCAAAACAAATTTAAAATTACAAGATGACTCCTATTTACGAAATACTTAAAAAAAAAGCAGCCAAACCATATCATAGTTTTGACTTCTAGATTGTAGTTGCCATACATGTTAAAAAAGAGGTTCAGAAAACACTCTATACAATGAAACAATAAATTAAATGTTGGCATAGCATTTATGGATCTCAACATGATGGAGTATGCAAACTGCCAGACTGAATTTCCAAGGGTACTTGGCTAATGTCACCATCCTTTTTAAGTACTGAACCACTTAAGTAGCATCCAAATAATGCAAAATTTTCCATGGTCCTTGATGGTGATAATAAGATTTACAAAGTTCTCAATAAGTTTTGACATAAATGATGTGACTTCCGGGGTATACATGGTAACTCCCTATATGTTCCAACATTACAAGAAGACCATGAGCATGAATTCCTTGGATTACATGGCATCTTTTTCAATGGAAATTGGAACATAAAATTCTTTCTCTAATAATCATGTTCCCAAAAAATTCACCATGTCTACATCCACAAAATAGTGTGCAGAACGCTGAAAAAAAGATCTGTATAAAAAGGATCCAACCTAAAACAAAAAAGAGCATTCACAAATAGCATGCTTATGTACATCAAGTAATGATAAAGTTGTAACCACTTGCCTCAGGGGTTATATCCTGGGGGCCATTTGAATTTTTCCTTTCTTGAAGTGCAACCCTTCTTTTCTGGAGGAACTCCACATAAGCATCCTCCTGTGTGGAACCAAGATTTCATAGTTGAATATGCTTAAAGAACAGCTAATTTATAATATGTAAAGACAATTATCCATGCATATGAAGTAAACCTTTGGTAAAAGGAAAACAATAGCATTGCCAGTTCTACCCATCCTTGTAGTTCATCCTACTGTGTATGAAAACATTTGGATTTTCAGGAGGATCATACTGCAGACAAAGTATTCAACATATCACCCAAGTTCTTTAATATATAATTGATTTAGACTGATGCAAAAGTGTTCCACACTGAAACCCATAGTAGTATTTGTGTTCTCAAGAAAAATGTCCTCCAATCCTCAAATCCAATTCAACAGGATAAGCAGAATCATTACAAGTTTACAACCCACTCCTAGCTACAATTTGGACTTCTTGATGAAGCTTCAATCAACACAATATGGTACTAATGAAGTGGAAGCATTCATGCTCTAACACCTAGGTGCCCAAGCCACGTGCAAATGACGGTTCACTACAAAATTATCCAAGGATGCACATGGGCAAATGGGGAAATCCATCATTGGCTGGCCATAAGAATAAATATCCTACAGTTAACAACATAATATATATATATATATATGGAAAACTCTTTCCAACGCCTATAGGCGAAAATGAGCAGTGATTTCACTTACCCTCATCACCATCCAAACTTCATCGTACGGTCACAATTGTCCGGTAGTGTTTCAATTTTCATTTTTTTTCTACAAATCCAAATTACTTGAAATTTGGAGCGTATGTACATCTTAGTGAGGCGCACCTAATAAAAATATGAAAAAAAATAATTGATAAAATATAAATTGACCAAAATACTCCCAAAAATCCAAATTTCAGATCATTCCGATTAGTAAAAAAAATGAAAAATGAAACACTACCAGACAACTGTGACCGTGCAATGAAGTTTGGAAGGTGCTGAGGGTAGGTGAAATCTCTGTTCATTTTCGCCGATAGACATTTTGTAGTATCTTCCTATATATATATATATATATATATATATAGGGATTTTCTAGGGTTAACAACCTCTCAATTTACATAGATTCAAGTTAGAGACCCTTGTAAACCGTATTTTTACTTTTACTGCCCCTATATTACTTAAAGACCAAACGATATAAAAAGGCATTTTGGACTTTTTACTTGAAATTTAAAGCTCCTCTCTCACACGCCTTCCTATTCTTTCTCTCTCCTTGCTGTCCCCCATCCTCTCTCTCTTTATCTCGCGCATTTCCCTCCCCCATCCTCGCTCTCTTTTGGCTGGAAATCTCTCATATGCGATCAAAAGAGAGAAAGAGAGAAAGAATAGGAAGGGGTACAGCAAGGAGAGAGCAAGAGAGAAAGAATAAGAGGGGGGGCGGCAAGGAGAGAGAAAGAATAGGAAGGGGGACAGCAAGGAGAGAGAGGATGGGGGACAACAAGGAGAGAGAAAGAATAGGAAGGGTGACAGCAAGGAGAATAGGAAGGGGGACAGCAAGGAGAGAGAAAGAATAGGAATGCGTGTGAGAGAGAGAAGAGCTTTAAATTTCAAAATTCAATTTTTTTCAAGTTTGGAAGTAAAAAGTCCAAAATGCCCTTCTGTATCATTTGGTCTTCAAGTAATATAGGGACAGTAAAAGTAAAAATACGGTTCACAAGGGTCTATAACTTGAACCTATGTAATTTGGGGGGTTGTTAACCGTAGAAAATCTCATTTATATATATATATATATATATATATATATATATATATATATATATATATATATATATATGGGTACACCTTACAACAGCTGGTCAGCTACAATGAATAGTATATAGGTGGAATGGGAGCCGTCAGTTCTTCATCATGTGGTTTAGAATGCACATCACTATTTTAATTTGAACTTTTTTTATATAAATTTGATTAATATGAAATTTTGGATGTATATACCTAACGCTATTTCGCACCATATAAAAATATAAAAAAATTATCTTCAATAATTTAAAATGACCAAAATACCCCCGTTAATTTTCAGGGGTATTTCGATCATTTTATATTCTGAGAAATATTTTTTATAGATTTTTTATTTGTGCGTCTTATTTTTTAAAACATATGTCCAAAATTTCATTATGATCCGATTTATAGAAAAATAATTAAAATTAAAACAGTGATATGCATTCTGAACCGTATGATGAAGATCTAACTGTTTCCATTCCACCTATAACACTATTCATTATAGCTGGCCAGCTATTGTTAGCTCTTTCCAATATATATATATATATATATATATATTACTTTACCTGATCAATCCAATCAACACCCGGAATATCAAGCCCTCGTGCTGCAACATCTGTGCATAGGAAAATACCATTTGAAAGTGCTGTGAAAGACGCCAATGCTTTCTCCCTCACAGTCTACAAGAGGATGCAAAGGAGTAAAAGTTTTCAAAATCCATTCAAGAGATCCAACCCAAAAACAACACAAAGAACGCCCCTTTTTTTGTCAATGAAATTCAAACTCGAATGAATTTCCTCAGAAGCCTACCCTTCTTCACCACTCAAGGAAAATAAAAGAGTAGAAATTAAAGAATAAATCCAATCAAAACAATGAACTTAATATGTTTTTATCATCCAGAACATTTTCACCCCATAACTTGGAGAGGCTTTGCCAATAACAGGTAACTCAATAAACCGCAAATGAGTGTCCTAGCGACTAAAATATTACGTAGTTCAATCATAGTAATCAAAATCAATTCCATGTCCTCGACGACCAGACCATAGCACCTCATAGAATGGAAGCCAGACCATAGCACCTCATAGAATGCCATTTATTAACACCCAAGACACCCCATATTTGATGTGAGTGTTCAATCCCAAGTATTTTTATTTTGAGGAGCATCAGAACCTCTTTTCCAGAGTTATGCACTATTTTTTATACTCATTTGAGAAGTGCAGCGACAATGCAACCTACTAAAGTAAGAGACTGGTAGACACTAGAATTCATATCAATGTCGATACCTGCTTCATCCTCCCATGAAGAGGAATCAAAGGGCATCCTTTAAGAGTAACAAGCTGACGTAGCACCGCCCCCCAATAATCAACACAAGCACATGTCATGAAATATCTGAATTTCAAGCGCATTTTGAGATGTCAGAATCAGAGACTCTTGGAAACCAATAATAACACCAGCAACATGTTTAAATAAGATAAGCTTTAAATTCAATCACATTATATACCAGCTTACATAGAATACTCCCACAAGAGCGCATTGTAACTTATTACCTCAGGCAAAAACTACGTAAGAGGATTGTCTCATCCTGAAATTTTGGAATCCACTTTATAATGACCAATTGAGCATTTGCAACAAATAAGATGGATATTGAATTTTAATTTTAATTTTGAAACACTTTGATATGGATGTCCAAGGTAAGGACATTACATCCCAAAACTTGGGATCCTAAAAGTATTCCTAGCTAGGGTTTTACCTGAGGGAGTGAACACATGATATGTTTCTGCAAGATCATATAATCTTTTGGCTTATGTACAGAACAACAAAAAATTGATCATATAATCTTTTGGCTTATTTACAGAACAACAAAAAATTTATTGGAGACCTAGCATTATGAACATGATCTTATATAATAATTTTTTTGGAGGAATTCTCAGACAAGAAGTGCACAAGCTGTGAGGGCTTTTCATCTGCTTCACATTCCAAATACTGCAAAACCAAAAGAAATAAAGTAGTTAGTAGTTAGGAAAAGGCTCTGATGATGATGATGATGATGATGGAAACGAGATATTTTCATCAAGTTCATCACCAAAGATCATAAGTAGCAGTACTGGTTAGACGGCGGGGACAAGTTTCTATGAAAGAAGAGTGAAAAATATCACATTACTATCTGCTTTGGCCCACAATAGCAAAGAGAATGAACCTCAGTGAGAGAGGTCAAGAGTTCAAAATCAGTCCCTCTTTAAAGTTACCAATCAGCTTACCAAAAAGAAATGTACTTACCGATGATACTAATAATAATAACACTAACAACAACAACAATGACAATTACAATCCACAATAGTAATAACATTGATAATATTATTAAAATCTGTCAATACAGCAATAATAAGAGCAATAAGAACGACAACAATAATAATAGTATTAGTATTATAACAACGACAACAAACATTTCAAATACATGTATAACCACAGTTTAAACCTTTGCTAGCAAAAACTACTCTAACTTAAAACAAACGAATAGTGTGCAACAGCAAATACCTCAATATGAAGTCCAAAAGGTGTCTTGGAAAATGATGCATTTGCTAAAGGAGCCAACTCACCATGTGCCTTAACCTCTGCCCGAACATTAATGCTCACAGGATTTCTCAAACCCGCTCTGGAGAGCTCTTCAACAGCCTCAGTTTGAGTTGCTGAGAAAAGGCATGTTCTTCTCAACTTTGGCAAGCGAGGCATGATGGAGGTTATTTGCTTCTGAAACCCCATATCCAAAAGCCTATCTGCCTCTCAAGAATCAATATCTATTTCATTTATCAAAGAAATGCAAGAATCATACCACGCGAATTTTAAACAACAAATATAAGTACCCCATCAAGCCAACTTCTTATTTTGAGTTTTTTTCTTTAATTATAATGTAAAAGTTGTTTCTTTAATTATAATGTAAAATAAAAAAACCTATAAAAGGAATATTCCAGAAAGCGTTGTTCAAAGAAACATTAGTAACAGCCCCGAAACCACTTTGCCCCTACATCATACAGACAAGAGCAATGATCCAATGCAACGGTTGTATCATAGTATAATGCAACGACATTTCTACAAAACCATGTTTGTGGTATTTGTATGACCTCAAATTTTGCACACACACTCTCTTCATCTCAATAATCAATCCCCCCCAAAAAACAAGTTCAATTTGAACCCTAGTTATGGTCAAAATGAGTCCCCTCCTAAAATGAATCTAGACTATTCATTTTGTGAATTTCAAGATCTTAGCCTTTACAAATTCAAAATCATTTTTTTCTTTTTTAACATTGTTCATCTAATGATAATAAAGCCATCCAAAAAAATTGAAAATGAAAAAATCCTTATAAAGCTTAGATCTAAGCATCTCACGAAAATGAATGGCCTATGTTAATTGGGCTAAAAAAATACTTTCTAGGTTGTGTTTTCAAATTTTATTTTTATTTGTGATTTTTAATTAGAATGAAAAGAGTGATATTTCAAATTTTGGATCAAACAAATGGCCACGAGATGGCTTTTTAAGGTTGTTGCATCATATTACTATACAACGGTTGTATGAAATCATTGCTCTACAGACAATTTGTACAAATTCCAAACTCAAAATATTGACAATTTTGTAGATTTTTATCCCCATTTTTTCTCTCAATTTTTTATTTCATCACGCACTTGCACAATATTTTAACAGCAAAGAAGCAAAGCTAACTATTCTATGCTATTAAAATGATGGAAAAACTTAAACTAAGTACCTCTAAGTTCTGAAAATCAAGGACATCCAAACGCTCCATGATGTCAAAAAGCGTCCCAGGTGTACCTATCAATAAATTTGCTCCCTCCTCTTCTATATTTTCGACATCCAATTTTATGTTTGAACCCCCAACAAGAAGTGCAGCCTTAAAATTTGGAAGCGTTGAACTGAAAGGCTCTGCAACATGATAAATTTCCGTTGACAACTCTCTCATTGGAGAAATAATTATCCCCAAAACCTTCGAAAAGAATAACTGAGGTCACATATTGTATCACTCTATGCAGATACCATAAAAAACATAATTTAAACCATAAGCATAGCAACATTTTGCATCAAAACTTCAGTAAAACGAAGAAATATAGACTTTAATTAACTTGAAGTAAATTCTTTACTACCAGTTCATTTGGGGCTCTAAGTAGCCATGAACAGGGCTAGCAGAATTAAAAGAACTCCAATACTTTATAACAATGACAACAAACAAACTACAAATAGTCAAACAAAAAAACCAAGAAACATCAAGTGGATTTTTTTTATATGTGAAAATGAAGTCCCATAAATTGATAGCACACTATCTATTAAAAGGCATGCTTGCAATGTTCTTTCAAGAATGAAGCATTCAACTCTTAGCAACATTCACAATTCATTGGAAGAAAATATAAAAAATAGAAAATTAAAAAAAAAAAAAAAACATCCAATCATAGAGATTGAAGGACTACAAAATAAAATCACAATAATCAGCAAAGGAAAAAAAGAAAAGAAAAATGAAGTCCCAATTGTTCCAGCATTCCAAATCCAGAAATAAGAAATTAGGGTTGGGGTTTCCAATGAATAACAAAAGAATATTGCATCCCCCAATGCTCTCTAACTCATTAAAGTTCTAAACCACAACCAAAAAACTTGAATCATCCAATGACCAGAACAAAAGCAACAAATAATCAGTGATTATTATGCTCAAAACAGTTAAGACACTTTTTTATATCAATACATATAAAGAAAAAAAAATTGAGAGAGAGAGAGAGAGAAAGAGTTAGAGAGGAGAAAGAAAGGACCTGGTGGGGCTTAGAAGGCTCATAGATCCTCCGAAGAATCTCGATGACAGGTACAATGAAAGCTAGGGTTTTTCCAGAACCAGTGGCCGCATCGACCGCGACGTCCTTGTATGAACAGAGGAGAGGGATTGTCGCCCTCTGAACTGGAATGCATAAATGGAAGCCACAGGTGTCGAGCACATCTAGGGTCTTCTTTGAGAGAGAAGGCTCCAGCTCTAAGAAATGCTGAGTGGTTAGGCATTTGTTTGCAGAGCTGTCCATGGCGGGTTACTTCAGGCGTAAACTGTGGTGCAATTTCATCTGTTTGGCAATGGGAAATTTGATAAAGGGTGACAATTAAATTAATTTTGTATTAAAGCAAACTTTTCTAACAACTATAGTTGCTTTGTATTAAACCCTTCAATAGTAACACATTTGAAGAGGAGAAAGAGGACAATGCTACAGCTTTGGACATTTTTTCTAAAACATGTCTTTGGTACAAGCACAGAGCAACATCACTAACATAATAATGATACAAACTTAATAATGATACAAGCACGCTCTTACCAGATCCTGGACAATATCATCTTTTAGTTGGATATTTAATGTCGTAAATGCTTTGAAGAGTAGGCTTTTGATGCTTTTTCGGTAAGCTTGGAAGTTTATGGTACTTGAGTTGTTGTAACTTAATATATTGAGAAACTTGCTCTGCAGCAAAACATGAGACAATGACCAGTTGGAATGCAATCCAAACCAAAAAGTTCATGAAATTTATGGCCTCTCTTGCCTATCTCAACTTGCTTCTATCATGTGAGATGCCTAATATAGCGAATGTTATGAATATATATAGATATAGGGCAAGGCGGATGGTTTTAAGAATGGGCTAGGGTTTTGGTGGTGGTACTATTGAACCTTATAATGAAGTTTCCGACTCCATTCTCATTAAGTGGTAAGGGTTCAAATCCCCACTGATATTTGCTAACCCAAAAAAAACAGAACGTGTGGCTAGTCTCGGATGGATAAAAAGATATAGAAGACTGCGAGGGGTAGACGCATGGAAGATGCTTGGTTGTCCATGTATGAAAAGGAGAGAGTGAGGTCTCTGGATAGAGAGAATGAGGGATGGAAGAGATGGGAAGTTGTAGACCTAACATTGTTGGAATTTAGTGCACCAAGGATTATGGCTTGTGGAATTGGCAGTACAAGAGGGCTTGAGGAATCCAATACCTCAATGATGGAATCAATACCACCAAAGGCTTGAAGAATAAACTTTTAGTGTGAGTGATCTTGGGATTTTGGTAATTTGCAGTTTGTTTTTTTCGGATTTCATTAGCTGGGATTAGTGCATCGATTTTGGAATTGGTCGAACTGAATATTTTGAGCAACGTGACTTGATATGTCACTACAAAGAAATGTGGAATCATCTTTGTTGCATATATTTGCAGTCAAACAAATCGAGATACTTTAATTGTTTCAAGAAATTATTCTTTGAAACAAAAAAATATATATCTTGATGGGTATTCACCAAACAATCTTAAATTTATAGAGGCTGATACTTTGGCCTAGATGGGGAGGCCAAAACAATTTTTACAGCAAATCAGAGAGAGAAAACACATCACGTGGATATGTGCTGTGTACAGAAACAAAAGCTACTCTTAAAAGAAGCAAAATTATTATTCCGTACACTTCTCAAAAACGTTTATGGACAAATCTTCAAGATAATGAAACAGAGGTTTCACTAGCTTGAAAAATCTACCCGACTCTACCGAGGCCATAGTTAGCAAATCACCGGCATTTTTATGGAAACAGTTTAAACGGTGACTTTTTGAAAAGATCGTGGAAAATCGCGTAGTTTTCATAAAAATGTTTAACACACTGCTTTTTTTCATAATAGGATTTAGATCAAGCCAAAAAATCGTATCTTTTTTTACCTATAATTTTTTTTTGAAAGATGTATTTTTTTTCTTGTTTTGTGTATTGCAGGCTTGCAACCATTACTATTTTCATGCTTTTGAAAAAAAATTATTATTTTAAAAAATCTAAAGTATAAATTTTTATCCCCACTGTGTTCTTTAAAGCCACAGTTACATTTTGAAGGTATGAATTTTTTTTTTCCCTTTTTTTTTAAAACTTAAACAAATAGATGCAGATTTCAATTGTTATTATGGAAAATCATTGTGTAAATGAAATACTATTTATAGCAAATCATTTGTAAAGTAAATCATTGTGTAAAGAAAATCATATCTGTGATTATTTGTGATAATTGTTTTTATGAAAATATTGTTTATGGCACAAGTTAGAGCTCAAAACATAGTCTTTTACTAATGAATGAGAAGCAGAGAATGTGACTACAGGACCAAGTAATCAATATTTTGTTTATGATTATGTGATAACAAAGATAATCATTGTGTAAAGAAAATTATATACATACAGCTTTCCGTGATTATTTGTGATAATTGCTTTTATGAAAATACTATTTATGTCATAAATTAGAGCTCTAAACATAGTCTTTTACTAATGAAAGAGAAGCAGAGAGTGTGACTACAGGAACAAATAATCAATATTTTGTTTTTATTATGCAATAACAAAGATAAACAATAGGGAAAGCTTTCTGTGTTCCCCTAAAACATAGAAGTTCTATGACCTTTTATCCAACCGTCCATTTTTGAATGGAGGGCTAAGATTGCCCCCATCACAATGTCACGTATCTACACTGTTTTTTTTTTAATTTTTTTTCTATAAATTGTTTTGACACCAAATTTTGGACGCCCATTCCTATATTAAAACGAAAAAATATTTTCAATAAAATAAGATAACCAAAATACCCTTAAAAGTTTCAAGGGGTATTTTGTCACTATTTTTTATCGAAAAATTATTGTTAATATTTTTTATAAATGCGCCCCAATGATAAGATGCCACATACCAAATTTCATATTCAAAAAAATTGTTTTAAAAAAACTAAAAATAAAATACTTTGAGATTTCGGATCTAAGATCAAACGATGAGTGGCTCTCTTGATAAAAAAATAGACGGCTGGATGGTAGTGGAACATAGAACTTCTATGTTGTAAGGGAAACATAGAAAATTTTCCCTAACCAATATAGTGTAAACTGTAAACTTACTGGAGCAAGTAATTGTACATATAGGATTAGTTACCTAACCTAATCCTTGCTATTTCCCCAAGAAAATGAAAACCCCTCCTTTTCTCTCTCTAAAAGTCAGGTAGGGCCTCTTCACAAATCAGTATAGTTAAGGCTTTCTCTCAAACAACATATCAAATCAGAGAGAAAAACCTCCTTCAAACTATCCCAAATCCGCATCCCATCTTCTTTCTCTCTCTCTAAAAATCAGATTTGTGAAGCCGATGACATCTTCCTCCTTCCATCTTCTCTCTATAAACCCTAATGGCTATGAGCCCAGCCCTATTTTCTTTACTTCATTCTTCTCTCTCTAAACCGTAAATACATATGTAAAATTCAAATTTCTACGAGCCTCTTTTCAATTAAATAAATTTATAAAACTTTAATTATAGTTATGGATAGTCACCATACTATAGTTAAATCATTGTAAAGAGAAAACAAACGACATGTTTTTTTTGGTATATGTGACTATTAAGTATTTAATGAATAAATTTATATAGTATATTTATCACCATACCATAGTTAAAGTATTTAATTAATAAATTTATATAGTATATTTCTTAAAGTATTTAATAGGTAGATTTATATGATACATATTTTTTGGTATATAGTAGTTAATTTTGTATTTAATGTTAGATGATTGGATGAGAGTCACGCGGCATCTAAATTTATTTATTTAATTATATTAGACTAGTAAAGTTTTTATGGATGAATTAGCTATGGCTTTGACATAATTTTTATTTTTTAGAATTTCAAATTTTCTAATATTATAAATTTATCTGATTTTTTTACTCCGATTTTTTGAGCCTACTCCGATATATTAGTGATATCTTTATATGAAGTATTTTTGCGGATCCGTATTTTTCACCCGATTTTTTCATCCGACTCTTTAAAATAAAAACGATTTATTTCCGATTTTATGATGAGCCGATTTATTGATTGTCCCAGACTTGCTAACTATGACCCAGACAAACTAACATGTTTATACCCTAACAATCTAAAAAAAAAACAAAAAAACAAAAAACAATACTTCAAACAAAGATAGGCAACATATGCTCAAAGATATTGAACCAAAAACAACAACATATACTCAAAATATTGAATTAAATCATCCATGAAATATGAGCAATATGACCTTATGATCTTAACTTAAACAATAATCAATTAAAATGTCAAGAAAACACAGTCAAACAATGATCTAAATGAGGGTAAATGACATGGATCTGGGACTGATACAACAGGGTAAAAAATACAATTCAAAGGGTAAGAAAATGCAATGAATCCCCAATTACAAACGTACTTGTATGCAGAGATATTGAACAAGCCAAGCTTTTGTGTATATCTCTAAAAAAATATACAAAGCCTTGTAAAAATTAAAAAAGAGCTAATGGGGAACAGTAAGAGAGAGAGCCAAGTAAAACCCTAAAGAATGAGAGAGACGGGGCTTGGAGAAAGAGGGATGCGTATAATTAGAGAGAAAATGGGAGGGAGAAGAGATCGTGGGCTTAGAGAGAAAGAGTTTGTGGTGTGAGAGACGGCTTAGGGAGCAGAGGCCGTCTCCTGGTTAGATTGAGAATGGGAGGGAGAAGAGATCGTAGGCTTAGAGAGAGAGTGTGTGTAGTATGAGGAAGAGTGCTTGGAGAGAGAGGGACCATGGCCTGAAGGAGTGGTTACATGGTTAGAGAGAGAGCACGGGCTGTGGCATGAAAGAGTGCGTTAGAGAGAGAGAGAGAATTTTTAGGTTATAAAATTATAAAACAAGTGAGTGACAGAGTTTTTGCGGCGTGGGAAAGACACCGTCGAAATGTAAAAAATCAAATTTTTTTTCTATTTTTTAGGAAATGGGATCATGAAAAAGTAACTCACATTTTTTATTTCCTGATTTTAGATATCCTAGTCTTTAAACAATCCAAACAATAGATTTAGGTAATATCCAAGATATTATAAATCTATGTTCCCAAACATGCCCCTAAAAAAAATGGAAATCCAAAAATAATTAGGATTATTTGATATATCTCTTGATCTTTTGAGATATATGTAACATCTTGTAATAATCCTGAAAAAAAAAAATTTTAAAAAAAAACTACTAATAATAATAATAATAATAATAGTTTTAATAAAATAAATACGATAAAAATAAATAAATAAATTAAATAAAATAAAATACATAATGAAATATTTAAAACGATAATTCATGATGGCAAAATACACAACAGGGACCATTTTTCTCTTACGCAAAAATTACCTCTCAATTTAAATATGGACCCAGGCTTCTTGGATATTTGATTAATAATTCAAAGTTACTATTTTTCAAATAGTTTTTTTTGCTAGTTCATTCCTTTAAGGTGGACCTTTGGTCCATCAGCTCTTTTATCATAATTGTATGCAAGCGTCCAAAACTTTTCTTCTTGCCAGCGTAAGTAAAGCTGACGTGCCTCCACAAGATGCTGCTTAATTGTAATATTGTGTGGCGGCAATACCATATATTGCAGTTAACCCTCTATTGACACACTTAAATGATGTGTGACGTTTTGCATCATGCGTGTTAAGCCATGTATGCTTTATAAAAGAAGTTGTTCTTTGATCTAAAGAGTATCATTGAAAAGCCTTTTGGGCAATGGCTTAAAAACCGGATCAGTGACTGGGATCGAGCTTTCCAAAAGCCGATCTGGATCGGCGAATCGGCGATCCGGATCGGAATCGGGTGAATCGGTCAGAATAAAGCTTTAAAAAAATCCGAAAAAATTATTAAAATTCATTATAAATATTGTTTTCTAGGAATTCAATAAAAAAATGAGGGTACTCCATTAAGAATTTTCATGTTTTTGAATGAATATGCGAATATTGATATGTTCTTCCCCTGTATGAACCGCCATTCAACATTTAATTTACATCACACAAAAGGATAAACATAGAATTATCATGGAATAAGTATATCAACATACATGGACTACAATAAAGCATAAAATTAGTAACATACGATCTAAAAATAAAATGATAGACGACGTTGTTGTTCTTCTTGGTCACGCTGGTGCCATTGATTGAATTCGTTTGACAATTCATTGATTCGATCTAAAAACGAATCATCGATATTAGCGGGCGTCTGACTATTTTCAAATCCCTGAGTGTTAGTGTTTTGTTGTGTTCCCAATCCAAAATCCCCGAAGCTTGTCCATCCTTCATGCTCACCTGCACTGTCGTGCTCATCCCTACACTGTTGCTGTTGGGACTCGATATGTGAATAATATGGCGGGGATAGGGTGGCCTCAGAATCATCATCTCTCTCATTTTCTCTTAGACCCCCTTCCCACTCTCCCTCATTAGGTGCAATATCACCGACATATTGTGGATACATTGGCTGGCTGCTTCCTCTTTCATGCCGCTCATCACTTTCTTCAATATCTTCATCACCGATAGCCTCAAGGAACGCTCTCTTGTGCAACACTGGCTCCTCCTCTTCTACTACCCATCGGTCTGCTGTGTCTGTGACAAATATTGTGTCTAAGTCTATCGGCCCATAGTCTTCAAGCTTCCTTCTTATTTGTCGCTCTCTAAGGTTTAAATTATAATGAACGTAGACTAGTTTATGAAGCTTCTCAGAAGCGAGTCGATTCCTCCTAGTAGTGTGCAACCATTGGAACGTACTCCAGTTGCGCTCACAGCCAGTAGCAGAACATGTCTGGGAGAGCACCTTGATTGCTATCCTCTTTAGGTGAGGTGCATCAGTACCATATATCTCCCACCATTCAGCTGGATTAAAATGTAAAAAGCATTGTAAGGGCAAGAACAATTCATAAGATTAAATATATGAATAAACAAAATATTAGCGAGGGGATAACCTGGATCCACCATAGTTCGAGAATTTCTGGCAAGTCTAGTTCCGAATGATCCTATAGCATCCCTATACATAGCAAGCTAAAACAAATATATTACGTTTTAGTGCATTATTCCTCACAAATATAACAACTCAATGAAGTTCTTACCCAAACATTAAATAATACCTCTTGTATTGCTGCTACTTGGTTTCGATGGCTTCTCTCCAACCTTGCAATAATGTATCTGACCCCTTCCATAATCTTGTGGGGTTGTTCAGGTGTCAAATAGAAAAATTTTGGGTTGAAGTAGTAACCTAAAAAATATATAGGTAGAAAAATGTCATTTACAATTTCATAAAAAAATGATTTAAACTGAAACATTGTAATGATATAAATATATATTTACCAGCATAATGTATTGGACGTCCGAATTTGGTGTTCCACCTCTTTTCTATAATCTCGATCACTTTGCTAGCAAAATTACACTTCTCCCCAATAGTTGATTTCGCCCTCTCAATACCTTCATAAAGGATACCCATGGTAGCTTTCTTATCAGCATCCACCATTTTTAACACCGTGACCAAAGGGGCAGTGGCCTCTACAACACTGGAACATCGAGACCAGAACAGCCTATTTGAGATTATGTTGTCCACTTTTATACTGGTACTGGACTTCGAGAGGCGGTCATTTAACCACTCTTCACAAGTAAACAATCTCTTTAATGCACCTTCAGATTGTCGAATGGAGTCCACAGCTAAGTAATCGGTCGCAAAGCGGGTTATGGCAGGCCTGATTATCTCTTTTTTCTTAGAGTGTTCTCTAAACAGATATAATATTTTCGAGTGGTTGTATATAAATCTCGACACCAACCTTGCTTCATCTAGAGTCTCCTTCACAATTTTGATCTCACCGATTTCCTCTAACATAAGATCGATGCTGTGTGCAGCACACGGGGTCCATACTAGATGCTTCCTCTTATCCATCAACTTGCTGCCCGTAGAAACACATGCACGCGCATTGTCCGTAATAAACTGGACTACATGCTTATCCCCCACCTCCTCCACTATCTGATCATATAGTCGTACGTAGAAGTTTACATCCTTCTTCGTCCCTGATACGTCTTTGCTAGACAAAAAAGCTGTACCTTTTGGGGAATAGGCCAAGAAGTTTAAAAACTCCTTTTTGCTAACTTTATTCAACCAACCATCACTCATGAGAGTAATTCCTGTCATTGGCCAACTCTGTTTATATTCTTCAATCCACTTTTTAACTTCCTCTACCTCTTCCTCTAATATTGGCCCACTGAGCTCATATGCCGTCGGGGGTTTTACCCCTGGCCCGGCTCTCTGGATTGCACTAACCATAGGTGGAAAATATGGGCTATTGGCTGCATCAAAGGGAATCCCTTTATCGTAGAACCATTTACCAACATATCTCCCTAACATGTTTCTTGTACCTTTAACCATGCCTTTTAGGGTCATCTGTTGTGACTTAGGCTTTGAGAGAAATGGGTCTTTACGACCATGACCTGCAATACTGGCACTCCCAGGTAACTTAGAAACAATTTCTTCAACAACTGATTCTTCTTGATACATATTGCCACCAACCCCTCCATACATATTTGAGCTGGGCCCGCCATACATGCTCGAGCTGGACCCGCCATGCATATCTGAACTAGGCCCACCATGCATATCGGAGCTAAGCCCACCATGCATGTCTGAGCTAGACCCACTAGGCATTCTAAACCCACATTCCCTCTGATATTGTTCATGTAAACTCAATCTTGTGGCCATGTCCAACTCATTATTATATTGCTCTTCTAGGTCATAATTATATTGCTCTTCTGTATCATTCCTGCTTGATGGTGTATATAAGCTAGCTATCTCCTCATTCATCCTATGTTTGGCAATTTTTTTACCTTTGCTAGCATTAAGAATTGCCACCATCTGTTTTTTTACATTACTAGGGACACTAGTGCATGCAGAAACTTCTCCCTTAACCCCTGCCAAGTGTTGCTTGAACCTATGTACCCCACTACTTATCACTCTTTGACAGTAATTACAAATAATTTTGTCTTTCTTGTTGGGATCAAGTCTGACCCCATGTTGCCATGCAGGGTCTTCTGTAGATCTTGACATGATTCAACTGTTTTAAGATGTAAAAAGTTTAAATTAACCTGACAGTTCAAAAAGAAAAATAATCACCATATGTAGTGATAATATGTTGCGGTAGTTCATGTAGTCATATTCGTTGTTATTTGTTATTGCAAAATACCTTTTTTGACAATAATATTTTCGTACATATCAATTACAAACATTTAGAATAATACAAAATGCAAGCTCCAAACATGGCTACAACTCAATTATCAAGAACATACATTTTTTGCATTAAAAACTTAATAATAAAAACAATTCTTCAAAGAGCCGGCTAACATCAGTCATTCCAACTAAAAAATCCATGAACAACAGATAAAAAAAATACAGTTTTGTATTGAAAATATAATAACATGCATTTTTTTGCATAAATAATCCATCAACATACAATTTTTTCAACAAAAACTTTAACAATAAAAATTTAAAATATGGTTTAATACCTCATGATAATTAAAACCTTGTCACGATTTTCACATTTTTTCGGAAAATCATCAATTTTCAAAAAATTCGATCTTGAAAAAAAAAAAAAAAAATTTACAGCAAACTCAAACAATAAAAATTAAAAATTGGGTTTAAATGTTTAATACATCATGATAATCAAAACTTTATCACGATTTTCACATCTTTTCAAAAAATCATCATTTTTCAAAAAATTCGATCATGGATAAAAAGAAATAAAAAAAAAAAAGTACAGCAAATTTTCAAAAAATTCGATCATGGATTAAAAAAAAAAATTAACAAATTTTCAAAAAGTTCGATCATGGATTAAAAAAAAAAAATCATAAATTTTCTAAAAATTCGATCATGGATTACAAAAAATTCGATCATGGATTACATAAAATTCGATCATGGATTACATAAAATTCGATCATGGATTACATAAAATTCGATCATGGATTACAAAAAAAAAAAAAAACATAAAAAAACAAAAAATTTGATCGTGGATTACAAGAACAGAAAAAAACAATTCGATCATGGATTACAAAAAATTCAATCATGGGTTACAAAAAAAAAAAAAACACAAAAAATTCGATCATGGATTACAAGTAAAAAAAACAAACATTTCGATCATGGATTACAAAAAAGTCGATCATGGATTACAGAAATGTCTATCATGGATTACAAAAAATTCGATCATGGATTACATAAAATTCGATCATGGATTACAAAAAAGTCGATCATGGATTACAGAAAATTCTATCATGGATTACAAAAAATTCGTTCATGGATTACATAAAATTCGATCATGCATTACAAAAAACAAAAACAAAAAATTCGATCGTGGATTACAAAAAAAGAAAAAAACAATTACATCATGGATAACAAAAAATTCAATCATAGATTACAAAAAATTCAATCATAGATTACAAAAAATTCTATCATGGGTTACAAAAATAAAAAATAAAAAATAAAATTCGATCATGGATTACAAGAAAAAAAAACAAACATTTTGATCATGGATTACAAAAAATTCGATCATAGATTACAAAAAATTCTATCATGGGCTACACAAAAAAAAAAAAAAAAAAAAATTTGTTCTTCACAGAGTCGTTTTACATAAGCGATTTTAACTCAAAAATTCACCTCCAAGTGAATAAATTACATCCAATTGACTATATTTTCTGATAAACAACAATATAAGGAATCAAAAACCTAAATTTTTAACACATTATTTCTAATATATCATGAAAACAAAATCAAAAGGCGGAAAAAAAAAAAAAAAAACAGCGGAATTAGGTTCCGCAGACATCTCACTGTTCATATCAAATTTCTTGCTGTAATTGACCAGATTACGTAAAATTGAAAATTTTAAATCATACTAGACACAATAAAGATTAAAAACCCTAATTATTGAACTCATTTTGTTCAAAATATGCCGTGAAATAAATCAAATGGCGGAAAAAAAAAAAAAACCCAAAGTTCTTACCTGTTTTTGTGAACCGAAGCCTTCAATCTCCAAAAAACTCTGTTTTTCTCAACGATTATCACAAATTAGTAACAAAAGCTTTTGATTCATAGCTTTAAGATCAATATGCCTACAAATTTTGAAAGACTCATGCCCTATTTGGCATGAAATTTCAGAAATGGCGGAAACCCTAAACCTCGAAGTTTTCTTGATCCAAAAACAACCAATTTTTCCACCATTTAATCCTTGAAAAAGCTGAATAAAGCTGTTTATAGCCTGCAAAACAGATCACATGCCGAAAAAAAACAAAAAAAATGATCAAAAAATGACAAATTTGAAAAAATCCGTGAAGAACACTGTGCAACCAGTGTTCTTCACGGACTCGCCGATTCCGCACAGTGAATCGGCGAGTCACTGTGCGGAATCGTCCGGTTCTCTCTAGAACCGGACGATTCCCGGTTTTTGAACCGATCCGGTACCCTTTTCGTGAATTTCGAGTCGAACCGGGAGAGTCCGGTTCGACTCGGCGATTTTTAAAACGCTGCTTTCGGGTATCGTACTCTCTCTCCCATTTAATCCTCTATCAGTTCAAGATTTATTGTGACGGCCTAATTATCTCTCATATGTGATAGTTGAAAACCTCGTGTGCCTCAACCCAAGCCATTTTTATTTTCTTTTGTTCAAATCCACAGCTTTACTTCCTCTCAGGTCTTTACCCATGGTGCTCTCACCGCTCTTCTCTCTCTAGCCGAATTTTATCGAAGTTCCCTCTTAAATATTTTATGTAAGTGACATCGTCTTCCTGAAAAATAGTTTGTTTTTAATAAATAATGATATTTCCGTCAAGGATCTTTATTTTATAATTTTTGTGTGTAAGTGACATCGTCTTCTTAAAAAATAGTTTGTTTTTAATAAATAGTGATATTTCTGTCCAGGATCTTTATTTTATAAGTTTTGTGTATAAGTGACATCATCTTCTTGAAAAATAGTCTGTTTTTAATAAATATTGATATTTCCGTCCAGGATTTTTATTTTATAAGTTTTGTGTGTAAGTGACTTCATTGTCTTGAAAAATAATCCGTTCTTTTTAAAAATGAAATGAAATAATTATTTCTGCTTATTATCATGAATTTTAGGTACGATAAATTTTATGCGCAAGTGATCTCATTATCTTGAAAAATAATCTTTTTAATAAAATTATTAGAAATAAATGTGATATTTTTGCTGTTAGTAAAATTGTAAGATTTTTTTTTACTATTTTTTAATATTTAGACATTGTAAATTTCATGTGTAAATGACTCCCTTATTATTTAAAAATTGATATTTTTGCAATTGATTATAGCATTGTCATGAAATGTTTATTTGTGAATTGATATCCTATAAATTGTGATGATTCCGTATTCTTGAATTTCTGTAAGAGTTTTTCTATACATATTAAATTGGCAATTATGCTAGAATGTCTTTACGAACTGCTACCTTTCTAAATTTGAGCCCAAAATATTTGATTGGTTATTTTAGAAATGTTATTGAAAGTGACTGTTATTAATGGTTTCAGTGAAATTCATATTAATGATTTCAGTGATATGTTGAGTACATGATATTGCTGCTTTCGGATGTTTAAAGAGATTTAGAAATATTTTAAGTATGTAAGTGGACTCATCCCGTTCGCTAGTGAGGTATAAGTGGACCTATCCGGGACGTCAGTAGGGATTAAGTTGACTCATCCGGTACGCCGGTGAGAAATAAGTGGACCTGCAGGGATTAAGTGGACCTATCTGGGGGGCCGATAGGGATTAAGTGGACCCATCAGGACGCTGATGGGGTATATAGGTGACCTACTTGGGACGCCAGTAGGGTATTTTGTGAAATCCTTTGAATTATGCACTGCCATTAAAATGTTATATGCATTTCAATTATTCAGATTATACTTAATTATGTATTTTTTAAAGTGAAATTGTTAATGCATTTCTGTTAATAGATCTCCTATTTGAAAAGGTTGATATCTTTCAATCATGATTATTTTTAAGATTATGATGATCACTTACTGAGTAGCCAAACTCATCAAACTATGGTAAACTTTTTCAGGATAACTGCGGTTTCATTTTGAGTGCCCATCAAGATCCACTCTGGAAGATATTGTAGTTGTGCCTAAGCTTTCATTTGTTACCTTATAAGTATTATCCACTGTAAATTTGTCTTATCAAGAGTGTATATATGTTTTGACTGTCATATCTCAGGAATATCTGTATTGTAAATTCTTGGGGTGTGACACATCTATAAGAAGTTTCTTATTTAATATGAATTATTAGTCTTATATATATGGGATGAAAGTACAGAGAATTTATCTGTCCAATTTGGGTTACCATATGGCAATGGTAATTCCTCTAGAGAGAGGGAGGGGCAAAGATGGTGTTTCGTAGACTCCTCAAGATTGAGAGGCTTGCTTCTTTCCCCTTCAATGAATTTCTAAAAAGAAAAAAAGGCTACTTCAAACAAAATATTAATTATGAATGTCTCAGTTAAGAAAAAGTGGAAATCTTGGATTTGTGTGCATATCAAAATTGATTATCTCGTCGCAGTTTAAATTTTAGTTAGACTTTTCCCTATGGAGAGTAAAATTCCAGTATAGGAATGATTTAATGATTTCCAATATTTTGAAGAAATTTATATTGTGTCATACCTAAAATCTATTGATTATTGATGTTTTATTGGTACGCTCAAAATTGAGAGGCTTGTTTATTGGAAAGAAGAGACTCTCATCGAGATTTTTGGTCGTTCCCCTTTTAGTTAAAAAGAAACTCAGTTTATCGTTGCTCTCGCGTCTCTATCTGGTGTTATCGGTAATAGTTGCCAAAAATAAAGAGAATGAAGGGAGAGTGGTTTAAAAAGGTTTACTCGACTTGCGTTTTTGTCAAGGTTTAGAGAGGTAACTCTATGTTCCAAAATATTTGATATAATTTTCATTGGTATAGTGGATTTATGTTTGACGTGCCCGTGGATGCAACCCTTTTGGGACAAACCACATAAATATTTGTGTTATGTGTTTCATGATTTATTTATCGTATTTTATTTGCTAAAAATTAACCCGTCGGGTTTGGAGCTTTCATGCACAACAAGTGGTATCAGAGCCCCGGTTTGGGGTTTTCGGTATGGTAGTAAAAGTTTCGAATACAATATTCTAGGTGGAGAAATTTTATGGAAAACACTATTTTTCAGCAAGAATCATGAAAATTTTTATTTGGCAAAATATGAAGAATTTATGAAGCTATCAAGGTGGACATTGTTGGATTTGGTGCGATCCAAAATCAACAGATAAATAAATTCCATATTGTGTGGGATTGAGATATTCTCATATTACGTGGGATTGAGATTGATATTGATAAGGTTCCTGAGGGAAATAGAAATAAAAAAAGGATTATGACGCTTTAATATATATTTTGGTCTTTTGAAATATATGTAACATCTATAATAAGTTTCCTATTTATAAGGATTTCTACCTTTTATATATATATATATATATATATATATATATATATATATATATATATATATATATATGAGATGAAAGTGTAGAGAATTTATGTGCCTAATTTGGGTCATGATATGGTGACGGTAATTCGTCTAGATAGAGAGGGGGGCAAGGCCTATTGTATATATGATGCAAGGTTTCCTCTTAGAGATAAGATAACTTCATGTGGAAAGAAACATTGTAATGGTACCTCTTGTAGACTCTTAAAAATTAAGAGCCTTGTTTATGGGAGAGAAGCGGTTCTCATGGAGATTTTGGGTTGTTCCCCTTTTAGCTAGAGAGAAACTCAGTTGAGAGACTTGTTTATTGGAAAACAAGATTCCCATGGAGATTTGGATTGTTCTCCTTTTAAGAAAAGGAAGTAGAGTGATTTACTTTAGTTTTTGTCGAGGATTAGAGAGATAACTTTATGTTAAAAAATATTGGTATAATGTTTCAAAATACTTGTTGTAACTTTCATTTGTGTAGTAATTTTTTGTTTGCCAAGCCCGTGGATGTAGCCATTTATTTGTCAAAAGTCAACCCGTCGGATTTAGAGCTTCCGCGCACAACACCAGCCACTCCCCCATGTACAACCCAAGTCGGATTATACCCAATCCCTCCACCACCACTACTCCCCATGCACAACCGGCAATCACCTCCTGCCAATCGGCTGCACCACCGGCAAAGGCGAGCCCTGCCCCTGCCCGACCACCATGGCGCCGTGAGGCTCCACCTGTTGTTGTTGACAAAGTGCTAAACAGCACACTAACTCGTATCTTTCCAGCAATCGATCTGTTTTTGGAGATCCTGGATAATTCCCATTCAACCATGCATCGGGTAGTTGTCTCTAGTCGTTTGCGTCGTACATGATGGATTTTATGGGCTGTGTCGATTTTGAGAATGTTGCTTACGCCGAAGAAAAGCGATGAGCATTTTGGAACTCTGGAACTGTTTTGATTGATCGAGTGGGAAATAAGGGGCCGGATGAAAGTGCCCTGCTACTTGCATGGTGCTCATGCTTGTTCCAACTAATAATGGTTTCTTCGGTTGGATTTGGTGGAAGCTTCTGTCTTCCAATCTCACTTGTGCCACAGAGGCAATTTACCCTAACCAATTTTTTTTTCTCACTTTTTACTTCGAAGTTAACAAATACCCCCTAGTCATAGAAAAAAAACAAAATGAAAATCAAGATAGCCTTTGGAAAGCACGTGGTCTAGCACAAAATAGGGGCGGTCCGGCATTTTGCTTATAAAAAGCATGCAGATCGGCTAAAAATAAGGATGGTCCGGCACTTTAGACATGCAGTCCAACACAAAATAGGACAGTCCGGTACTATAGGCATTTTCGTCAAAAAAAAATTGAATTTTTTGACTTGGGGGTATTTGTAGAAAAAAGTGTGCAAAGAAAGTTTGGTTGAAGGTACTGAGTGTTTTTTTTTTTTTTTTTGAGATTCTTACCTATCGTTAATGAGTTCGATTCCTTTTTCTCATGGATATTCGTTCTTTTCTCTCCTTTTTTTATCTCTGCTATTAAATTCTCTCACTTTCCCAAATATTACTTCGTTTAGTTTCTCTTTTTTTTTTGTTTTTTTGTTTAAGCCTGACTTCTATTACTTTCCCAGATATTACTTTGTTTAGTTTTTTTCTCTAGTGTGCAGTTTTATCTTTCATTTCTTTCCCCCCATCCACTTTCCAGAAAATGCTTGTCGGAAAATGAATATAGCTACTAAAATAATTAATGGAATTCATAAAATCTCAAATAGACTCTTATCAAAATTATTAAATAAAGATACTATATATGAATTCAAGCAAAAGCAAAATAACTATAAATCCAAATACAATAAAATACTGTATAGTAGGATCTAAGAAAATATAGACTAGGTTCTAAGAAAATATAGGCTTGGGTTACCTGGCTAACCAACCCGCTCATGCATTTGAACAAGAACAAAAAATAATAATAAATTTTAAATAGCAGCCAATAAAAAATTACACACGAATATAATAAAAAATAAAAAGTTACAATATTAAAAAAATAAAAAAATGCACAATATAATCACAATAAAAAGTTTATAGAGAAAATATTAAAATTAGTCTTTAATCTCCTCCGGTGCCCTATTTGCTCCTATGTACCGTACTTAGCCTTCTACTCTACCTATTAACGGCTTTTTGTAGTTTTCGAAATTGTTCTCATAGAAGTTACGTAAAAGGGAAACACATGAGAGGTATTTAAAGAAGAGAAAATGAAATAAAAACTGATCATAATCAAAGCATATGTTATTGGAAACGTTGAACGCATGGCTAGTTGTGCTTTGTTAAATTTTAATTCTAATATATTTTTTAGATTTTTTCTATTTTTTATTTTTAAATTTTTTTTTGGTGCCCCTTCCCAGATTTACAATTTTCCATTTTTTAGAAAATTTGAAAATACTTCCAATCACAAATGCATTATATTTAGTGTTTTTAATTCAAATATATTCTTTCTATTTTTTAGATTTTTTAAATTGTTTTGGTGCCCCTACTTAGTTTTACATTTTTCCATGTTTTTAGAAATTTTGAAAATACTTCCAATCACAAAATGCATTATATTTAAAATCTATAGTTTTTGCAAATTTTTAACCACAATTTAGTTGTGCTTTATTAAATTTTAATTCGAATATATTAAATTTTTTTGGTGCCCCTTCCCATTTTTTTAAATCGTTTAGGAGTTACTTTTTTTAATATGCTAGTAGGGTGCTTTGATAATGGAAATGGAAACCACAATGTAGTAACTAAGGTACGAGTGCTCTACCACAACGATCGAGAGCCTTTTCCCTTAAGTATTTCAGAATAAAAAAAAAAAAAAAAGGTCACTTTGCCTTTACTCTCTTGATGAACGGACTTAATTCGGAGACTTCTTTTTGGATATGAAATTTTTGGATCCACATTATAGTCACCAAGTATTTTCAAGAAAAAAAGTTGAGATTTGGAGTTTCATCGCCGTCCAATCAATGGATACTGGTGATTGAGAGTAGTTGGATCCACCAAAATATGAGATCAAGCGAGTCGTATTTCCGACCCTCTCTCCATCACAACCATCCGTCGATTGGCTGCTCACAGGCATTTTAGAACGTAGATTTTCTGGTGGACCATGGTACACTTTTATATACCACATTGTACGTTATCACCATTTTATCGCCGTTATTTTGCATTTAACGCCCGCCAGTTTCAAACCACACGTATTACATATAACGAGAAAACATAGCCGTTACGGATCTCTTTTTTGCAAAGCCTCCCCCTGCTCACTGTTGCTTTATGCTCTCTCTCTAAGACTTTCTCTCTGTCCTCTTTTCAATGCTTCACCCTGTATTAAGTGCCCCCAAGTTTTTGCTATCGCCATGAACTTTGCTTTCTCTTCTTCCTGATGCTTACCCCGATTAAGCCCCTGCATTGCTCGTCGATTTCTCGCGTTCTCTTACTCTTCTCATTCGATTCCTTTTGTTCTCTCTCCTCTTCAAAACCAAATCACAAATTTAAATTTTATTCAGTAGCTCCTCAAATTCTCACTGAAACCAACCGATGGTCCTCTTCGAACCGTGCCTCTCATGGCTTCTATTCATCGCTCCTCCAAGACTGTGTGTACCAAAAGGCTATTAAACCAGGTAAACAGATCCATGCCCGCTTGCTCCAAATGGGCTTTGGGTATGACCCCATTTTGGCCACAAAATTAGTGAATTTGTATGCTATTTATTGTGATTCTTTACCTTTTGCCCGCAAACTGTTTGATAAAATCCCGAAAAGAAACATCTTCTTATGGAATGTGTTGATCAGGGGCTATGCTTGGAATGGGCCATTAGAAGAGGCTCTGAACCTCTATTACGATTTGCTAAAATTGGGTTTAAAGCCTGATAATTTCACCTTACCATTTGTACTGAAGGCTTGTTCAGGCCTCACGGCTGTTAAAGCTGGCGAAGAAATCCATGAACATGCTATCATGATTGGTTGGGCCTCCGATATATTCGTCGGAGCTGCCTTGATAGACATGTATGCCAAATGTGGCATTGTTCGTAAATCTAGAGAAGTGTTTGATAGCATGCACAAAAGGGATGTGGTGGTTTGGAATTCCATGATAGCGGCTTATGGTCAAAATGGTTACCCCTTGGGAGCCTTAAACCTATGTCGAGAGATGGCAGCTAGTGGGGTTCGGATGGTTACGGTCGCAACACTTGTCACAATCCTATCTGCCTCAGCGAGCCATGGGGCCATGGGCATGGGACGTGAGATCCATGGCCATGCATGGCGCCATGGGTTTGATGGCCAAGATAAGGTGAGAACGGCTCTTATTGATATGTATGCTAAATGTGGCTTGGTTAGAGTGGCTCGAAGGCTTTTCGATGGGTTATCAGAGAAGAGAGTCATATCATGGAATGCGATGATAGCCGGCTATGGCATGCATGGCCATGTATGTGAAGCCATGGCCATGTTTGATGAGATGAAGAAATCAGCGGCTGAACCCGACCATGTAACGTTTGTTGGGGTTTTATCGGCTTGTAGCCATGGTGGCATGATCAATGAGGGGCAAGGGATTTACGATTCTATGACTAGGGACTATGGTATCGAGCCAAGAGTTGAGCATTACACTTGCATGATCTCTCTCCTCGGCCACTCGGGTCGATTGCAAGAGGCTACGGATCTCATTTTAGGAATGCCTGTTAAGCCTGATTCAGGCATTTGGGGTGCTTTGCTTTCTTCTTGTAAGCTACATAACAATGTGGTTTTAGGTGAATTAGCATTAGAAAAGCTGATCGAGCTTGAACCCGATGATGCAGGAAACTATGTTCTTCTGTCTAACTTATATGCTCAAACCGGGAATTGGGAGGGTGTGGCGAAGATGAGATTGTTAATGAAAGAGAAAGGGTTGAAGAAGAGCATTGCTTGTAGTTGGATAGAGTTTAAGGGCAAGGTCCATGCTTTTCTAGCTGGTGATATATCTCACCCCAAGTCTGATGAGATCTATATGGAGCTTGAAACACTGGGGGGTCTCATGAAACAGTTAGGTTATGTTGTGGACACTGGTTCAGTGTTTCATGATGTGGAGGACGATGAGAAGAGTAGCATGGTTTGTAGTCATAGTGAGAGATTGGCAATTGGGTTCGGGTTGATCAGCACGGGCCTGGGTTCGAGCCTTTTGGTGACGAAGAATCTTAGTGTGTGCAATGACTGTCACACTTGGATCAAGTTTGTGTCGAAGATTGCAGAGAGAGAGATTGTTGTTCGCGATGTGAACCGTTACCACCATTTTAAAGATGGGTCTTGCTCTTGTGGTGATTATTGGTGAATTTTAGAGAGGGATATCAGAGTTGGGTTTTGGTGCACTATGGTGCAGCTGCTGGTGAATTTTAGAAAAACTGGTGAAATTCATATAGAGAAGCTGATGTTATAGAGATAGGTTTGATTCTTTGGCGCTTCTCAGACACTGGAAAAGAAGAAACACATTTAAGAATGGTATATTTTGGGAGATGGGCTTTTTGCTCATTACTGGTGAATTGAGAGAGAGAGACTGATCTTGGTGATGGGTTTTGAGTCTCTATTTCTTAGTGGTGATTTGAGACGTAACAGGAATTGTCAAGAGGTTGGCTTTGGAATTGTGAACTCTTGCGCATCCGAATTGGAGTCATTCATTTGGGATTCATTTGAGGATGGTTTTGAGATTCTTACTCCTGCATTCGAATTGGAATCAATTCATCCAGAGGAAGATTTAAAAACAACTTTCTGGAGAAGACAAAGACCATCTGATAAAAGTCAAGTGCAGTATGAGATACAGTTCAATCAAGGGAAATAACATATATCCCTGCCATGAAACTACAATCCCAAATTTAATATGAAATTACAAATTTAATAAAGGGTAATGTCTCTCTCAAGGGAAATGTCTTTCTCATAGAGAATTCTGATTTCTCATACCCTGTTAGTATGAGGCCAATTGTTATCTAAATTCCCAACCATCTCCACGCATGAATATGTCAATAAATCATTTACATATACTGAAAAGAAACAACTTATCTGGAAATCCATTTTAGTAATAATCTATGTGCAAAATTGCCATTTGAGTGATCTATGTTACCTCTAAAATTTTTGGTAAAATACAAAATGCTCACGCTTACATGAGGAGGAATTACAAAAAGAGGTCGGTCGGCACACTTTTATTTTTTTTTCAAAATTACCCTTCTGTTAACTCGAATTTTGATTTTTTATTTTTTTAATTTGTAGGGAAATGCTTGAAAAAACTAAAAAATATTTCAAAAAAACAAAATTTTAATTGAATGAAGAGCAATTTTGAAAAAAAGAATATTTTGTATTTCACAAAATTTTGCGGTCTGTGAATAGATCTCTCTTTCCATTGTGACAGTTGTGCATCACCACCAAGGTTTAGAAAATCGATGACCCAATTCAGAATCAAAAGATCCAGATCAGGAATGGTCCAGGACGATTCGGATTAGGCCAAAACATGGGATACGGGTCCTTCGCCGATTTTTTTGCGGAACTGCCGATTCCAATGATTCTTCATCGAGTCCGACCTATTTTTCATCGAGTTGAGGGAAAAAAAAAAAGATGAACAGTTTTTTTTTTGAATTATTATTTAAAAAGGTTTGAAAAAAAAATTACCGATTTTGCTGATTCTTCCCATCCGATCCACCAATTCCCCCGATCCGACACGGGTATGGGTGTGACCGATTCGAGTCATCGATTGGTTTTTTAAAACCTAGATCACCGCTTAAGGATATACACACACTGATTCAGCTTCATGATCTTTGATGCTAAAATGGCAATCCATCTCATGAGAAGTTCTTCAATATTACTGATATATTGGTAAAAAATCACACTATTTAAAGTAAATCATTCTCGTAAATTTGGTAGTATACTCATCAATTATTTTCTTCTTCATTTCCTTGGGGAAGAACGGGTAGAACTACACTTTACGCAAACATGTCACAGAGAGAGCTACTGTGCTGCATTTCTCTCATACACAAATCTGAAGTCTAATTCATCTTCAAAAGCACCAATATACAGAGTATAGACCATTATTCATTAAGCTGCATATATAACTATTTACGTTCCACTGAACTGCCCCAAAAAAAAAAAAAACCTTTTTTTACTCAATACTCACTAACTCGCACAACCAAACTACATGAAAGGGCAAAAAAAAACAAAATCTATGTGTTCATTTCTATCACTAAGGTAACGACAACCAAACTACAGGAAAGGGCAAACAAAAAAGGAAAACCCATAAACTGTTACATTGTTGTGCAATAACCAGTGCCTGTAACACGAAGATCTTGCTTATCTTAATATTTGCCAGCCCCAAAAACAGGGCCACCTTTGCCAGCAGCGTCCTTCACTTTATCCTGCTCCTTCTCTATCTGTATCCCACCCATATCTTTGGGTGACCTAAGGTCCTGCCTGGTCTTGTTCAACCCTCCTTCCACTGATTCATGTATATGAACCTGGGGGTTGTGCTCCTTGTGCCCCCGACATTCTCACTCCCGCCTCTCAGTAAGTTATCTCTTGTTTTCCTACAGTTTTCGAGCCTCCTGTCCCATTAAATCTCTCTCTGATACTCACTCCCGCCTCTCGGGAAGTTATATCCTGCTTTCCTATAGTTTTTGAGCCTGCTGTCCCATTAAATTCATCTCCAGAAATATCTTACATGGTGTGGAGAGTTGCATCTCCTTTATCCATGAACCTTCCTTCTAATCGCCACGTTGGGAATAGGAGTATGGACCTCATCTTAGAAATTTATTTAATTTTAATAATGCTTGTATCCGACGACTCCATGGCCCAATGGATAAGGCGCTGGTCTACGGAACCAGAGATTCTGGGTTCGATCCCCAGTGGAGTCGTTTTTTCCTTTTGGACACGATTTCTCTTATATTTTCTTGTTTATATTTCGTTTTCTCCTATTTTTATATTTCCTTTTGGACACGGTTTCTTTTATATTTTCTTTTGGACAGGATTTCTCTTATATTTTTTTGTTTATATTTCGTTTTCTCCTATTTTTATATTTCCTTTTGCACACAGTTTCTTTTATATTTTCTTTTGGACACGGTTTTTCTTATATTTTCTTGGACCACCGATTTGCATGATGGATGCTTTATACCTCTGTACTTCATATTGAAGAAAAGTGGTCCGACTCGTGAAACAATTTTTTTTTTCATTTTAGAGTATTTTGAAAATACTTCTGGTCTCGAATTGATTTTTTAAAAATCAATTTCTTTACTACATTGGTAATCTCATTTGGATGTATTGTGTTTAATTTTTTTAAAAGTATATTTCCTATTTTTTAAAATTTTTAGCTTGAAAAGTACTGAGTCGGTCAATTGAAAATTGGCTCTAAAAGCTATTTGTGCCACCGATCTTGTAGATCCATAAATGCTTAAAAATAGATATCCAGTGTACGTTGTTTTAGGGCTTGAAATTCTAATTTCACGATCATAATGATAGATGGCCGATTTGAAGTTTTACATTTTTCACAAATTTTGAGGCGATGCTTTGCATTTCCGTAAAAGCTTTTTCCTTATTTTTAACATTTCTCTATTTTTTTAAGGTAAAAATTAATATAGAGCCGAGACAACAATCAAATTGGAGCCTACCAAAAAAAAATTTCACTAAAATAAATTGTTTTGATACCCAAATGAGAGAGAGGGTTTCGGAGGGAGAGAGAGCGAGAGAGAGAAAATGGAGAGAGAAGAGGTTTGGGAGAATCTCGAGAGCATTACACTTGCATGATCTCTCTCCCCACCCACTCGGGTCGATTGCAAGTGGCTACGGATCCCATTTTAGGAATGCCTGTTAAGCCTGATTCAGGCATTTGGATTTTGGGGTGCTTTGCTTTCTTCTTGTAAGCTACATAACAATGTGGTTTTAGGTGAATTAGCATTAGAAAAGCTGATCGAGCTTGAACCCGATGATTCAGGAAACTATGTTCTTCTGTCTAACTTATCTGCTCAAACCAGGAATTGGGAGGGTGTGGCAAAGATGAGATTGTTATTTGTTAACGAAGGAGAAAGATTTGAAGAAGAGCATTGCTTGTAGTTGGATAGAGTTTAAGGGCAAGGTCCATGCTTTTCTAGCTGGTGATAAATCTCACCCCAAGTCTGATGAGATCTATATGGAGCTTGAAACACTGGGGGGTCTCATGAAACAGTTAGGTTATGTTGTGGACACTGGTTCAGTGTTTCATGATGTGGAGGACGATGAGAAGAGTAGCATGGTTGGTAGTCATAGTGAGAGATTGGCAATTGGGTTCGAGCCTTTTGGTGACGAAGAATCTTAGTGTGTGCAATGACAGTCACACTTGGATCAAGTTTGTGTCGAAGATTGCAGAGAGAGTGATTGTTGTTCGAAATGTGAACCGTTACCACCATTTTATAGATGGGTCTTGCTCTTGTGGTGATTATCGGTGAATTTTAGAGTTGGGTTTTGGCACACTATGGTGCAGCTGCTGGTGGATTTTAATCAGAAACTGTCCTTGAAGTTGATTTTATGGTGCACTTACTGGTGAAATTCATATAGAGAAGCTCATGTTTTAGAGAAGGGTTTGATTCTTTGGCACTCCTCAGACACTGGAAAAGAAGAAAACATTTAAGAATGGTTATATTTTGGGAGATGGGCTTTTGGTCATTCTGCATTGCTGGTGAATTTAGAGAGAGAGAGAGAGAGAGAGAGAGAGACTGATCTTGGTGATGGGTTTTGAGTCTCTATTTAGTAGTGGTGATTTGAGACATAACAGAAATTGTTAAGAAGTTGGCTTTGAAACTGTGAACTCTTGCGCATCCGAATTGGAGTCATTCATTTGGGATTCATTTGCGGATGGCCTTGAGATTCTTACTCCTGCATTCGAATTGGAGTCGATTCATCTGGAGGAGGATTTAAAAACAACTTTCTGGAGAAGACAGAAGACCTGAAAGTCAAGTTCAGTATGAGATACAGTTCAATCAACGGAAATAACATACATCCCTGCTATAAAACTACAATCCCAAATTTAACATGAAATTACAAATTTAATAAAGGGAAATGTATCTCTCTCATAGAGAATTCTGATTTCTCATACACTGTTATTATGAGGCCAATTGTTATTTTCATCTTTGCCAGCCCCAAAACAGGGCCACCCAGCAGCGTCCTTCACTTTATTCGTCACAAGGAATAGACATCAATGCAAGTTCTAATGTTAACAATTTATTTAATTTTTAATAATTTTTCCGATTCATGACTCCATGGCCCAATGGATAAGGCGCTGGTCTACGGAACCAGAGATTCTGGGTTCGATCCCCAGTGGAGTCGTACTCTCCTCTCTCTGTTTCCGGTCCCGTAATGTAGTTATGGTTACTTCTTGGACACGGTTTCTAGGCGAGCAAATGTAGTTGCTTTCTTTTGGACACTGTTTCTATGCGGGGCACATATACATATTTTCGTTTGGACACTGGTATCTATTTTCTTTTGGACACGGTTTCTACGCAAATGTAGTTATTTTCTCTTGGACACGGTTTCCATGCCCCAAATGTAGTTATTTTCTTTTGGACACGGTTTTTATGGTGGCTCGAAATGCAGTTACTTTCTTTTGGACACGGTTTCCATGCGGGCCCGAAATGTAGTTATTTTCTTTTGGACACGGTTTCTTTGCGGCTAGCCCGCAATAAATATATCTTTTAAATATAATTTAATGAATATGAAAAAAGGTAAAAAAATTGAAAACTAAAAATAATAATTATAGGGAAAAGTTTATATGGAGCTGAGGGTCTAAACAATCAAATTTGAGCCTATCTCAAAAAGTTCACTAGAATAGGTTGTTTTGATGCCCAAATATCTTCAAATTGATCATCTCGACATGCATGGACATAAGAAAAAAATAGCTTTCAAGTTTTGAAAATAATGTATTTTGTAACGCATTTTTACACCGTTAATTTACAAGATTTTCAAGTTTTCATAGATCTGTCGATCTACACTATTTTTGAAGCTTTTAACTTTATAAATAAATATGAAAATATATTTTAAGGCTATAACAAAAATTTCCAACAATGAAACCACATTTCTCAATACTATTTGAAGGTAGGCTCTAATTTCATTGTTTAGAGCCTAGGCTCTATACAAACCGCACCCATAATTATATAAATAAAACATTTGGGTTGTTAGTTACACTTGTTTTTAGATGAACCACCAATTTGCATCCATCTTTAAAATGGATGCTTTATACCTCTGGACCGTATACTGTAGAAAAGTGGTCCGGCCCATTTGAAGCAGTTTTCCTTTTCATTTTAGATTATTTTGAAATCAATTCTTTACTACTTTCTTAATCTCATTTGGATGTATTTTGTTTACTTTTTTTAAAAGTATATTTCCTATTTTTAAAATAATTTAGCTTTAAAAGTACTGAGTCGTTCAATTGAAAATTGGCTCTAAAAGCTATTTGTACCGCTAATCTTGTAGATCCATAATGCTTAAAAATAAATATAAATATACGTTGTTTTGGGGCTTAAAATTCTAATTTCACGATCATAATGATAGATGGTTGATTTGAAGTTTTCCATTTTTGACAAGTTTTGAGGCGATGCTTTACATTTCCATAAAGCTTTTTCCTTAATTTTAATATTTTTCTATTTTTTTAGGAAAAAGTTTATATAGAGCCTAGGCAACAATCAAATTGGAGCCTAAAATTTCACTTAAAGAACTTGTTTTGATGTCCAAATATCCTCAAATTGATAATCTCGATATTAATATGTATGGACATAGAAAAAATATATGGATTTCAAGCTTTGGAAATAGTATATTTTGTAACTCATTTTTTGACCGTCAATTTTCAATATTTTCAAGTTTTCATAGATATGTTGATCTACACTATTTTTAAAGCTTTAAAGTTTTTAAATAAAGCTAGAAAATATATTTTAAGGCTCTCACAAAGCTTTCCATTATTGAAACTATATTTCTCGACATGATTTGAAAGTAGGCTCTAATTTGATTGTTTAGAGCCTAGGCTCTATGAAAACCATACCTTTTTTTTTTATGGGTGCAGTTTGTATATAGCCTAGGCTCTAAACATTAAAATTAGAACCTACCTTCAAATCGTGTCGAGAAATGTGGTTTCAATATTGGAAATCTTGTGATAGCTTTAAAATATATTTTCATCTTTATTTATAAAGTTTAAAGCTTAAAAAATAGTGTAGATCGACGGATCTATGAAAACTTGAACATCTTGAAAATTAAAGGTCCAAAAATGCATTACAAAATACACTATTTCCAAAACTTGAAATCTATTTTTCCCTTAGGTTCATGCATCTTGATGTTGAGATGATCAATTTGAGGATATGTGGACATTAAAACAACCTCTTCTAGTAAAGTTTTTGAAGTAGGCTCTAATTTGATTGTTTAGAGCCTCGGTTCTATATAAACTTTTCCCCATTTTTATCTCTATGCCCAAAACCCTATACAAAAAGTTAATTTTTTTAACGAAAATACCTTTCTCTCATGTAAGAAATCACTTTCAGATCCCAATAAAAGGAAACTCGTATTGCATTTGTACAACGCCGGATTGCTCACTTCAAAACACCTGACCTCACTTCAAAACACCTGACCGCTACTTCACCAAGCCGGATTGCCATTCAAAATGCAGGACCGCCATTTCAAAACCACGGATAGCCCCTTCAAAATGCCCAACAGCAACTTCAAAATGCCGGACTGGCCATTTCAGCAAAAAATAATAGTCGGACCGCCACCATAAAACGTTGGACCGGCCATTACAGCACAAATAATTGCCAGATCGCCTGTTCAAAATGTCGGATCGCCCACTTGAACGAAAATAATTAGTTATGTGAGGGAATAGCATTTTTGTCCAAAAAAAATGAACTTTTATAGGGGGTATTTCCTAAGAAAAGTTTGGTGGAGTAAAATGTATAAAAATTCCATTTGGGGGGTTTGCAATTTATTTATTTTTAATGTGGTTGGAATTGCAGAAAACAGAAAAAAATTTATTTTTTTCCATTTTTTGGATGTGGTTTTCTCTAGTGCGGTTATATATTAGCATCATGAACCTGCTTATTACTTCATTTTTTTATGTGGTTGGAATTGTAGAAAAAGGAAGTAGTTTTCTATTTATCTTTCTCCATCCACAAAAAAATCACCATGGTTGGTTCAAATTTCGCAAATCCAGACCATATCAAACCATAACCAAAATTCAAAATATGAAAAAAAAGTTATTCGGTGTTACTAACATTGAACCATGGCAAAACTTTAATAAAAAAAAAAAGCGGAAAATGTTTATACAAGGTTGCAACTTTATAATATAGAAGTAATGTGTACCTAAAAAAAAGAGTGTTTCAAAGTTGGAAAACCTTCCAATTGACCATCTCGACCTCATGATGCATATATACAAAGAACAAAATAAAAAGAATTTCAGTCCTAAAAATATTGCATCTTGTAATAAGCAACCTGGACTATTTATTTTCAATTTTTTCAAGTGTTTATAGATATGCTTGATTTCCATATTTTTTAAAATTTAAATTCATTATTAGGTTGGATATAGATTTCAAGCTATTGTAAGATCTCCGATACTTTCAACAAAATTTAGAGGTGCACCTTACTTTTATAATATATGGTGGGCACATTATACAATTACAAACCTAACCGAGAAAACAAAAAGTAGGGCCCGGTTTAAATTTGGAGAAAATATAGAAAAAGCGGTTATATTGTTTCTTATCCATAAGTCCATTTCCATTTTATTCTCATTTAAATTGGTCAATTCATGCGCACACACAATAAAAACTAAGAAAGTTTAGTAAAAAGAAATGACCAAAATACCTATGAATGTCATCATCGTCATTATCAAGTTTTTTTTTAATTAATTGGTATCGGCTACATGACTCCTGGTCTGCCCTTCTATTCTGTTAAAGGCTATAACTTCAATGAGGAAGTCCCCATATATTTTATTATACTTCCATCCATGTCCTTTTGACCATCTTTTTACCTTTTTTGAGCTCTTTACTTGAACTAAATTATACCTCCTAACAGATCTTATACTTGGTTTGCACCATACATGAATAACCCACCTAAGACCACTATCTCTCATCTTATAACTTGTTGCCCACCTAAATTTTTCTGAATTAATCACAGGATTCATGGTGATTAATTATGATGCCAAAGGACTCAATTGGAAGATGCCAATTATCACAATTTGGAAGCTGTGTTTTGGAACCCTGAGATGGAGACGGTTCAATTCTAATAATTCTTACATAACTGAATAAACGGCCCATGTCACAAGAAAACCCAATAAAATGCCTACAAAAACCTCTGCTTCTGTGTGTCCTACCGATTCCTTCAATCTTGGGTACCTATTTCCAATTTTCTTCGCCTCTTTTCCAGCCTCCTCAATAAGTGGCATTTTTAAGCTTTTTCTTAGAACATCAGAGGGTTTATTTATTTGAGAATAATTTGAATTTAACTTTGCTCTCTTTTCATCCTTCGTATAAAAATCATTTGTTGAAGAAAAGAGAGAAGAAATAGTAGCTCCTGCTTCAACAGAGGCTGCCTCTAAATCCTCATCAGCTAAATCACCATTTTCTGTCTCTAAAAAGCCATTTTGGGCCTCAGATTTTAAGATTGTGTTGTTCAGTATCTTTGCATGTGTACCCACTTCCTTTCTCACCCCCTGCAGAGCCAAACACAGAAAAGAAACAAGAATTCAGCAAAACTGTGGATGGTTGCCCCTTTGTCTCTCTCTCTGTCTGTCTCTCTCTCTTTCTCATTACTTTGTTGGAAACAATGCCAACCCTTTACCACTCCGGGAAACCCAGACTGATGCACACTAAAATGCAACATGCATGGCTACAAATTTTGGTTTTTGTCATTATAATAGCCAATATAAGATGACTTCAAATTATTATTTTTATTGGATTCATATTAGGTTTGGGGAATAAAATTAATGCCAAATCTTCGGGTATAACTCAACAAATTGTAGGATTTCTCTGGCAGCTTATAATCGATAATAAATAAATTGACATGCTAAAAACAAAGGCTCCAACTTGTCAAAATTGAATTGGAGCATACCATATTTTCTCTTACTTTTCTGTTAGCCATTATGAAATACAAACTCAATGCAACTGAACATTTCAAATCGTGTTCAGTGTGTAGTAATGCTAAAGTTCAGTTATTATTCTCCTTTCCAGAGTCTATAGAATTGGACCGGAACAGAAAAAGATAAATTTAAAAAAGAAAGAAAAAAAAAGAATGTAGGGCCGGTTGATGTGGTTTTAGTTATTATTTTACCTTTCCAAAGTTCATGGATTTTGACTAGATCGAAAAATAGGTAGGTCAGCTTGTTTTGATTACCGGAGAAACTTCCAAGTGTCTGAAAGTTAGACCTCCCTTGCAAAAACTAGGCTTCTTACCATTAGGATGAAAGCTCAAATTATTTCAACTGGAACAAAATAATATCTTAACATGTCGAAATCTATTGCAAACCGTTCTAAATGTTCAACCACGTTTTTAAGATAATGAATTCTTTGAAAACCTTGCAACGTGCAAAGAGAAATACTAGAAATCGCATTTTCACTGGAGAGAAGTTTCTTTTTGTTATGATTGTGTTCATTATATTCCAAAGGATAGTGAGGATGAATCCATTCTATAAGACTGGTTACTTCCAGATGACTGATCTCATGGACCCTCCAGTTTTGAGTGGTCTATGCCAATTATTGTGCATGTATGACCTCTAGGATGTAAAAACTGAAATTTACGGATGATGAGAATGTTCATTACCTACTTACACCGCAAGAGAAAAATATTGAACTACCTGAGAATCATACACAACAATTGCAGCAAAGACAACAGCCAAACCGAAAATTGAATCTGAAAAACCCCTGCACATTTAGACAATCATATTAACAATCACTTCCTCAGAAAACCAAAATTAGTAATACCTCCCCCAACACCATAAATATCAATTGATACCCAAAATCCTCAATTGATGAACAGTTTCTATACCTCTCTAAACCAATTGCGGCGGCAGCAGCAACAACCCCCTGTAATAGAAAATCAGCAGGCTTTATTAAAGCAAAAAATAATAGTTCCACTAAACACCATAACGATGAAGCCAAAATGTTGCGTGTGTTTGTATGAGAATATGCATGAGTAGGCTATTGACAAATTTATTAAAAGGAATTTCACAAAGCATTACAAACAGAAGCAACAAGTGTGTGTGTAATCCATGGATATTATTTTGCCGGCCTTGTTGGGTATGAAAATGACACATGTATCTGACGGTGTTGATATAAATTTAACCTTTCTTCAGATTTCCAATAGATTGTCAAATAAATTTAATCCTGCTTTAGGAAACTGCAACATAATTCCACTTCAATTGCTGTTCCCATAGTAAATTAATTTGCAGCTTAATGGACCTTTCAAATCTCCTCATATTACAGACAACACAAAGACAACAATAATCCAATTAGAGATGAAAAATTAGAGTTACATATAAATATCACAGCACTAGTTAGTGTTGGAAAGCCTAGAAGTATTGAATGCAGTATAACACTTTTGATTAGTACATCATAATTTTTGCAGTAACATTTCTTACCAGTATAACATAATTTTTGCAGTAACACTTTTGACCAGTATATCATAATTTTTACTATCTTCTCATAGTAAGTGAAACCACATTTTATTAAACATATACAGAGACCATCAAACATGCTATAGATGGATCTGACATGGTATAAGGCAAAATAATATGTACAATGAATGTTTTTTAAACTGTCACATTTAAATAACCCAAACACACAGACTCATCAACAAACTAACAAATACAGTGGAATAAGTTTGCAAGTGGACATACTATTTCCAAATAAATATACCACACTTTCATAGAGAACTCACTAGTTTCACCTTTATCTATCAACATACGGTCTCTTTTTCCCAACAATATCTGAAGCCATTTGCTTGACTCAATTCTTTGTTGGTAAGGCATTGAGTGTTAATTTGCTTGACTTCATTCATTTCTTATACCTTAGAATTTTCCCAATCACAAATGAGCCTTCTAGTTTTACGAATTTAAACATGCAACAGTTGGCAGTAAAACTCATCAGAAAACAAATTATGGCTCTTTCCTTTTCTTAGATGATCTTGCAGTTCCGACGAAACCTCATGAATGCTATCCAATTTAGGCTCCCCATAGACTAGTTGACATTTATTGAATTTTGTTTTCTTTTCGTCAAAGTGATCTAATCAATTTAGTTTTTATCACAAACCAGGTTCCACCTCATCTTTTTAGAGCCCATCTAAATTTGAAACCTTCATAGCATTCAGCACGGAATCACCAATCCTAGTGCAGAAGATGATGACTCATGCTTCTGCAAAAAGAGTTCATGAACAAATTGAATTGATCTGTGACCAATGTGGTGTTTTATTTTATTTTCTGAGTCCTTTAGTGGTAGGAATCAAAATGGAGATGTAGCATCGCTAAACATCAACTCCTAACCAGTCAAGCCCATGCCCAATTTTGTGACCAATGTGGATTTTATTCCATAATGATCATATGAAACGCATTTAACATCTGATAACAAGGCTACAATCAAACTAGAAAGTCGTTTTAAGTGACCCTTCTGAGCATTAATATGTAACAATCAAAACAAAGGCCTACTAAATTGAAGGTGCCATAAATCATTAGCGCTTGACATAAGACGTACCAGATGTACAGTAAATTGATCAAAATACACCTAATTTATCAACTACTTAAAATTTTACCTTTTTTGAACTATTCCAACTCATGATCATGTATATTTTGATGGACATTTTAAAATTAAATCAAGGGTATGGTTTCTATAAGGTTGCAACCTTAAGCAATCCAATTAAGACGCACCTCCAAATTTTATCATAACATGTAATTTTGGTGTAAAAATTTCTTAAGATTATCTGAAAATCTATTTTCATATCTAATTATAAAATTTTAAACTCCAAAAAATGATTAAAATCAAGAAAATCTATACACATATGAAAATCTTGAAAATGGATGGTCTAGATACTGTCTTGCAAGATGCACTATTTCTAAGACTCAAAATCTCCTTCTTTTTTTTTAAGGAAAAAGTTTATATAGAGCCAAGGCTTCAAACAATCAAATTCGAGCCTACCTTAAAAATTTCACTAGAAGATATTGTTTTGAGGCCCAAATATCCTCATATTCATCATCTCGATATCAAGATGTAGGGACATGATAAAAAAATGGATTTCAAGTTTTGGAAAAAGTGTATTTTGTAACGCACTTTTGGACCGTCAAATTTCAAGATTTTCAAGTTTTCATAGATCTCTCGATCTATATTATTTTTTAATCTTTAAACTTTATAAATAAAGATGAAAATATATTTTAAGGCTATCAAAAAGATTTTCGGTATGGAAACCATATTTCTTGACGCTATTTGAAGTAGGCTCTAATTTGATTGTTTAGAGCCTAGGCTCTATACAAACCGCACCCTTTTTTTAATATATATTCATACATCTCAAATGTCCAAATGATCAATTTGAGAGTTTTTCAACATTAAAACAACCATTTCCTAAGGATTTTTTTGGTGCACCTTTAATTCTACATTTTAAAGTTGCAACCTTAAATAAATTTTTCCCTAAAACAAAAAAATATGAATAAATAGTAAATAGCTCATCTATTAGGTGCAGTTTGGTCATTTTTTCAACGAATTAGATGGAGATGAATAAAAGACCCAAATTAATTGAAGAAATTCCAGAACACCCCAAACTTTTTCTAGAATGTCAAAAAAAAATTCCAATACTTTTTCATGACCACCAACCATATTGCGCCTCATAGAAGTGCATTGGAATATTTACAGGAAATTAGGAAAATCAGCATTGAAATCAAACTTGGGCCTTATACCAAACAGGAGAGAGAAAGAGTCTAGAGAGAGAAATCAACATTCCATTGAAACATTTCCTCAAGCTCAAACAGAAAAACAAGACAGAGAGACTTACTGCTGAATGGGTAGAAGGCATTCCACCAGATCTAGCTGCGGCCGCGAAATCAAAACCCTTGCCATAAATAGCAGAGGTAAATGGCTTCGAGAACTGCCCAATTGCAGCAGCAACGGTAGCTGAAACCAAAACCTAAAAAGAAGAGGTAAAACGAAAGAAATACAATCGACAGTGCTATGAAAACTAATTCACAGAAAAGATACAATGACTGTGACAATTCATTATGATACCGAAAATCAAAGGGATAATGATAATCGGGGACAGCAAAATTAGAAAATGGGTACTTATGTTCATGCTTAATTTTACAGAAAACATGTAAATTTGAAGGATAGTATCAAAAAAAAATTGACTATAATACCTTGTTTTGGGAGATTTCCTTTATTTCTTCTATTCCGAATTTGAGGCAAACAAAAGGTCTTTTGTGTGCTGTAGAAGATAAGAATTTGGGGGCGAGAATCGAAGAGAAATTTGCTGTGGAGGATAACATGTTTCTCTCAATAACGTGCAGGGCAGGGCAGGGCAGTGAGACGTGGTTTCCCCTCTCTATCAATGGAGGAATAAGTGGTTCCTCTCCCTCTAGCTTTGAGTGAAATTCACGTGGTTTTCTAGGCGGGACCACGCGAACATATATTCTCTATCTATATCTTGATTAACTTTCAGTCGAGAAGAACGTGGTATCTGTCTCTCTCTGGATTGTATACAGCGTGTAAACATTATGTGTTTTTTTTCAGGCGAAGATCCATTGCTTGGAGGGAAGGAATTGTTGTAACTGCCTTTGAAATGAGGAGTTCTTCACCTTTATCTGTTGAGCGCCTCTTAGGCGATCCCGCGAGACCTCAATACATGGTCTTGCACCGTCAACTCGTGGTCACTGGTCAGGTCAGGGGGTCCTTTTACTCGAGAAACAACAACACCGTATGGACAATTTGTGGACCGCTTGCGCGTTGTCAACCGTATGATTTAGACCCTTGAGATGAGAATCTAATGTACGATCAGAACTCTCCAGATGAGAATCCAAAAGTTAATGTGGACCGTGTGAATCACCGGTGACTTGCTTCATTATCCGTACAATTTCTATTTTCACGGTACAATTTCTATTTTCAGAGCCCTGAAGGGCAGGTAACGCTGCTGCCCTGCCCCAAGACATCGAAACCTAACCCGGCCCTGGTTCTTGTAGGGCTTCTTCCCTCTCTACCCGGAAATCTCAACTCATTTCGCTCTTTCTATGCTAAACTTCCTCTCTCTACTGAAACACCATTGTGTTTTTAGGGTTTTGAACCCCACACTTTAAAGACGTATCCTCTCTTCCTCCCTCCCTTATTATTTCTCATAAAACCAGAAGTAGAAGAAGAAAACTGAGGTGAGTTTCCCCTTCTTTGTCTCTTTTTTTCTTGGTTTGGACAGAGTCTCTCTCTCTCTCTCTCTGTCGGTCTTTTCCGAGCAGTTTCTTATTGTTTGTATTTGATTTATTGTATCTCATTATGGTCTCTGATCTTGTTTCTTTTGGTGAAATTTTAGGGCCAAAAGGAAAATTCGTGTTCTCAAAGGGAAAATTAGGGTTGCCTTCAAAGGCCCATTGAAGTGTTTTATCAGGTACAGCTACCGTGACACTAGACAATCTGAGATTAATTTCTTTATTGTTATTCTTAAGGCTGTAATGCATGAAATTCTTTCTTCGATTTTCTCATGCTTATGTTTTTTTTTTGTGCAATTTGGTGGAGAATATATAATTTAAGTTCACTAAATTTTCCCCAATTTCAGTTTAGGAACCTAATACTGAGTACATTCCTATCTTTCTATGTAAATTCGAAATTTGGTTATCTCTTTGAACCATTTTATCATGTTTTCTGTTATGAATTACTTGCTAGTTTTTAGAAATAAAAATCATAAGAATGTGTTATTGGTATGATTATTGCTTCTCTGTAGTTTTATTGTTATCAATTGGTGATATTTTGATATAAAATTTATACTCTGTGGAAAGGGTGCAGCACAAACCTAAATAATTTGTTAAAAAGTTGTAATATATCAGCAATAATATTATTGGTATGATTACTCATTCTATATTTTGGTTGTTGTTAATTGGTGATAAATGGAGAATTTTTTTATAATAAAATTAGGGAAAATTAGTACTACCCCCAAAATCAATTTTGCTGACATCCTACCCCCAATAGTTTTAGTATCACACCCTAGATGCCAAATTTTTAGGGAAAATTATTAAAATATCAGCTATTTAGACTTATGAATCTCCTCTCCCAATATGATTTGTGAGTCATTTGAGAGAAATATGAATCTCTCAATAAGATTTGTACTCTTTTGAGAGAATGATGAAAAATAAATTTTCATAAGGAGGTATGATTACTTTTTAATTCTGAGATGGTATACTATGAGACTTTCTTACAAGGAGATCATAATTACTCCTAGCCATTTGATGTCAAATCAGATGGCTTGAGGAGTGTCGCAAAATTTGAGAGAATTCTTTTGAAACTTTGAGGGTGAAGCTCGTCAATGATATGCCCATAACTACCTAATTTAAAATCTAAAAGACAAAAAGTAATTGTGACTTCCTTGTGCTAAAAGTAAAATGGTCTATTCATATACTTTCTCCTTAATACCAATGTAGTCCAATGCCAAAAAAAGAGAGGAAATAGAGACCCTCTATCTCATGCACCTCTCCCTCACTATATAGTTATCCAGACTCAATTGGACTGGTTTGACTTGGTCATTAGGTTGACCGGGGTCTTAGCTGATTCAGTCTAAAACAAATTATTTAATTTAGTCAAAAAATAGTCAAAATC